>NC_084847.1:51563830-51874830 GCF_033115175.1 Lepus europaeus | reverse complement strand
CAGAGCTTGAATTCCAAGGACATGCTTCCTACCAGTCCCCCCCCCCCCCCCCAGGGCTCACGTGCTTTGGTTCTATTCTAAAATCCTCTGCTTCTGTTATGAATCGCCTAATGCGTCTTTGATATTGTGCCTGGGCCACTATCTGCCACACAGCAAATTCATAATACCAATACTGATGGCAGAAGGAAGGAAGAGGGAAGCAACTCCACACCAGTTGCTCTCAAGAGACACGGAGGAGAGGCAGCAAGCATCTTGAAGCCACTGGGAAGCTTTGTCTAAACCTGATCCTGCCCTTCAGTCCCCTCCGATCCCCACACCCAGACTGCAGGACGTTCTGTGGGTGGACGGAAGCTGGGATATGAGGAGCCCGGGTGAGGAATCCAAGTACAGAGGTGGACTTTGACCTCTGTAGACAGGGAGGTTATCTGGACAGAGAAGATAGACGCTGTGGTTGGGGAGATAAGGGCTACGGATTGGTTCCGGAGAGGCCAGCCTGCCTTACTTTCTGTCCACACCCCTGCTCTGATTGGTAATGACCTTGTGTCCTCCATGATGCGTCCACTGTCTCAGCTGAAACAGACTACAGATCCATTAAGGCTCTCCTGGGGCAGCCGGGCAGCCACTGAGTGCATGGGCGCTGAGACAGCGCTGGCGGGGAGGCCCGAGGGGCTGACTCGGCAGCTGCCCAGCCCCCTCCCTGGTGGACTAAGGGAGGGGGCTGGGCAGCTGCCTGTGTGCTCGTCCCGCCCCCTCCCAACCAGTAAGCCCAGCAAACCCAAGGTGCTTGGTTAAGGGTGTTTCCATACCAAGCAGGTCACGGCCGCTGTGTCGGCCTCCGGGTTCTGTGAAATGACAGCTCCTTCCACGTGCAAACACGTCTCGTACACAGCCCGCTGCACACGGGATCCGCAGGGAGGCAGCCCGGCTGACAGCCTAGGCTGGGATCCACTTATCAGCCGTGTGATCTGAGATAAGTTCCGGAACCTGAACCCTCCATTAACCCCCATTTCCCTACCAGCAACTGGAGATGGTAATGACGCTAAGCTCATCAGGTGGCACGGAAATAACGCGGACAAGGCCAACGGCACGGTGTCTGAGCCAGAGTGAGTGATGAATGAAATTTGTTGTTAGAGAGAGAGAGGGAGGGAGAGACAGAGAAAGACTCCTCCCTGCCCTGGTTCACTCCCCAGATGGCCACGACGGCCTGGACTGGGTCAGCCAAGACTCCATCTGAGTCTCCCAGGTGGGTGGCAGGGGCCCAAACACTTGTGCCATCATCTGCTGCTTTTCCTAGGCCATCAAGCAGAGAGTGGGATTGGGGGCCAGTGCCGTGGCTTAACAGGCTAATCCTCCGCCTTGTGGTGCCGGCACACCGGGTTCTAGTCCCGGTTGGGGCGCCAGATTCTATCCCGGTTGCCCTCTTCCAGGCCAGCTCTCTGCTATGGCCCGGGAAGGCAGTGGAGGATGGCCCAAGTCCTTGGGCCCTGCACCCACATGGGAGACCAGGAGAAGCACCTGGCTCCTGGCTTCGGATCAGCACGATGCGCCGGCCGCAGCGGCCATTGGAGGGTGAACCAACGGCAAAAAGGAAGACCTTTCTCTCTGTCTCTCTCTCTCACTATCCACTCTGCCTGTCAAAAAAAAAAAAAAAGGGATTGGGAAGTAGAGTGGCCGGGACACAGCCGGCGCCTATATTGGATGCTGGTATGGGTTTCAGGTGGTAGTTTCACCTGCTGTGCCACAATGCTGACCCCTCATTGTTTTTCTATGTTAATTTTTATTGATTTATTGTCATTTTATTTTCAATGCAGAGATGGAGATTTTCCATTCGCTGGTTCATTCCCCAAATACCTACAATAGTTAGGGCTGGGTCAGGAGCCTGAAACTCCATCGGGGTGGCAGGGACCCAAGGATTTGAGCCATGATCTTCTGCCTCTCAGGACATGTATGAGCCTGGACTCTACCCAGGCACTCTGGCATGGGACATGGGCATCCCAGGTAGGGACTGAACTGCTAGGCCTACCCGCATTGTTCTTGTTGCAATGAGATGAGCTGGACAAGATGTGCTTTAGGCCCTCTCAGGTGGTAATAGTCTGTCCATCCAATGAATGTTTACTGAGCACTTACTATATGTCCAGCTCTCTCTCTCTCTCTCTTTTTTTTTTTTTTTTTTTTTTTGACAGGCAGAGTGGATAGTGAGAGAGAGAGACAGAGAGAAAGGTCTTCCTTTTTGCCGTTGGTTCACCCTCCAATGGCCGCTGCGGCCGGCGCATCTCGCTGATCCAAAGCCAGGAGCCAGGTGCTTCTCCTGGTCTCCCATGCGGGTGCAGGGCCCAAGGACCTGGGCCATCCTCCAGTGCCTTCCCGGGCCACAGCAGAGAGCTGGCCTGGAAGAGGGGCGACCGGGATAGAATCCGGCGCCCCAACCGGGACTAGAACCCGGTGTGCCGGTGCCGCAAGGCGGAGGATTAGCCTGTTGAGCCACGGTGCCAGCCAATGTCCAGCTCTTTTCTAGACATTGAGACATGAATAAAAAGCAGAAACCCCTGTCTTCTCATGAAATCACGTTTTAGCGGGGAACACAGATGATAACAAGGAACGTGATTGATAAGGAAACTGTGTGATGCATAAAAGGTGATCAGGGCTGAGAAATCGCAAGCCGGGGGTCCGGGCTCCTTGGGGCTACTCACGTTACAGGGGCCAGGGGCCTACTGAGATTAGCCCTGGTGCACTCTAGGCACAAGGTGGGGGTAGGTGGGCAGCCAGCTTGCTCAGAGCACATGGGGCCCCCTGCTGGCCCCGAGATGGAGGATAAGCAGACCTGGGAGGGGTGGTCTTGGCCCCCATCTGCAAGTGTCAATCTCTATCTCTGCCAGGGAGGGTGGATCTGTTCCTGCTGGGCCAGGATCTCCTTTGGCCCCTCCTGATGAAGTCAGAGTAGGGCATCCCGCTTTCCTTCTAGTGGGCAAGACCCTCTGAGTCTGGAGGGAGGGGTGGGTGCCCAGGGAAGATCAGTTCCCCACTGACCCCTCTTGATGGAGTAGGAGAGCAGGGAGCAGGAACTCGGAGGTCCTGCACTGTTACGATTTGGTTGGCGCGAGTTGACTCCACCTCCCCAAGCAAGGCTGCATGAGCGCGTGGACCAGAAGTCCCTCCGTTGAGCCCGCCGTGCTGGGCTCTCAGAGGCTGCTGCCCTCCCTCGGAAGGTCAGGGACCTCTCCTTAGCACAGGAGGCACACGAAGCACGTGCCAAACCATTCTCCCAGTGGTTTTCACTCTTTTTTAAAATCAAGGAACTTTTTTTCCCCAAAAAATAAACTCTTACATGGAACTACAATGCAAAATCCTAGTATAACTGAGATGCAATGATTTCAGCTTCATAAGTGAAATTAGTACAAAGTCAGTGAACTCCTATGTACAAAAGTCTGGTGTAGGATTCCTTTTTGGACAGGCAGAGCGGACAGTGAGAGAGAGAGAGACAGAGAGAAAGGTCTTCCTTCCATTGGTTCACCCCACAAATGGCCGCTATGGCCAGCACTGCGCTGATCCGAAGCCAGGAGCCAGGTGCTTCTCCTGGTCTCCCATGGGGTGCAGGGCCCAAGGACCTGGGCCATCCTCCACTGCCTTCCCGGGCCACAGCAGAGAGCTGGCCTGGAAGAGGGGCAGCCAGGACAGGATCGGTGCCCCGACCAGGACTAGAACCCTGTGTGCCGGCACCGCAGGCGGAGGATTAGCCTAGTGAGCCACAGCGTCTCGTCATTGCTTTGTAAAGAATTAAAAATGTACCATGTGAGGGAAGTGCAAACACAATGTTTGTGGAATTCCTGCAGCTTCCAAGGGACACTGCACCCAAAGTGGGTGACAAGGGAAAGTGAGCGTTGGCGAGGAGGGGCGGAAGGAGGAGACTGCTTTTTATTTTGTTATTAGTTTAAGAGAGTCATCTGATATTCTAAAACTCTATACATTATAATTGTAAAAAAAAAAAAAAAAACCTAAAAGAAGTCGGGGTGGGGTGGGGAAGAACTGCTAAGGTCTAAATATGCCCCCAGAAGTTTATAAGCTGAAACTTTGCTCCCCGAAGTCCTAGGTTGATGGCATTTTAAGGTAGGGGCTCTGGGAGGCGATTAGGTTACAGGAGGTCAGCGGGTCCCTCAGAAGAGGGAGGGAGATGGGAGCACGCACACTTGCTGCCCCTCACCCTGGGGTGCCCGGCACCATGCTGTGCAGCAGCAGGAGGCCCTCTCCAGCGCCACCTTGACACGGCCTCCCCAGCCCTTCTTTTTTTTTTATAAACTACCCAGTCCGTGGCATTCTCCTATAGCAGCAGCAAACAGACCCCCATGGGCAGTTCCGACATAACTGCCTCCAGCCCATCGGTGGACTGAGGTAGGAATTAAGCTAAATCCCCATCTCACAGATGAGGAAGTGGAGGGGCCAAGGGGTCAAATGATTAGGAGGTAGCTAGCAAGCGCTTCTGGCACACGGCCCCAGGTCGGCTGTGCGTTCCCCAACTGTGCAGCCTCACTCCTCCGAGGGAATGGCCGTGCGCTGGGTGCTGGGAAAGTTCCAGACCTGGCATCGCCTTCCTTGTCTGCTACAAATGCCTGAGGCTCCTTCGAGAGAGGGCGTTGGGGAAGCCAGCAGCTCTCGTGTCCTGTTTATCCTGAGTTTCTCTCTCAACAGACATCTGCGCTTCCTGGGTAGCTGTGTCAGCCTAGTGATTAGGATGCCCACATCGCACACCTCAGCACCCGGGTTTGATTCCCGGCTCCAGCTCCTGACTCCAGCTTCCTGCTACTGCAGACCCTGGGAGGTGGCAGTGATGACCCAAGTGGCCGCGCTCCTGCCACCCTCATCGCAGACCTCAACTCGGTTCTCGGCTCCCAGCTTCGGCCTGTCCCCACCCTGGCAATTGTGGGCATTTGGCAAGTGAATCAATGGGAGCATTCTCTCTCTCTCTCTCTCTCTAACTCTGCTTTCTTTTTCTTTTTTTATTTATTTTTTATTTTTATTTTTTAAATTTTTGACAGGCAGAGTGGACAGTGAGAGAGACAGAGACAAAGGTCTTCCTTTTGCCGTTGGCTCACCCTCCAATGGCCGCCGCGGTAGTGCGCTGCGGCCGGCGCACCGCGCTGATCCAAAGCCAGGAGCCAGGTGCTTCTCCTGGTCTCCCATGGGGTGCAGGGCCCAAGCACTTGGGCCATCCTCCACTGCACTCCCTGGCCATAGCAGAGAGCTGGCCTGGAAGAGGGGCAACCAGGATAGAATCCGGCGCCCCAACCGGGACTAGAACCCGGTGTGCCGGCACCACAAGGCGGAGGATTAGCCTGTTAAGCCATGGCGCCGGCCAAAATGATCATCTTTTAACTCCCCTTTCCCACGAGCTTTCTGAAGTCCCCTCGCAGCTGAGCTAAGCATCTCCGGCTTAGAGGTTCCTCACTGCACATGTGCACAGGAGCTGCGACCATCTGAGAGCCTGAAGTGGCTCCGTCACCCACATGGCTACTGGCAGGAGGCCCTGGTTCCCTGCAGTCTGGGCGTCCCCCTGGGCCGCTGAGTGCCCACGACACGGCAGCAAGCTTCCTCCACAATGGTGGCAAAGACGGAGCGGGAGTTCCTCTGCTGACCTCATTTCTGAATGCCCCACGTGGGCCAACCTTGCTTTGGACCACACCGTATCAGCTCAGCCTCTGGAGGGACGGGGCACTAAAGGTCAGCCACGGGGATGGAGTCCACGGCTGGGCTCAGGCTGGCCAGTCACACACCATGGCTGGGGGGGATGGCAATGCTGCCCCTGCTGGTGGGAAAGAGCAACTGGAATTTCTGCACGTGGAACCCCTCCAGGCTCCGTCCCATGAGTCTCTTTTATTTTTTAAAGATTTATTTATTTATTTGAAAGGTAGAGTTACAGAGAGGCAGAGAGAGAGAGAGAGAGAGAGAGAGAGAGAGAGAGAGAGAGAGAGGTCTTCCATCTGCTGGTTCACTCCCCAGATGGCCACAATGGCCGGAACTGGGCCAATCCGAAGCCAGGAGCCAGGAGCTTCTTCCAGGTCTCCCACGTGGGTGCAGGGGCCCAAGGACTTGGGCCATCTTCTGTCTTCCCAGGCCACAGCAGAGAGCTGGATCAGAAGTGGAGCAGCTGGGAGTTGAACTGTCGCCCAAATGGGATGTGGCACTGCAGGCGGCAGCTTTTCCCGCTACTCCAGAGTGCAGACCTCCCCCCTCCATGAGTCTCTCCCCTGGGCTGATTTTCGGCTGCATCCTTTCTCTGTGATGAACGGTAACCCTGACTGTAATGGCTTCCAGCACCTCTCTGAGTGCTTCCAGAGAATCAGTAACCCTGAGGGTGGCCTGGGGTGCCCTCCAACGTCAAGGGATCCAGACGTTGACTCAAACTGCTCTGGGGCATGGGTTTCTGCTCTGGGTCCTCTGCTGTCTTCCCTGGGCTCTCTGCGGCCTCTGACACTGTTCCCAGGCCTTCTGCTCCCACTGTCCCCCTGCGGGGCGTTAAGCACACAGCAATCTGCTGGCTCCCCGCTTCTCTGCCTTCCCTTCTTTGACTGTTTTCATGCACGTTTCTTATCATCGTCCAGGTGACACCCGAGACGGTGGAGCTGAGCCTCCCCGACTTGGCGCCCTGCACCCTGCTCCTGTGCCTTCATCGTCTGGACCTGTGTGAATAATTGAAAGCAGGTAAACTGGGGCAGGCGTTTGGCCTAGTGATGGAGATGGCAGTGAAGATCCCCGTGTCCTGTGTCGGAGTGCCTGGGTTCATGTCCCATCTCTGCTTCTCTTCAGTGCGGACCCTGGCAGGCAGCGGGTGCTGGTTCAAGTAACTGGGTCGCTGCTACCTACGCGGGAGGACGGGTTTGACTTCCTGGCTCTAGCACCAGGTTTTGGGGGGAGTGAACCAATGGATGGGAGAGGGTGCACAGTCTCTTTCTTTCTTTCTCATCCTCTCAGAAATTTAAAAAAAAAAAAAAAACAGGTAAATTTAATGATGCATACCCAGTCTATTCCAGATACGCATGCTTGGTTGGGTGCATGTTTTGAAGGTATTTCTCCCAGCCTGTGGCCCAGCTCCAAGTCTCCATTATGGGCCCTCCTGTCCCTAACCCAGGCTCAGAGCCTCCGTGAGGACTCCACACACTGACACCTCAACCCTGGTAGCCCCCCCAGATGTTCCGATTGCCTGATGGACAGCTCTATGCAGCATCTGTCCACAAGTGAACGCGTTATCTTTCTCTCACAGTAGTCCCCGTCCTGGTCAATGGAAGACTCTGGTGGCATCCGGTGGGGTCAGCCTGCCCTGCTGATGCTTGGCCCTGGTCCACCAGCTGGCTCGTTCAGTGCTAGCTCTGCCCTGGCTTCTGAACTTGGCTCTTACCTACAAAGTGGAGCACACTTCACTACAGAGAAACGTGGCAGACAGCACCCTGACCAAGTGACGGAGGCTGACACCATTGGAAATAAAACGTATAGACAGTATGCAACCCTGACAGAATAGGCCCAGAGGGCGCTATCCCCCCTGTGGTATGGCACCAATGTTAATCCCTTAGTTTTAATGGTCATGCAAGATGTTGACGTCAGAAGAAACTAGAAGGCCACACAGAAACTCTTTGTCTTGCAACTCTTCTGAAAGTCTATATTATTTCATAATACAAAGGTTTTAAAAAATGGGCGAAAGACATGAACATTTCCCCACGGAGAATATGTAGCTGTCACACAAGCAGATGAAAAAACATTCAGCATTACTAGTTATTGGGAAAGCTCAAACCGAAACAGCAGTGAGATCCCATCACAGACACTCACCCCAGCGGAAGGCGGACCGCAGCAAGGGTGGACACGGACGCGAGGCAACTGGCGCTCTCGTACGCGGACTGTGGGAGTGGCAAACGAGGAAACCATTTCAGAAAGCAACTCGGCAATTTCTCACACATCCATCTACCATGAAACCCAGCCACTGCCGTCGTATGTATTTACCCAAGAGAAGTCAAAGTATATGTTCATGCAAAGACATGCTTATTTATAGCTGCTTTTTTTTTTTTGGTAACGGTCAAAAACTGGCAACAACCCAGTGGCCACATGCTGGTTAATGAATAAACAAATTGAGGGATATCCATACTCTAGAATACTACTGGGTCATAAAATGAATAATACGTGACAACGTAGGAATAAACTATTCTTAGTGGAAAGAGTCAGAACCAAAAAATGTTTGAGTTCCATTTATACAAAATTCTGGAAAAGTGCAAACCGATCTCCAGTGGCCGAAAGCAGCTCTGTAGCTGCCCGGGCACTGGGTTTGGGGAGCTGGGGGCAGGAGGAAGTGTCTGGGACTGACAGATACATTCAGCCTCTTGATTGCAGTGAGGTTCCACGGAGTTGCACGCTCAGGTTTGTCATCATTCATTAGGTTGCACACTTTAAATACACGGGGCTGGAGCTGCCGTGGCTCACTTGGTTAATCCCCCACCTGCAGTGCTGGCAACCCATATGAGCACCAGTTCTAGTCCCAGTTGCTCCTCTTCCAGGCCAGCTCTCTGCTGTGGCCCGGGAAGGCAGTGGAGGATGGCCCAAGTGCTTGGGCCCCTGCACCCACATAGGAGACCAGGAGGAAGCACCTGGCTCCTGGCTTCGGATCGGCATTGCTCTGGCCATTTGGGGGGTGAACCAACAGAAGGAAGATCTTCCTTTCTGTTTCTCTCACTAACTCTATCTGTCAAATAAATAAATAAATACACGGGGCTGAATATGTCTCAATTATGTCTCATTACAGCTGTGAAGCAAATAAATGTATGACTGGGCTCCAGGAACCTGTGGGAACGGTGTGATCAGCTTACAGCACCTCCCACCAGACGCTGCATCAGACCTACACCAGCTGAGCGGTGGGACTTTTCACCCTTTAGGGAGAGAGGCGGGAGGACCCTCAGATTAGGGTTTCGTGTCCCCAGCCTGGGCAGCCCTCAAAGGTAGGACACAAGTGGCTCCCAAGTTGTAGGGATTTAAAGCAAACGTGGAATGCAGCTACAAGAGTGCGGGGAGGTGTATCCCGGAGGAGGGTTCCTCTCACTCTCCGCCAAGGGTTTTGCCGCCTTGGCAAGTGGGAGAGCCTCATTTTTAACTCATTCTGAGGTTCCCAGAGAAAGGTAACCTGCTTGAGTCTTTCCCCACAGGGTGCCTCCAAACCACAAATTCCTGATTCCTATTCTAGTTTATTCTAACAAGAACTAGGCTGATCCCTTAATCCCTGTTTAAAGGACCCATGTTTATTGATGCCATAAAATCCGGGCAAGGGCCATAAATCACTCCTTTAGCTGGGTCCACAGCGTGAGGCAGGTGCAGGACTCAAAGTGAGGCACGCAGAGGTAACGTCATCGGGAATCTTGGGTCTGTTTCTCTGGGGTTTTCCTCCTGTGCTGGGGATCTCCGTTTGTCCCTCCCAACCTATGCCTGGAAGGAGGGGTGGGGGCAGGGCTGCATCACTCTTGCCTCCCTTCCAGCTGGGTTGGGCCAATGGGAGGCACCAGCAGGAAACCAGGGAAGAACCTCGGAGACAAGATGGGCGTATTCATCCCTGAGCTGCCTCCCTGCCAGGCCACCTAAGGCCACAGCCCCGGGCAGGCAGTAGGGGTCTGGAGCCGGTCCCAGCCGGTTCCAGGACAGACCTCCCCTTCGTCTGCCCCTTCAGGTCTAGAGGCGGGAACAGCTTCCCTGGTGTGTGACACGCCCTGGTGGACTCCCTTCACCGGGCCACAGCGTCGAACTCAGTTCCTTAAACTCCTGAGTCCTTTGAATGGGCAGTCTCTTCCAGCCACAACTCTGACACAGACCCTCACAGACCCCACTCCCCACCCCATCTACTCTCTATCTCCCAACACAGCACAAGTCTCGGATGCACCTCCCCAGGGACCCTCCCCCCATACTACCATGCCCCCTTGACCCTGCCCCCATCAAACCTCCCCCCATGCACCTCCCCAGGGGCCCCCCATACTGCCATGCCCCCTTGACCCTGCCCCCTCGTCCCCTGGACGCACCTCCACAGGGGCCCCCCATACTGCCATGCCCCCTTGACCCTGCCCCCCTCGTCCCTCCCCCCATGCACCTCCCCAGGGGCCCCCCATACTGCCATGCCCCCTTGATCCTGCCCTCCTCGTCCCTCCCCCACGCACCTCCCCAGGGGCCTTCATACTGCCATGCCCCCTTGACCCTGTTCCTCTGCTTCCATCCATCCACCTGCTGGTCAGCCACTGGGGGTGGGGGGGTGTTGTTTTCGAACAGTTCACAGAAAAAACGATGCGTGAATTTCAACTTTTTTTTTTTTTTTTTTTTTTTTTTTTTTACATTCAAAGTAATCTTGCAATTCCATTTTCCGCGCACGAACTTTCTGAAGTCCCCGGGCACGCTGACACGGCTCTAAAGTTTCTTCTTCCTCAACCAGCTTCCACGCGGGGCAGTTCCCCCACTCAGTTCCTGGCCTCTCCCTCTTCCCCGATGCAAAAGCCTGGAAATTACGGGACATCTCACCCCTCCCCAGAGGACTGCGGGGGGAGGCCACTCTACAGCGTCGCAGGTAAATTTGGGGAAAGGAGTGAAACCCTTGCTAAGGCATCGCAGCCTCAGAGGCACGGCCCCTCCCACCTCGCTGCCACTCTCAACTCCTTCCAGGGCAGGAATTTTGGGATCACCCTGGACCCCCCTCCCATCCCCAAGTCCATCCCACGGGGCAGCACTTTGTCCGCTCCCCTCCCTTTCAGGCCCGCCTGGCGTTGCTCTGTCTGCGGGAGCCTCCTCGTCGGTCCCCTCCCATTTCGCCCCCGTAATCCAGCCCCCACGATGCGGGCGCCGCCGGGCGCACCTGCCAGCAAAAAGCCTCCCGCCCCCTCTCTCCCCCGAGACCCGCAGATACACGCACGCCCCCGCCTTCGCTTCTCCACTCCATGGGTTACCCATCGCTCTTCATTTTAAAACACTAAAAATACACTCGCGCCCCCTCATTGTCCCGTGCTGACAGGTGTCACTCATCCATCACTTGCAGTTTCCAAAAAAAATTTTAAAAAAAATTTTTTTTCTCAAAAACATCCGAAGGGAACTCGTCCAGCCCGGCCCGGGCGCTCGGCCGAGGACCACCCTAGGGCTGACGCTGGACGCGAGGGGCCGCCCGGGCCCAGAATAAAGTGACCACAGGGGCCGCCCCCGGCCGGCCCAGACGACCAGCGGTCCGGAAAGGGGTCCCGGGACGTCCGCTGCGGACTGGGCGACCACCACCGAGGGGTGGGAAGGCGCAGGATGCGGGTTGGTGCCGGTGGGTGGGGGTCGGCCCGACGCGGACGCCGGACCTCCCCCTGCCCAGCCTGGCCGCCCCGGGCTTGGGCCGCGCCAGGCTCGCCCGTCCCGCGCCCTCTCGCCCCAGGCACCAGTAAACAGGCTGTTCCCCCGGGCAGGCCAGACTTCCCGGCCCGCCGGCCCCCGCCCACCCCCGGGGCGGGAAGCCTGCGGTGGCGCTCGCCGGCGGGCGGCGCGCTCGGGGCGAGCGGGGACGGCTGGCCGGGGGCGGGGCGAGCGGCGCGCCGGGCGGCGGGGCGGGGCAAGCGAGGGCAGGTCAGGGCAGCCCGCCCAGGCCCCGCCCCGTCCGCGGTGATGGACAGGCCACCGGGCCAGTCACGGAGCGCCTCGAGGGACCAGCGGGGCAGGGCGGGCCGAGGGGCTCCGGAGGGGGCGGGGGCGGGCGGGGAAGCCTCTCGAGGTGGGGCGGGGTCTCGAGGAGACCGGCAGCGCTCCCAGCCAATGGCAGGTGGCAGTCGTCCCGTTAGCGCCGGATCCCCGCGGGTAGGGCGGGGCGTGCGGCGCCGTGGGGATCCCGGGGCTGCCGAGGGCCCCTGACTCTGCTCCTCTCGGCGGGCGACATGGACCGGATGGCCAGCTCCATGAAGCAGGTGCCCAACCCGCTGCCCAAGGTGCTAAGCCGGCGCGGGGTGGGCGCGGGGCTGGAGGCGGCGGAGCGCGAGAGCTTCGAGCGGACTCAGGTGAGGACGCGGCGCGGGGGGGGGGGATCCCGGGGCATCGCTGGGGGCACCCGGGAGACGCAGTGTCCGGGAGGAGAGTAAGCGGTCTTGGAGGCCCAGGAAGAGGACGGGACCAGGCGGCCGTGAGCGGAGGCATGGGGCGCGCAGGTCCTGGAGAACCCGGGGGGCGTCCCAGGTGGTCAGGCAGGAGGGGCAGGGGCGGGCTCGGAGGAGGGGGCTGGAGAGGGACGGGACCGGACAGGGGTCACACAGGGCAGGCGGGAAGGAGAGGAGCCCCCAGAGAGGGGCTACGGAATGGAAGGGCAGGGGAGGCGCGCGGGGGGACACTCGGGACCCAGGCAAGTGTGGGGGCGGAGAGCGGGACACTGGGCTTGGCAGGTGAAGCTCCCAGGCTTCTTGCTTGCACTGACCTCACCCTCCCCTTCACCCCTCACCCGTGCATCCCATTCCTCGGGGGACTTGTGGCTTGGCTCTCAGTGGCCGGCCGGAGGGGTCTGCTGTGTGAGAAGGAATGTGGGAAATGCGAGCGTGGCCCAGCCTGGACCGTGACCAGGGGGCAGGAACCGAGTGCTGGGTCTGACAAACTCCGCCGGTCAGGGCTGCCCAGAGCTCTGACTTGGGGTTTTGCCTTTCTTCCCCGCGAGATGTGCCTGGTGGCTAATAGGCAGGCTGCCCTGTTCCTCCTGCCTGGACAGGGCTTGGAGCCAGAATAACTCCGTGCCATCAACAAAAAGCCACAATGTGTTTTCACCTCCGGGTTTTAACGCCGGGCGTATGGATCGAGCTCACTGCAGTGGTGGTGTTTATGGTGCGCATGCTTGGCGTGTGTGTGAGAGCTGTTTCCCAGGGCACAGCCCTCGCTCGCTCTTCATCCCAAAGTTGTCGGGGCAGATCCGCTCCTGGCTCTTTGAAGAGCAGGTCCAGTCCGGGCTGTCACTGCCAGAGGCTGTCTCTCCTGCTGTGTGTTCTGCACCCACGTGGAAAAGATAGAGGAGATAGGGCGGGCCTGAGTGCCCCGTAGCTGGGAACTTGAATAAGTTCTGCATCCCAGCCACTCACTCTGGAGTGTTCTAGAATCTCTGCTGTTTCTTCTCCGTGCCCCAGGAAAGAAGGGACAAGTGGCCGAGGGCCCCCCAGCCTCCAACCCAGCTTCAAGCTTGCTCCTCTCCCTGTAACCCTAACCTCAACCCCAACCCTAACCCAAACCCCAACTCCAACTCCAACCCTAACCCCAACTCCAACTCCAACCCTAACCCCAACTCCAACCCCAACCCTAACTCCAACTCCAACCCCAACCCCAACCCCAACCCCAACCCCAACCCTAACCCTAATGGTCAGGACCATTAGGCAGCTTTCTATATCACAGTCTTGGGTGTTCTGTCTTGCTTATCCGAGGCTTCTTGCAAAGCCGCACGCCTATTTCATCTTTTTAATGAAAGGGGAAAATAGTAGGTGCTATTTTATGAAAACCCGTGTCTTCTACAGCATCAGAAACATAAGAAGCTGGAGCGGCAGAGGAGTAGATGTTAAGTCATTGAGCCGCCGCGGTGATGGAAGTTAGGTCTGAAAGTTGCCTGCCGTGGCTGGCACGTCCCCGTGCTATCCAGGCTTGGTCGGCGTTCTTTAGTATTTTATATTCTGTGGGACGCTTGTTGGCCAGGTTTGGCCACGTGTATGAGGGTTGGAGGGTGCTGGGTAGAGCTGAGATGGAAAAGAGAATTTTTTGACTGTTGAAATCTTTTTTTAAAAAAACAATTTTTTTTTAATTTATTTGAAAGGCAGCATTACAGGGAGGGAGGGGGAGAGAGAGAGAGAGAGAGAGAGAGAGAGAGAGAAAGAAAGAAAGAAAGAAAGAAAGAAAGAAAGAAAGAAAGAAAGGAGAGAGGTCTTCCATCCACTGGTTCACTCCCCAAATGGCTGCAACAGCCGGAGCTGAGCCAATCTGAAGCCAGGAGCCAGGAGCTTCTTCCGGGTCCCCCAGGTGGATACAGGGGACCAAGGACGTGGACCATCTTCCTTTGCTTTCCCAATTGCATTAGCAGGGAGCTGGATCTGAAGTGGAGCAGCCGGGACCCAAACTGGTACCCATATAGTATGCCAGCGCTGTAGGCAGCGGCTCGACCCGCTACACCACAGCGCCAGCCCCTTGTTAAAACTCTTGAAGGGAGCAGAAGAGCCAGGAAAAGGAGAACAGGACCAAAACCTAACGTTAGTCAATCTGCAAACACTTATTTGGCTTAATGACTACCTATCAAATGTATCATGAGATATCAAAATGAGTTAGAGGAAAAAAACGTTTAATGAGTTAGGAGACCATGAGAATCAGCTAAGGTATAATAATAATTGTACCTAAGTATAGTGTTTGACACCATTCTAACCCCTTCGGTATATTACCTTCTTGAATCTTGGCGAGAACCTACAAGGTGGGGAGCACTGTACGACGTGGGAATTGAGGCACGGAGAGGTCGAGGAACTTGCCGGAGGTCACACCGCTGGACGTGGTCCCTGCCCGGCTCTGCCTTCAAGTCTCGAGCTAGAAGACGTTTTGAGTTTTACAGCCGAGCGTGTGCGTGGGTCGTGCGGCCGCCAGCACGTGGTCTAAGCCTCCGTTTCCTTATTGTAAGAGAGAGAGATCGCGCGCCCCTCACAGGTGTATTGCCGGGATTAAGTGAAGTCCCACGTGTGTGAAGGCATTTGTGAGCCCGGAGCGCTGTGTTAGTGAGGATGATTATAGTCTGGGCGGTGGGGGGGAGAAGGCAGGAGTGTGGTGAGCTCCTCCCCGAGGGGCAGACGTGTTCCCGGGTTATGGGATAATTACTAAGGGCAGAAGGATGCACAGCAGGCTGCTGAGGTTGGAGCCCTCGCCTGGGACGGAGCCACGCCTAGGAGCATGAGTTAGCACTTGCTGGCGGGGAGCGGGGCCTGGGGGGGCATTCCTGAGATGGGGAATGGCTGAGAAGCTTCCAGAGTGGATGCTGTAGACCGCTGAGGTGGAGAGAGGCGCCGCCCGGGCCACTGCCACCTCTGACGCTGCTTGGTAAACCACCTAGTGGCCGTCAACTCGCCCTGCGCAGATCCAGCCGTTCGCTGGTCAGGAGAAAGGGGCGTCCTTTGGGAAAACGTGCAGACTTTGTCCTTGTCCTTGGTCCCTGGACGATACAGTACGACAACCTTTTCCCTAGCATTTCCGTCCTCTTAGGTACTGAAAGTCATCTGGTTCCGTGCAGATCAATGGGACTGGAGCATTCCTGCATTTTGGTACCTACAGAGCAGCCTGGAGCCAGCGCTCCCACAGACTCCGGAGACGGGGGCAGCTGTACTGTCTTCCTAGCTTCTGTGTGGCCCGCAGTCAACGACTGTGTCTCGTGCTTGCCTGCAGGTCCCCTGCACTGCCCGAGGCTCCTGGTCAGCCATCTGTAGTCTGTAGTCAAGGGTAGTAAATTGCTGGTTGCACCAGCGGCTGCAGAGCCCTGTGCCTGGGTGGACAGGTCAGCTGCGGGCCTCAGGAGACGTGTTAATTACCTACTGTTCTGTTCCATTGCCCTGAGTTCCTTCCCGTTCTCATCCAGCTGGGAGCCCTGGACCTGGCCTGTCCAAGAAAGGGCTCTAATTGCTTTTTATTTAATTTGTTCAAGATTTATTTAGTTTATTGTTTGGAAGGCAGAGTGACAGAGAGGGAGAAAGAGAGATCTTCCATCCACCAGTTCATTCCCCAGATGACTGCAGTACCGTGGCTGGGGCTGGTCCAGGCCAAAGCCAGGAGCCTGGAACTCCATCCAGGTCTACCATGTGGGTGGCAGGGACTTATTTCCTCGGGCCATCCTCCGCTGCTTTCCCAGGTGCATTAGCAGGGAGCTGGATCGGAAGTGGAGCAGCCGGGACTTGAACTGGAGCTCACGTGGGATGCCGGCGCCGCAGGCAGAGGCTTCCGTGATGCCAACCCCAAGGAGCTCTGGTTGCTTCCCCAGCCTTCCCGTGCCCCAGCACCTGCACCCTCCGCTCAGCCTTGCTTCCTGCTCTCTTCCCAGAAATCTGCTCTCTTCTACACCCCTCTCCCCCTGTAGGGGCCACCGTCCCTGCCAAATGAGGGACCGCTGAGCTGCCTGCAGCCCCTGGTGTGTCCCACCCAGTGCATCACAAGCCACCTGCAGGTCTTCTTGCCCTTGGGAAAGCTGCTATGCTGATGCTGCGTCGTCTGGAGCACTCACGGTGTGGGGGCTGCACAATGCCTAGGTCGTGTCATCTTGCCCAGGGTCAGCCTGTTGGGGAGCAGAAGGGTCAGGATTCTAAGCCAGGACCCCAGGTTCCAAGCCTCCGGCCCCTCGCGCCACACTGTCCTCACACCAGCCCAGAGGGCGACTCTGGGATGAAGCAGGGGGCTGCCAGTCAGAGACGAGCCAGATGCCCCGTCTGTGTTTACTTAGCCCGCAAATGGGTTCTTCTGTCTCTGGTTTCTTTACTCTCTCAGCATCCATTTATGAGCGCAGAGCGTGGAGGGGACACAGGGATGGGTAAGATAAAGAGACCAGCCCTGGGGGAGCTCGTGAGCCAGCGAAGGGGTGGGCGGGCCGTGGCGGGCTCCTCTGCAAGCCGTAGTGCACCATGCGGTCTGAGCACGGGGCAGCACCTGCATCAGGACCTCAGGCCCCGCCCCCACCGCACTGCCTCCGAGCCTACGTTTCAGCCAGAGCCCCTGTGGGACCGTGCTTACTACGGACGGAGCAGCCCCGCTCTGCAGTAGGTGGGTGCTGGAAGCAGAGGTGGGGCTGGGGCTGGGGAAACACAGATGCAAGAGCCGTCTCCGTGGGCAGAGTGAGCCAGGGAGTAGAGGACCTTTAGGCGTCGTGTGTTGGGCAGAGCCGGAGACAGATTCTAGAGAAGAGAGACAGAAACCAACGCTTCTTGTGGGCCTGTTGGGTGCAGGGAACGTACAGCCATGATCTCAGGCTCAGAGAAGCTGAGGGACAGCCCGAGGTCACACAGAGGAAGGCAGCTGGGAAGCCAGGGCCTCACCATTGGATAGCCACATCCGTGTTGAACTTGGGGGTGTTCCTGCCGTCTAAACCGGAGACTGACCTTCTGAGAAGTTGTAGGTTTATGCTGGAAGGGTCTGTGACCCTCAACCCTGGCTGTGTGTTCGAATCATCTAGCAGCTCTTTATTTAAAAAACAAAAAAACCATAAACACCCTGCAGGGCCTGTGTCTCAGCTGGCCTGGGGGGATCACTGACAGTCGATGAGCTCAGGCTCGTGTGCGGCCAGGATGGTGACCCCTGATGCACCACCATGGCCTTGACACCCTATGGACTCTGGGATGGCTCTGTCTGTTCAGGTTGTACCCCGAAACCAAGATGGCCCCCGACCTGCTTCCCGCAGCGGGGAGAAATCCACCTGCCGAGTTTGGTTTTTGGCAGCCCAAACGCTCAGAACCAGGCAGTGTAGCACGTTGTGTCTCGTCCTTGGCTCGCACCTTCCTTCCCCTGCGGCTCGTGGACCAGAGGTGTCGAGAGCACAGGCCACCTGAGGGCTGAGCAGCTGCCCTCTTGCAGGGAGAGCCCCGAGTGGGCCTGATGTCCCCATGGACAATCCGAGCTGGCTTTTTGGGTGAAAGATGCTGTGCTTCTCCTCTCCATGGCGATCAGAGGGACGTTTACTGGCCACTTCCTGGGTGGACGCGGTTAAGGCCTCACGCAAGCCGACCTTTCTGGTCCTTGCAACAATGTGATGAATTATCCCAGTTAAGTACATCCCCTACGCGGAATGCTGGGGACCGGAAGGGATCTGGGACTCCGAGTTTGCTGGGTTTCGGAATATTTGCACGCACGTAACGAGATCGCGTGGGGATGGGACGGAAGGCTAACCTCGAGACCCGTTTCTCTCTCACTGCACCGTTTCTGCATGTAGCCAGGAGCTCATTTTAGGCAGTGTTTTTGGTGCACCTGTGTTTTGACGGTCGCCTGTCACAGGAGGGTAGGTGTGGAATTCTCCACTGTGGGCGTTCAGAGAGTGTCAGACTGGGGAGCACTTTTTTGAACTGGGGACGCTCAGCCCATGATCCCTGTGGTGCAGATGAGGGAGTTGAGGCTGCCGGGGGTTCAGAAATAGCTCAAGGTTCTGCAGTAAGTCAGCGACAGGGCTGGGGCCCGAGAGCTGGCCCCAGAACCTGGCTTTACGGGGGTGCTCTCCCCGTGTCTGTCTGTCCCTGCCCGGCACCCACCGCCTCCGTTCGTTCTCCACTGTGCTCCCCCTGCGTCTCGCGCTTCCTGTCCACTCCCCCCACCCGGTGGCTCTTGTCATCACCTCCATGATGTGGGCTCCCCATATCTCCCTCGTGACACCCCAGCCCATGTGTGACCACTTCCCTCGGGACATCTGGCCCTGGGAACTCCACCCTCACTGAGGCTGTCATCCCCCTGGGATCAGCTGTCTGTCACCCTCCTTCCTGTGCTCACGGCCGCGTGCTGTTGCTGCCACCCCTTGCTGCTGCTCTGGTGCCCCAACCCTTGCTCCTCACTGCTCCTGCTCTTCCTGCCCCTTGCCTGCATCCATGTCACCCCATCCTCCCTGCCCCCAGACCGCCCGTGGGGCGGCTTGTGCCTAAACCCCAACTAGGTCCCTTTCTCCGAGAGCCTGCATGATGCAGTACCAGCAGGGTCCCTGTTCTTGTTCAGCCTTGCTTTGTTAGCCCCTGCAGCCTGGCCACAGCTGGATCATGTATTTGAGTAACCCTGAGCCCTAGGCTACTGCATGTCTCCTCTCATTCCCCCAAGCCCAAACTCAGCTTCCCTTCCAGGTGCTGTGTTCTCCTAGGCACTGGGTCTCAGTGCCCAGGCTGGGCCCTGGCAGTAGGCAGACACTGGTTTCCCTTCCAGCTGCTGTGTTCTCCTAGGCACTGGGTCTCAGCGCCCAGGCTGGGCCCTGGCAGTAGGCAGACACAGGTGCCCAGTTGCCAAATATGTGCAAAGCTGGAGGACTGGGCGCTGCGGGCAGGCCCCCGCTCGCAGCAAACTTCTCCTGTGCACGGTTTGGAGATTCTCTCTCTCTCTCCTTTGATTTATCCAGTGATTAACTCTTACCATGTGCCAGGCCTGGGCGCCCAGAGTACAAGGGAGACTCCTGCCCAGCCCCCTGACAGCCAGTCTGGGGGGAACCCACTCCGGACAGAGCCTGTAGCGTCTACACACAGCATCAGGGCTGAAGATCAGCTGTTTGAGTTTCCGTGACATTGTGGGTACTTCATAAAAACACTTCTAAAACGTGCTCCTGGCCTTGCCCAGGGTGTCTTTTTGACCCAGGTGAGAGCTCTCTGAGCTAGAAGGTATCGGAGGGAGGGAGAGGGATGGACCTCGTGTCCTGGGCACCTGGACATGGCTGGCTGGTGGTGGCCTGCATGCAGGTGTTGGGGTGAGGGCCGTTAGGTTGAGTGCGAGAACCAGTCGAGCATCTGATACCCAAAATGCTCTGAAGTCGAAACTTTCTGAGCACTGATTAACTCCACAAGCAAGTGGAAAATTTCACACCCAGAAAAGTGTTAAAAAAAAAAAAAAAAAAAAAAAACCACTGCCGAAAAGCACCTTCAGGTTGTGCATGTAAGGTGTATAAGACGTGTGCATGAATTTCCTGTTTAGACTTAGATCTCATCTCCAAGAGACCTCCTAATGTGTGTGCAAAGATTCCAAAATCCAAAACCTGAAACCCTTAGGGTCCCCAGCATCTCAGGGACTCAAGGTACTTAACTTGTAAGGAGAGCAATGCAGAGAGAGAGAGAGAGAGAGGGCGAGGGAGAGAGAGAAAGAGAGGGAGAGGGAGAGAGAGAAAGAGAGGGAGAGGGAGAGGGAGAGATATCTCCCATCTGCTGATTCATTCCCCAGATGACTACAATGGCCACGGCCAGGCTAAAGCCAGGAGGTTTTTCCAGGTCTCCCACATGGGTGCAGGGGCCCTAACACTCAGGCCATCTTCTGCTTTCCCAGACACATTAGCAGAGAGCTGAATTGGAAGTGGAGCAGCCAGGACTCAAACCCGTGCCCATATGGGATGCTGGCATCACAGGCAGCTGATTTACCTGCTGTGCCACAATGCCAGCCCCCTGGATTTCTTGTTACAAAGTGAGGAGGCTGGAAAAGATTACAGAAGGTCCTTCCAGGTCTCAAATATTTAATTTATATATTTAAGTTTGAGAGACAGTAAGAGAGTTCCCATTTGCTGGTTCACTCCTTTCATGCCTATGAAGGCTGGGACTGAGATGGGCCGAAGCCAGGAGCTGGGAGCTCAATCCAGGTCTCCCACATGGGTGACAGGAACCTACTTACTTGAACCATCACCTCTTGCCCCATGGTCTGCATTAGCAGGAAGCTGGAGTCAGGAGCCAGAGCCTGGCTTTGAACCCAGGCAGTCCACTATGGGAAGTTAGCATCTTAAGATAAGTGGGGGTGGGGGAAGAGAGAGAGCGAGAGAAAATTTTCCATCTGCTGGTTCACTCCCCAAACGACCCCAATGGCTGAAGCTGGGCCAGGCCAAAGCCAGGAGCCAGAAACTCTATCTGGGTCTCCCACGTGGGTGGCAGGGACTTGTATACTTCAGCCATCGTCTGCTGCTTTCCAATTGCATTGGCAGGGAGCTGGATCGAAAGTGGAGCAGCTGGGACTCAAACTGGCACTCCAGCACGGGATGCTAGCATTGCAAGTGGTGGCTCAGCCGCTGAGCCTGAACTGAACCTCTAAGCTAAACGCTCAGCCCCCATACACGCTGTCTTTTATGCTGTGTAGAGGGATGCACGGTTCTGCTGAGCTCTGAACTGTTTTCTTTACCAGACTTTCCACTGCTTCCGGCACGTGGATGGGCCCCCAGGGACATGGGGCTCCCCAAAGGGTGGTGCTGCCCCTTAGGCAGGGCAGGGGCATGTCCGCGGGGCCCAGTAGAGCAGACCCTCACCCTACTTGAGCACGGATAATGTTCTTGCAGCCATCCACCAGGCACTGGTGAGGACCATTGGATGCACCCCATCCATTGGGCCTCTGATGCCACTGCCAGAGGGCAGTGTGGAGGTGACCTGGGTGTGGCCGGAGCTCAGCCCAGTGCGGTGGTGCTGTGGGCCAGTGGCCAGTTCTGCTGCTGCTGCTCGGAGCAGGGCTAATGGCCTGGAGAGGTGCCCACCCAGGGAAGGGAGCTTGGCAGCCCCACCTCCCGGCAGGGTGGAGGCCGCTTCCTGTTTTCCTGCCCGGGCAGGCAGGGAGGAGCCCTGTTCCCAGCTCCTGGGTAGTCCAGTCTGACGTTGGTGAGAGGAGACTGGATTTAACAGTGTCCTTTGGCCCAGACGGCAGGAGAGAGATCGGCATATTTTCTTGAATCAGAAAGCTGTTGCCGCCTGCTAATAACGCGACGAGACAGCTCAGGAAGCTGCCCGGGACGGCCAGGGAGCCGGTGTGGCCTGGTGCCTCGGGTTTCACCGCAGCTACTGCTGTTTATAGGAAAAGCCTGCTTGCACAGAACCACTTCAAAGCCACAGAACAACCCGGGGTGGTTTTGCAGTGGGTGATGGTGGTCGGCTTTAAGATATGGCCATTGCCGGCGCCGCGGCTCACTAGGCTAATCCTCCGCCTTGCGGCGCCGGCACACCGGGTTCTAGTCCCGGTCGGGGAACCGGATTCTGTCCTGGTTGTCCCTCTTCCAGGCCAGCTCTCTGCTATGGCCAGGGAGTGCAGTGGAGGATGGCCCAAGTGCTTGGGCCCTGCACCCCATGGGAGACCAGGATAAGCACCTGGCTCCTAGCTTCGGATCAGCGCAGCGCGCCAGCCGCGGCAGCCATTGGAGGGTGAACCAACGACAAAGGAAGACCTTTCTCTCTGTCTCTCTCTCACTGTCCACTCTGCCTGTCCAAAAAAAAAGATATGGCCATTGGGGCTCAGAGAGGGTAAGTGACTGGCCTGGGAGAGGCAGAGCTGAGCTTTGAACCTGGCGTGTTGGATCCCAAGGGTTATGTTTTTCTTTCTGCAGATCCTTTTAGAGCCGAGGCCTGGCGTATGCCTGGTAACTTAGAAAAGATATACAGATATTTTTTCCTAAGTCTTTTCCAGTGGACTTATTTGGACATTTTCAAGTTCCTCACAGAAGAAAAATTTTGCAATACATATTATCAAAGGACCTACATCCAAAATATGGAATCAGTAAATAAAGAAAAAAAGGATGGGCTGGCATTGTGCAAGGGATTAAGCTGCCATGTGTGACACTACCGTCCCATATGAGCACTGGTTCGAGTCCCAGCTGCTCCACTTCAGATCCGGCTCCCTGCTGATATGTCTGGGAAGACAGTAAAGCATGACCCAAGGGCGTGGGCCCCTCCATCCACACGAGAGGCCCGGAAGAAACTCCTGGCTTCTGGCTTCTGATCGGCCCAGCTCTGGCTGTTGCGGCCATTTGGGGAGTGAATGAGTGGATGGAAGACTTCTCTCTCTGTCTCTCCCTCTCTCTGTCTGTAACTTTGCCTCTCAAATAAATACATCTTTTAGAAAAAGAGATAATAGAACAATTAGCAGGAGGTATTTATAAAAAAAGACAAGCAGACAGCCAGTCCATATAGGAACAAGTGTGCAGCTTTGTGGAGGATGAAGACAATGCATATCAGCATTACGGTGAGATACTATTCCGCACCCATCGGGATGGCTGAAGCTACAGTGAGCAGTATGCTGACAGTGACAAGCACTTGACAAGGACATGGAGCCATAAAAAGGCTCACGCACTGTCCACGGGACTATAAGCTGGCGCACCTGTTGCAACACCATCTAACATTATCCTAAAACAGAAGCTGTGTCTGTTCAAGAGAGCAACAGCTCCACTGCTGGCTATGTGCTCAACAGAGATGCACACTCAGACCTCAAAAGATAGGACAGTCAGCCTCGCATTTTACCGTAGTCCCAACTGGAAGCAGCTCCAAAGGGCATCGACAGTAGGTGGGTATCAAATAGTGATACCGCCTTGCATTGGAAAGCTATCTACCCATGACAATGAATGATTTCTAGTGATGCTTAACAACGTGGGTGAGTCTTACAGACGTGTTGTTGAGTGAACAAAAAGACACCTTCTCTATGCTCCCATTTATATGAGTATTAGGTTAAAAAAAAATAGGCAAAATGAGGGCTGGTACTGTGCCGTAGTAGGCTAAGCCTCTGCCTGTGGCATGAGCATCCCATATTGGCACTGGTTCTAGTCCCGGCTGCTCCACTTCCGATCCAGCTCTCTGCTATGGCCTGGGAAAGCAGCATCCCTAACCCTGAACCTGTCTGTCTCCTGCTGCACACTTGCTCCCCCTCCTCCACTGCCCACAAGTTTGGGGAACCTCAGTTTATAAGCCAGGCCCGCTTATTCGAGCCCAAGTTCTTGCCATCACCTCTGACACCCTCCTGCCCTGGGCCCCCACTGCCAGTCCCCGAGCCCTGTTCCTGTCTCCTCCGTGCTCCCCACTCTGCTGTCTCTGCCCGAGCTCGGGGCCCCTGTCTCTGGTCTGAGCTGCTTATTGCACAGCCTGGCTGGCCTTCCCGCCCTCCAGTCCCTGAGCAGGGGATTCCCCCTCTTCCTGGCTGTTAGAGTTCTCCTTTAAAAGGCCAACTGCCAAAAAAAAAAAAAAAAAAAAAAATTAAAAAAAGGCCAACTGCCTGCATCCCTCCACATTTTTTTTTTTTGACAGGCAGAGTGGACAGTGAGAGAGAGACAGAGAGAAAGGTCTTCCTTTGCCATTGGTTCACCTTCCAATGGCCGCCGCGGCCAGCGTGCTGCTGCCAGTCCACCGCGCTGATCCGAAGCCAGGAGCCAGGTGCTTCTCCTGGTCTCCCATGCGGGTGCAGGGCCCAAGCACTTGGGCCATCCTCCACTGCACTCCCGGGCCACAGCAGAGAGCTGGCCTGGAAGAGGGGCAACCGGGACAGAATCCGGCTCCCCAACCGGGACTAGAACCCAGTGTGCCGGCGCCGCAAGGCGGAGGATTAGCCTGTTGAGCCACAGCGCCGGCCCCTCCACATTTTAAAGCCCTTGTTCTGCGTTTTTCTAACCTGAAATCCAAGCTCTTGGCATGGCCCAGAGCCCAACCTTGCTAGACTTAACATCCGGGCAAACCTCTGCCCGTGGCTCAGCCCCACCAGAGCCCTTAGCACCTCAGCCCCTCTGCCTCCCTCCTCTGTGTGTGTGTGTGTGTAAGATTTATTTATGTACTTATTTGAAAGGCAGAGTGATAGCTGGAGCCGGGAACCAGGAGCTCAATCCAGGTCTCCCATGTCCGTGGCAGGGACCCAACTACTTAAGCTGCCACTGCTGCCCACCAGGGTGTGCGTTAGCAGGAAGCTGGAGTCAGGAGCCAGGAAATAGGCGGCTTAACTGCTAGGCTAACCATCCACTCCTCCTAAATGTTTGCTGAAGAAGCTGATAATGCCTGTTGAGCTGATTCCGTTTGATTATTGCCATAACACAGAAGGCAACAGACCCGGTTACCACCCCAAGGTGGGTGCCTAGCAAATGTGGAGCAAACTTGATCTGTTTCACATTGGACCAGGAAAGAAGGGTCGGCAGCACCGGTTTGGGTAAAGGCGACTACATCTAAACAGCAGAGAATAGAGCGGGAGGGAAGCTCTCGGGTGTGATCACCATACACCCAGAGCCAGCGGACTGGGCACCAGCCTTGCGGATTCCTGCTTCACAGTGGCTCAGAGGTGGGAAAAGGATGGGGCAGGCAGGAGAGTGCTTCCCCCCCCCCCCCCCGCAGGAGCTGCACCTCAGCGCTGGAACCTGTGACCATGCAACTTTGCGTGTTCCCTGCGGAAGTGCCTTTGTTAGATGTGGTTAAGGACCTGCAGGGAGGGAGGTGTCTCAGGTAACCAGACGGGCCACATCTGATGGCTGGGGGCTTGACAGCAGCGGCCCTGCTCAGCTGGGAGTCTCTGTGCTCACAGCTGGAGAAGGCCCCCTCGGCTGGCAGGAGTCCATAGACTCTGCTGCCTTTCCAGGTGCTTGAGCGGGAGCGTGGATTGGAAGTGGAGCAGCCAGGGCTTCAGCTGGCGCTCCATGGCCCTTGCTGGCTCTGGGATGCAGGAGCCCATGCCCAGAGGACCAGAGGGAGGCCTTTAGTGGCTAAAGGTGGTCCCTGGCTGACAGGCAGCCAGGGGACGGGGAGCTCGGGTCTGGAGTGGCAAGGCAGGATTCTGCCCACCACTTGGATGGCCTTGGACGTGGTCTCTTCTCAGCCTCCAGGAAGGAAGGCAGCCTTGGCGACTGCGCGAGTTCAGCCCGGTGAGACCCGTGTTGGCCTTAGAACCCGCAGAGTGGTGAAATAATAAGTGGGTGTTGTTGTAAGCTGCTGAGTTTATGATCATGGGTTACAAGAGTGCTGGAAAACTAATCCAAGATAACAGGTGACTGGCGCTGCATAGCGAGACCACCCTTCCAGACCCAGGGGGGTCCTTCTTTTTTCATTTGTGCCGCTGGTGGCCGGAGATCAAACGTTGAATTTCTACTCCTGGCACTCACTCACAGAACTTTTATCCTGGAAAAATAATTCAGCAGCTTGTTCAAAACATTTTTTCCTGCCGGGCTGTGGAGTTCTTTGGTGCTACTCCAAGTTTGAGGAGCACGGATATAATTTACTTAACCTAAAAGAAAAAAAAGTGTTTTTGATCAAGTGCTGGGCTATCTGTTAAAAGGCAGGTGGGAAATCCCGGTGGAACTATCGGATCATGGTGGCGTCTCTCCTGGAGAGAGATGACCCACAGATGGGAAGCAGGGGACAGCAATGTGGCACAGAGGGTTAAGCCACCACCTGCAATGCTGGTGTCCCATATTGGAACACTGGTTCAAGTCCCAGCTGCTCTGCTTCTGATCCAGCTCCCTGCTAATGCGCCTGGGACAGCAGTGGACGATGGCCCAAGTACTAGGCCCCCTGCACCCATGTGTGAGACCTGGAAGAAAGTCCTGGCTCCTGGCTTCAGTCTGGCCCAGCCCTGGCCATTGCGGCCATCTGGGGAATGAATCAGCCGATGGAAGATTCTGTCTGTCTGTCTGTCTGTCTCTCTGTAGTTCTGCCTTTCAAAAAGATAAATCTTTGAAAAACAAGTTAAGAAAAGAATTTTTTTTTTTTTTGACAGGCAGAGTGGATAGTGAGAGAGAGAGACAGAGAGAAAGGTCTTCCTTTGCCGTTGGTTCACCCTCCAATGGCCACCGCGGCCAGCACTCTGCGGCCGGCGCACCGCGCTGATCCAATGGCAGGAGCCAGGTGCTTCTCTTGGTCTCCCCTGGGGTGCAGGGCCCAAGGACCTGGGCCATCCTCCACTGCACTCCCTGGCCACAGCAGAGAGCTGGCCTGGAAGAGGGGCAACCGGGACAGAATCCGGTGCCCTGACCGGGACTAGAACCCGGTGTGCCGGCGCCGCAAGGCGGAGGATTAGCCTAGTGAGCCAAGGCGCCGGCTAAGAAAAGAATTTTTTAAATGCACTTGAAACCTGTAGCCAAGCATAAACACTTTGGCTCCCCAGCGCCGCCGCCTCTTCCTGTCGTCTTACCCAGCTTCAGCACTGACCTGGCCTCCCCAGAGCCTGGCGTGTTCTGAGCTGTGGTCTCTGGGCCGGTCCAGCTTCCTGAGGAACACTGAGGATTAGGAAAGGAAAAATACCTCGCGCAGCGTCCATACCACCAGTGTCCAAAGGCGAAGGGCATCTAGCCCTGAGCCTGGGTCCAGACTGTGTCCCAAGACTGTAGATGCAGGGGAGGGGAGCCTCCCCCCATCCAGGGGCCATTTGGATATTTATTTATAAGATCTTTTGGGGTCATAGAAAACTGTCAGGTGAACACTCAGCCTGTGGTAGATGCAGTGAATTTTGAGCTCCACCCACAGTTAGCTGGGCCAAGTGATCTCACAGGCCTTGTAATGTTCCCCAGCCCTGCTGCTGAGGTTCCGAGCACGGGCACCTGCGATGGGTACCAGGCAACCTTTGTTAGAGGTCGATGGTTTGTTGAGGTTGAGTGGGCCGCCATGGAGAGAGCGTGGACGTGAATGAAGGGACCCGTCTCTCAGGGTTGCTGGAAGGGTTAAATATGTGCTGCGTGACAAGTGCTCAAGACAGCGCTTTTGTGGGACTCAGAAACACCAGCTCTTTCTTTTAAAGGTTTATTTATTTATTTGAAAGGCAGACTTACAGAGAGAGAGATCTTCCTTCTGCTGGTTCACTCTCTAAGTGGCTGCAGTGGCTAGGGCTGGGCCAGGCCAAAGCCAGGAGCCTAGAACTCCATCCGGGTCTCCCACGTGGGTGACAGGGGCCCAAGCACTCGGGCCATCTTCCACTGCTTTCTCAGGCACATTAGCAGGGAGCTGGATTGGAAGTGGAGCAGCCGGGACTTGAACCGGTGCCCATATGGGATGCCTGCATCAGACAGTGGCTTACCCTGCCATGCCATAACGCCGGCCCCCAGCTAATTCTTTTAACTGCTGAAATGTGTGGGTGAACCTGCCTATGCCTGTGGTGGACGATAAAGATGTAGCATTGATGTACACATATGTTTGTTCCCCCACTCCCAGAACAAGCACTCTACAGTGTGTGTCAACATGAGGTTACCACCACTCTGAGCATGCTAAGGGCAGCCAAGTTCCTGGTATACGTTGGTTATTTTGTCCTTTGCTGCACAAACTTGTTGTCTCTGGATTAACCCATTGTCTCGGAGGATGTGCCCGAGCTGATTGACAGCTCTCCTTACAGTGTACGCGTTGGCACCGTCTGAATACAGCCCATTAGGTAGTCATTGCATCCTCCCACCATCCTGGGGTCAAGTGAGAGGGTCGACGGACCAGGTCTTTTAAGAAATGACATAAACTAGTGACGAGTGCACCTGTCTGGATCTTTCTTCCCAAATCTCCAAACTGGACGGTGATTATGAGGCAGATTCATGGATGCTGCAGCAGGCACAGCGGGAGATAGCTCGCACCTGAGCCAAAAGGCAGAGCAGGCTACACGTGTGGACGGGGCCACTAAGAGTTCGGCTGATGCATATGTGGCAGATTATGAAGCACAGTCTGTGATGTCAGGGGTCTGGCTAGAGACCGGAGCCAGAACTCTCCCGGGGATGGCGGTGTGGGTGTGGCCATCTCCTTCCTGACCTGCCCCGGGGGGGGGGGGGGGGGGAGTGCAGCTCAGAGCCCGACAGTGTTGAAAAGTCTTGTTTTATTTTCATTTCTCCTGGGTGCCAGCTGAGTATATTTAGAAAGTTTTGTCATGGGAAATGACGACTGAGGGCTAAGAGTGAGCCTTCAACGCCTGCGACTGATCCCAAGCCGCAAGGTTCGGGGCAGGCCTGCCTTCTGCCCGGCCACGAGACCCTCAGACAGTTCCCATCTGCCAATCACAGGAGCAGTACAGGCCCACGGCCTTTCGTCCACGAGTCTGAAACCCCCAGAGCTCTGAGCACCGCAAGTTCTCAATGTCCAGGACAGACCCCCGCACGGCTGGGCGAGTTCCAGGCACCCTGGCACGTGTGTCTTAACACACACACGCTCACACAGCAGGCTGCCGAGGTGCGACTGGCCTTGCTTACAGGCTGTTGTTAGGCCCCCACATTCTAAATTCTCAAGCGCTCCTGGCCCTGAGAGTTTGGGATGAGGGCTAGTGTCCCTGTAGGATCTACCCCACGGTAGCATTGCAAGCACTTGCATGAGATAACCTTAGCCAGAGAAGATGAACCCCTGTGCCAGGCAGACAGCAGGCGTTTGCTGGTACCTTGACAATGCTTTGGTTGTAGAATCACACTTGTGGGCTGAGGAGGGATTAGAGAGATTAACCATCTAAATCCAGCTTTCTATACAGTCCAGATCCTAGTGAATTACTTTAAACTGGAAAGAATTAACGTGGTAGCTTGGTGCGTCGTAGAGAGAGCCAAAGACAAAACCTAATTCGGATTCTTTCTCAGCTGGTTACCACTGCTGTGACCTTGGACAAGTGCCTGTACCCCCCTTGCCTCGGTTTTCCTGCCTGTATAATGGAGATAGTGCTATCCATCTCACCCGGTTGCCCCAAGGACCTGAGAAACCCAGGAAGGCGGGGTGTTAATGTGAGCTCCTCCGGTGTGAGGTCCTGAACCAGGCTTGGCACCTCTGTGGTTTCCAGCCCACAGAGCATAACCCCACTGTTACTGTGAGAAAGCACCAGGCACACCACCTGAGGGTGAAACACCAGGCTATTTCAGAGAGCTTGTGGGAAATGGGAGAAAAAAAATCAATTAATTTTGATACAAAAAGATTTGAAATGAATGTATAGGGGAGGTCTTCAAAATGTTTATGGTTACAAAAAACAATGCTTGAATTTCAAATTTTTTTTTGCATTGAAATGAACAACTTAAAAATTTTTTTTATTTACTTATTTTTCCTTCATTTGAAAGGCAAGGAGAGAGAGAGAATCTTTCATCTGCTGGTTCACAACCCAGATGTTTGCAACAGTCCAGGGCTGGGCCAGGCCAAGGCTAGGAGCCTGGAACTCCATCCAGGTCTCCCAGCCTCTAGCAGGACTCAAATATTGGAGCCGTCACCTGCTGCCTCCTAGGGCGCACATTAGCAGGAAGAGGGATTGGAGGCGAAGGAGCCAGGAGCTAAACTTGGCACTGTAATATGGGATGCAGGCATCCCTAGCAGCATCGTAACCACTGTGCCAAGCGCTAGGCCCTACACTGATCGTTTTATTAACTTCTCCTTGAGTGCTCCGGTACCTGGCCAGTACTATCTAATAGCGTCAAGGTTGTGAAACACTGGGAAAGATGGAGGAAGTATCACAGACGGGAAGAGACTAAGGAGACGGGTTAGTTCTGGACAGGATCTGGGTGGGATCCTGCGCTGGCTGGTGGAGCAGAGAGAGACAGGCACGGAAAAGCTGGCAAAGCCCGAATCAATTCCTGAGCACGGAGGTGCTTATCAGGAAACTGGGTCTGTGCCCTGGCGTTTGGGCACCTGGGGCATGGACCCTGGGCAGGTTTTTTTTTTTTTCTTGGCTAATTCTCAGTTTCCTGTAGGCTGCCATCAGGGCCACAGCTCAGAAGGCACCAGGAAGCTGGCAGGGAGGCGGGGGCCGTGGCTGAAGCTGAGGGGGACAGCAGGAAGGGGTGGGGACTGTGGCGAGCCCAAGTTGCGGAGGAAGTGGGCAGCGCTGTGCCGAGGAGAATGAATGCCTTAGTTTTGATGACTTTCTGGGCTTATGTAAGATGGGAGTTAACAGAAGAGGCTGGGCGAAGGGTGCAGGGGAACCCGGGGACTATTTTTGTCAGTCTTCCCATGGTCTAAAATTATCTCCAACTAAAATGTTAAAAAAAGGAAAAAGAAAAAATGCGGCCTGGCGCTTGGCAGACCCTCAGTGAGGACCATGTGAGTGCCCGCTGGCCCCCACGGGCCTGGTCATCCCTGGACACACCAGGTGCTCTGCAGAGGGCCAGGAGGGGAGGTACGAGTGGTCTGGGCCGTGTCAGGGTGGAGAAGGTGCGCTGCCCACTCGAAACGGGAGCTGCCCCCCGTACCCTGCTCTTGCAGGCGGAAGTGGACGTGGAGCAAACCCACTAAGCAGAAGCCGTTGTTGGCCTCGCCCTGCTGTGGCTGGCCTAGTGCGGGGCCGTGGCGAGACTGGACAGCCTCAGTTACACGCAGTCTTGTTCCCTGCTAGCTCATGGAGACCGGGGACGTCCCTCCCCTGGGACGAGGCTGCTACACTGTCGCTGCGCGCACCCAGAGGGTTGGATGGCAGGGCCCAGGGCAGGCACCAGGGCGGTGGGGGTTTCCCAGGCCTCAGAAGCCTTGCCACTGCCCACCACCCTCTAGGTTCGCTGTGGCATTGCTTTCTGCCCACCGCCCCCCCCCCCCCCCAAGGGCTCTTTCTGGGGATGCCTTCTAGTCTCGCTTGTCTGATGACCGGGAGCTCCTCTAGGCCCCAGGGCTTTGCATATAGGGGTCAGTGAGGCAGTGTGGTGAATGAATGAATGAGTGAATGAATGAATGACCGGGTCCATGGGTGCCCTACGCGTGTCTATTGGCCCGGTGCCCACGTCAGGCTGCCGTCCAGGATCTCTTTGGGAATGTCCAGCACATCCCTCTGGGATCCCTCCCCCCAGTCCCGGGGGCCAGTCGCCTCTCCGGCTCCTCTTCCACCGTCTGAACCCCCCGGGCCTGCCCGCGTGTGTCAGAGGCTCGGAATTCTCCTGGCCTCTCCCCGTGTTGCTGGGAACTTCTTGCCGCAGGAAGTCGGGCTCATCGTGAGGGCCAAATAGTGGCTAAATATAGCCTCCTGGCACAGATTGCTGAAGAGCTATGGTAGTGATGTGATGTCTGAGTGGACGAGGAGGGGGAGAGAAGGACTGTTTTCTTTTTGGTAAAGAAGGGAGTAGGTACGGCAGCTCGCCCGTGTGCGGTGTCCACGTCTGGGGTTTACCAGATGTCCTTCCAGGACCTGTCCCTGACAGCAGGGAGCCTGGGGCTTAGACTCCTGCTGCCAGGTGGTCCTTCCTTGGTCTTTCCTCTAGGCTGTATTTAAAAACACCCCCTGTCCCGGAGAACGACCTGGAGCCTCCCTGGCAAGCCCAGGAGAGCTGTGCTCGGGGGAGAGTTCCTGGGGGCAGGTCTGCCCCCCAGCCCCAGGGCCTGCAGGGAGCCCCCTGGGGAGGAGCCCAACTTAGAGAGGCTGCCTCCTTTCCCCCCGGCTCACAGCATCACTGCCGCCCAGGTAATGGCTGGTGAGCAGCCAGTGACAAGACCTGGCCCTGGGATCCTCACTGCTGAGACCCGAGCCACACGTGCAGAGGCCAGGCAGCAGCTCATGCTTAGTGAGAGATCTGGACCGAAGTCACTCGTGCCGACCCTGATGGCTTCTGGGGCCTTCCGTGGGGCAGATGGCTCCCCGCGTGCTCTCGCTTGGCCCCATCTGGGCTCGTTGGGTCGCCTGGATAGCATCAGGAGAGTATGCAATTGTTTAAATTTATTTGAAAGTCTGAGTTACAGAATGAGGGGAAGGGAGAGTAAGAGAGAGAGAGAGGGAGAGAGAGAGAGAGATCTTCCATCTATTGGTTTACTCCCCAGATAGCTGCAATGGCTGTGTCTGGGCCAGTCCAGAGCCAGGAGCTTCTTCCAGGCTCCCAGGTGGGTGCAGGTCCTCAAACACCTGGACCATCTTCCGCTGCCTTCCCAGTCGCATTAGCAGGGAGCTGGATCGGAAGTGGAGCAACTGGGACACGAACTGGTGCCCATATGGGAGGCTGGCATCGCAGGCTGAGGCTTTATCCACTACACCACGATGCCAGCCAGCGAGAGTATGACATTTGGGGGATGTTTTTGCATCGCAAATGTCCCTTCTAGTCTATAAATTGGACAGTTGTAGGACCTCTGTTAAACTGTCTTCGAGGAAGAGTTTATCTCTTTTGGGGAGAGAAACCAAGTCGTTCCTTCTGTAAGAAGCACCCCGGTGAACTCTCACGGTTCACTATCGTTGCCCCACCCTGCTATAGCCAGGTGCTTGTATGGTGATCCCTGTGTAAACAACGAGAGTTAGGATCGCATTGGCATTAAAGAGCCTTGACAGGGTAACTGTACTTTGCTAAGAGTTCCTCCAGCGACGTTCCAACTTAAAATCTGGGCAACATGTGTCCGCAGAATGGAGGGCACAGGAACTCAGAATCTGAGATCTGGCTAACTCGTCGGTCCTTCGTGAGGGCTGAGTGCCCAGCTGACGCAGGGTGTGCTGTGTTCACCTCATGACATGGCGTGAGAACAGTGCTGGGGGGATTTCGGGCCCCTCCATGGCAGGGTTATGCCCAGGTGGTGTGCAGTTCTGATAGGGAGACCGAAGACCACGCAGAAGACACAGAGACACCAACAGCAGGGGAAAGAACCATGTCTGTTGTGATGCTGTCCTAGATTTTGCCGTTGGTTCACCCTCCAATGGCCGCCGCGGCTGGCGCGCTGCAACCGGCGCACCGCACTGATCCAATGGCAGGAGCCAGGTGCTTCTCCTGGTCTCCCATGGGGTGCAGGGCCCAAGCACTTGGGCCATCCTCCACTGCACTCCCTGGCCACAGCAGAGAGCTGGCCTGGAAGAGGGGCAACCGGGACAGAGTCCGGTGCCCCGACCGGGACTAGAACCTGGTGTGCCGGTGCCGCAAGGCGGAGGATTAGCCTAGTGAGCCGCGGCGCCGGCCCAACAGAGATCTGTTGGGTTCACTCCCAGTTGCCCACAACTGCTGGAGCTGGGCCAGGCTGAGGCCAGGAGCCAGGAACCCCATCTGAAACTCACACTCAAGGGACCCAAGTACAGGGGCCACAGTCTGCTACCTCCTAGGGTGCACATAACAGGAAGCTGGATCACAAGCAGAAGCAGGACTCATTCCCAGGCACCCTGCCGTGGGATGCAGGCATCCCGAGAGGAGCCTTGACCCGCTGTGCCGCAACTCCCACCCACCTTGTAGCTTATTTTTTAATAGTGCTGCTTATGTATCTCTAGAATTTTTTTTAAAGATTTATTTATTTATTTATTTAAAAAGCAGAGTAAAAAAGAGACAGAGAGAGATCTTCCATCTGCTGGTTCATTCTCCATATGACCACAGCAGCCAGGGCTGGGCCAGGCTGAAGCCAGGAGCCAGGAGCTTCTTCCAGGTCTCCAATGTGGATGCAGGGGCCCAAGCACTTGGGCCTTTTCCCACTGCTGTTCCAGGGACATTAACAGGAAGCTCATGGAATGCGGAGTGGCCAGGACTTGAGCAGGTGCTCTGATAAGGGCTGAAGGGTGTCAAGTGGCTGCGTAACCAACGGCACCACAAAGCTGGCTCCGTGTCTCAGGAACATTTAATTTACATCAAGCAAAGCCTGCCGTGATCAAACCTCCCACTGAGGTCTGGTGTTACTGAAGTTAAACGACACCTGACTTTACTTCTTAAAAAACTATTTGAAGCTAACACCACTTCTCATTTTTCCAAAAAACTAAAGACCAGGAACACTTCCTAACTCATTCGGTGAGGCCAGCGTTACCCTGATACCGAAGCCAGACAGAGAAACTACAAAAACGAGAAAACCATGCACCAATATTCTTTATGAACATTGATGCAAAAATCCTCAACAGAAAACTAGCAAATCTAATTCATCAATATGTTAGAATTATGCGCCATGACCAAGTGGGACTTAGTACCGGGATGCAAGGATAATTTAACATACAAAAACTGATCAGTGTAATAGGCTACATTATCAATATGAAGGGAAAAACATGTGATTGACTCAATTGTTACAGAAAAAGCACTTAAGAAACTCTGCTGGCGCCGCGGCTCACTAGGCTAATCCTCCGCCTGCAGTGCCGGCACACCGGGTTCTAGTCCCGGTTGGGGTGCTGGATTCTGTCCCGGTTGCCCCTCTTCCAGTCCAGCTCTCTGCTATGGCCCAGGAGTACAGAGGAGGATGGCCCAAGTGCTTGGGCCCTGCACCCGCATGGGAGACCAGGAGGAGGCACCTGGCTCCTGGCTTCGGATCAGCGCAGTGCACCAGCCACAGCGGCCATTTGTGGGGTGAACCAATGGAAGGAAGACCTTTCTCTCTCTCTCTCTCTCTCACTGTCCACTCTGCCTGTCAAATAAATAAATAAATAAAAAGAAAATCCAATACACTTTCATGATGAACAAAAAAAAGCACTCAATATACTGGGAATAAAAGGAAAACTTCTCACCATAATAAAAGTCAGATGTGAAAAATCCACCAAAGAAATCAGCAGTGAAAAATGGAAAGTTTTTCTTCTAAAAACAAGAACAAAACAAAGATGCCCGCTTCCACGGCTCCTGGTCAGCATTTCTGGGACTCCTCGCGAGCTCTAGCGAGGGGAGAAAAAGAATAAATGAACAGATGGTATCCAGATTGGGAAGGAAGAAATTAAGTTAACTCTCTTCGTTGGTGATGCGCTCTTACCTTGATGACCTGCTCCTAAAGACTACACAAGAAGGCTGTGACCAGGAGTAAACAAACTCAACGCTGTAGCACGATACAGAGGCAACACAGAAGCCAGTTGCTTCCATGCAATCCAAAAAGGAACTTAAGAAAGCCAACTCCATGTCAAATAGCACCAAAGAGGATGAAATACTTAGGAATTTACTTAACCAAGGGGCTGAGAGGCGTGTTTGATGAAAACCGTAAGAAGCTTCTGAAAGAAATTAAAGGACATAAAAGCGGAGACACATTCCATGTTCGCGTGTTGGAAGATTTAGTGCTGTTGAGGTTGTTACTAACAGAGTGGATGTATCGATTTAATGCCGTCCGTATTGCAATCCCCATGCAGAAAAGCTCATCTTAAAATTCATGCAGAATTGCCGTGGATCCAGAATTGGCAAAACCAACCTGACAAAGAATAAGAAAGATGGAGGGCTCAGATCTTCTGATTTCAAAAATTACTCCACAGCAAAGGTCATCGAAACATCATCGCCCTGGCGAAAAAACGGAGACGTGTATCAGAATCGGAATGAGCTGGAATAGAGTCCAGACGTAAGCCCTCACATACACGATCGAGTAGTTTTTGACAAGGTGCCAAGACCATTCGGGGCGGGGAAAGACAGTGTTTTCAACAGCAGGTGTTGGGGAAGCTGGAGATCCCACATGCAAAAGGAACAAGCTGGGCCGCTCTGGAACTCCAAATGCAAAAAATCAGTGCAGAACCAAACCATGAGCTACACGTGAAACCTGAAGTTAGAAAAGCCTTAGAAGGGCTGGCGCTGCGGCTCAATAGGCTAATCCTCCGCCTTGCAGCACCGGCACACGGGGTTCTAGTCCCGGTCGGGGCGCCGGTTCTGTCCCGGTTGCCCCTCTTCCAGGCCAGCTCTCTGCTGTGGCCAGGGAGTGCAGTGGAGGATGGCCCAAGTGTTTGGGCCCTGCACCCCATGGGAGACCAGGAGAAGCACCTGGCTCCTGCCATCGGATCAGCACGGTGCGCCGGCCGCAGCGCGCCAGCCGCGGCGGCCATTGGAGGGTGAACCAACGGCAAAAGGAAGACCTTTCTCTCTGTCTCTCTCTCACTGTCCACTCTGCCTGTCAAAAAAAAAAAAAGCCTTAGAAGGAAACAGGAAAGCTTTGTGACACTGGACGTTGGTGGGGACAGCAGCAAAGATAGACGAACTGGATTTCCTGCAAATCAGCACACTTTGTGCATCCAGACACCAATCAGAGTAAAAAAGCCAGTCCACAGAAGAGGGGAAAGTGTTTGTGAATTATTTATCAGGTTAAAAAAAAAAATCAATATCCAGGATATAGAGAGAAGTCCTAAAACCCAACAGCAACAAAGCCAGCAGCTGTGTTCAGAAATGGATAGAGGACCTCAACTGATACCCCTTGAGGAAGACGGACACAAATGGCCGATGAGCACAGGAAAAGGTGCGCAGAGTTACTAGTCGCTAGGGAAACGAAGACCAAAGATACAAAGAAATACCACCCGACACCTGTTAGGAAAGCTGCTGTCATAAAGCAGGGGGAGGGGCGTCGGCTGCAGCTCCGAGACTGCTCGGGACACCTGCACCCCACGCTGCACTGCCTGGGTTCGAGTCCCAGGATCCCACGCCAGCTTCCTGCTGGTGTGCGCCCCGGGCGACAGCGGTGACGGCAGGAGCTGGCTCCCTGTCGTCCACATAGGAGACCTGGATGGGGTCCGGGCTCCTGGTTTGCTGCTGTTGCTGGACTCTGGGGAGTGAGCCAGATCTCTATTTCTATGTGTGTCTGCCTTTCAAACATAAAAATAAAGCCAACTCACTCTTTCTTTATTTATTTCTTCCTGTAGCGTCTTGCTTTTGCTTTGTGGTTTCTGCTCCTTCCTTCACCTGCAGTAGAGGCCATAGAACATGATTTACGGTTCCTGGAGTCCAAGTTCACAGTGTGCACAGATAGCATTTGGCTTTTCCTGCGTCTTTCAGCATTTTTGTGAGATCATCTTTGGTGACGCGATTCCATCCCGCTGCGTGGTCTTGTAGCACAGAAGGGTCCCTTGGGACAGTGCTGTGGATTTTTTTTTTCTCTGCCACATGCCCTTGGGCTCCCCGGTTGCAGGTCAGTTTGTGTTGGTTTTCCAAGACAGGTCATCCTGGCCGTGTGAGGAAGCCTAGCCGAGGTCCTGGCTTACCCGTGGACTCTCCCCCAAAGGCCTGGGGCTGGTGGCTGTGGCAGGAGCTCAGTTCCAGATCCCTGTGCATGGGCCCTGAGCAGCCTCAACTCTGGCCCCTTTTAACGCCTCTCTGGTTTAACCTGTAGAATGTGGCTTCGACTCTAAACTGTAATGGCTTTATGGCCCCTGGAGGTGCTTCCAAGCTCATCTACATGTTAATGAAATTTTAAGTGTTTTCTTTCTCTACAAAGCAGCTGGAAAGAACTCTTAGAAACGTAGCTCAGCGTGTAGCTCAGCGTGCGGTGGTGGTGTAAGGGGTTGGGCCACCCCTTGGGATGCCCACACCCCACACTGGAGAGCCTGGGATCTCTGCTTCCATCCAGCTTCCTGCTAACGCACACCCTGGGAGGCAGCAAACAGTGGCCCAAGTCCTTGGGCCCCTGCCACCCACCTGGGAGACCTGGATGGAGCTCCTGGCTCCTGGCTCTGGCCTGATACGGTGCTGACTCCCAAACACGCCTCTCCCCTCTGTCTCCCCCAGTCCCCTGTCTTATCTTCACACCCCTTGTCGCTGGTTGGGAGTGTGGTGTCCTTTGACTATTTTTGGGTTTCATCATCTGTCTCCCTGCTACTGCCAATGCCAGACCAAGGGTTCCAGGGGCACCCAGAGAGTCCATCTTTTACTGGGGTGACCTTGCCTCCTCCATGGGGCACTGGGGCTGAGATGAACCCCGTGGGCCTCTGCTGTGCAGGTCCTTCAACCCCCCAGACACCTCTATTCAGAATTCCATCTTGGATCTCCCAGAACACCGGACCTGGTGTCATAGATCCCAGTGTCGGTTCTTGGAATAGGTGAATTCCTTGTGTGATCTTGGACAAATTTTTTAACTGCCCCAATCTCTGTTTTGCCATCTCTAAAATGAGAATGGGGCAGGTGTTTGGCAGAGTGGCTAAGATGCCACTTGGGGTGCCTACATCCCATATTTGAATGCCAGGGTTCCAGTCCACTTCCACTTCTTCTTCTTTTTTTTTCCCCAGAGATTTACTTATTTATTTGAAAGGCAGCGTTACAGAGAGGCAGAGGCAGAGAGAGAGAGAGAGAGAGAGAGAGAGAGAGAGAGAGAGGTCTTCCATCCACTGGTTCACTCCCCAAATGGCCGCAACGGCCAGAGCAGCACCAATCTGAAGCCAGGAGCCAGGAGCCAGGAGCTTCTTCCAGGTCTCCCACGTGGGTGCAGGGGCCCAAGGACTTGGGCCATCTTCCACTGTTCTCCCAGGCCATAGCAGAGAGCTGGATCAGAAGTGGAGCAGCCGGGACTCGAACCGGCACCCATATGGGATGCTGGCACTTCAGTCAGCAGCTTTACCCGATACTCCACAGCACTGGCTCCCACTTCCACTTCTGATTGTAGCTGCTCTAGGAGGCAGCAGGTACTTGAGTCCCTGCCACCCATGTGGGAGCTCTGGATTGAGCTACTGGTTTTGGCTTTAGCCTGGCCCAGCTCCAACTGTTGCAGGCATTTGGGGGTTGAACCAGCAGATGAGAGATCTCTGTGTCTCTCTCTGCTTTTCAAATAATTTTTTTTTTTAATTTGCTTGTTTGAAAAGCAAAGTGACAGGGAGAAAAGAGATCTTCCATCTACTGGTTTTCTCCTCAAAGGGCTGCAACAGCTAGGGCTGGGTCAGGCTGGAGCCAGGAGCCAGGATCTCCATCCTGCTCTCCAATGTAGGTGAGCCATCTTCTGCTCCCTTGCCAGGTGCGTTAGCAGGGAGCTGGATTGGAAGCAGAGCAGTTGGGAGTTGAACTGGCCCTCTGATATGGGATGCAGGGGATATAAAGCGGTGGCTTAGCCCACTGTGCCACAGTGCCAGACCCCAAATAAAATATTTTTTAAGAATTGCTTTTAACGTCCTTGTTTAGCGATGAAAGCATGCGTGTCGTCGGTCACAGGGCCTTCCTCCCCTCCCCCACCCTGGCCACTGGTTTCACTGGAGTCCCAGGAGATCGTCCTCATGTTTTTGTCTCTGCTGTGGCATGACTGGATGAGTTCCCAGCCAATCCATCTTGGAGGGCCTGCAGCAAGTGTCAAGTGGAAAACTCAGACCCTGCCCTCGTGGAGAGCGGGGGGCCTGGTGTTGGCGTTGGTTTGAACTACTCAGGCGTGCTAGGCTCTGGACAGGTGGGTTAGATTGGAATGGCAGCCTGCCCTCAGCCGCGTGCATCACTAAGCAGGTGAACTTTCCCAGGCGCCGGGAGCACCAGGTGTCAGGAATCAGGGAGCAATCAGACTTCTGGGCCGAAGGGTTGGCACGGGGCACTGTGCTGCTCACCGTAAGCAGAGGTCGCCGGAAAGGACAGAGAGAGCCCTGGCAGGTGGGATGACCGTCTGGCCTTGCTGACTGAGGAAGGCCCTCCGCCAGGCCACTGCAGGGGCAGGGGGACCTGGAGGAGGCCTGGGAGCAGGCGGCACAGTGGCAGGGAGGGGAGAGCGAGAGTGCACAGCAGGGCAGAGGCCGCGCGCTGGCGTCCCCGGGGCTGGATTCCTGGGCAGGCTTGTTTTGTTTGGCCCAGGCCGTGTTTTGTAGCAGTTGGAACTCAATGTCTTTATATGGAGAACTAACTCCCTCTGCCCTTCACCACAGCGCTCACCATCCTCATCGTCACTCCCTCCCTCCCAGCCTGGGCCCCCCTGCACCCGTCCACCGGAAGCCAGCAGAATGGACAGGGGTGCCTCTTAGAATCAATAGGCAGGATAAGGAATAAACGTGCTGGGAGCGCGGTGTTTAAAAAGCAGTAGTGTGTTTTCCTGCTTATCAACGGCCAGCTTGGAAGTACGACAGAAAACAGACCCGGTCACCACCGCAGCAAGACTAGAAGAATCCTCCGTGGGGCAGGAATCGGCCCAGCAGTGAAGGCGCTGGTTAAGACTCTGCGTCCCATAGCCGAGGGCCTGGGTTCGAGTCCCGGCTCTGCTCCTGACTCCAGCTCCCTGCTAGTGCGCACCCTGGGAGGCAGCAGGTGACAGCTCAAGTACTTGGGTCCCTGCCGCCCACATGGGAGACCTGCACTGGCTCCTGTCTTTGGCCTGACCCAGCCAGCAGTTGCTGGTATTTGGGGAGTGCACCAGTGCTTGGGAGCTTTGTCTGCCTGTCTGCCTGTCTGCCTGTCTGTCTGTCTGTCTGTCTCTCTCTCTCTCCCCCACCTCTGAAGCAATCAAATTAAAAACAAACTTTATAGGAATCTCTGGGAGCTCCAGTAATTCACTCAAAGCAGATACTGAGTATTTGCTATGCATTTTATCTTTAAAAATCTTTGCTTTGTTTAATTTTTTTTAAATTTTTTTATTTTTTGACAGGCAGAGTGGACAGTGAGAGAGAGACAGAGAGAAAGGTCTTCCTTTTGCCGTTGGTTCACCCTCCAATGGCTGCCGCGGTTGGCGCGCTGCGGCTGGCGCACCGTGCTGATCCGATGGCAGGAGCCAGGTGCTTCTCCTGGTCTCCCATGGGGTGCAGGGCCCAAGCACTTGGGCCATCCTCCACTGCACTCCCTGGCCACAGCAGAGAGCTGGCCTGGAAGAGGGGCAACCGGGACAGAATCCGGCGCCTCGAGCGGGACTAGAACCCGGTGTGCTGGCACCACAAGGCGGAGGATTAGCCTAGTGAGCCGCGGCACCTAATTTTAATTTTTTTAAAAGTACTTATTTTTATTTATTTGAAAGAGTTACAGAGAGAGAGAAGGGGAGAGAGAGAGAGAGAGATCTTCCATCCGCTGGTTCACTCGCCAAGGCTGGGCCAGGCCCAAGTCAGGAGCTTCTTCTGAGTCTCCCACGTGGGTGCAGGGGCCCAAGCACTTGGGCCATCCTCTGCTGCTTTCCCAGGCGCATTAGCAGTGAGATGGATTGGTAGTGGAGCAGCCAGGACTCGAACCGGTGCTCCTATGGGATGCCAGCATTGTAGGCGGTGGCTTAACCCTGCTGTGCCACAGTGCCAGCCCCAGCAATATCTTTTATATCAGCTTGGAATAGGCTTCTTCATTCCTTTTTATAGCTGAATAATAACAATATTGATCTTCAGATAAGCCCAGGGGCTCCAGAGTAAGACCTGGAGCGCTGTGACCTTGGCCTAATTCCTCCTCTCTCTCTGTACCCCAGTTTCACCACAGGGGGTCCTGACTCATGCTGTGAGAATTTAGTGAGGTGTGGCTTGTAAAAGTGCAGATGGAATAAATCAATCAATCTTTTTAAAAAAATGAGTGTCTGGCATCCAGTGAGCCTCCTAAATATTAGCTGCCTTTCTCCTAATGCTGAGAGCTATCAGTGCAGAATAGGGCAAAGGGTAAGGAGTTTTACTTCGTTGTGGAATGGGTCTGATAAAAACCCCGAAAGGTCACTGAGAAGGGGGAGGCGCATGAGTCAGGGGAGCGCCGTTCCCTCTGGGTGGAAACGCAGCAAGGCCACGCCAGCTCGGGCAACACAGGCCAACCCCGTGTGTGACGAGGACCCCAAGACCGGCTTACCTTTGAATATGCCGATATCTGGAGTTCATCTGGAAGCATAGATGAGAAGGACTTTAAGTTTCTGATCAAAATGCCAGCCAGAATAAAGTTGCCCTCCTACATACCAGAACGCATTTTAATGCTTACATCGGTGCATTCCATCAATGGTTCAAAAATAAACAGATCGGTCGATCGAATAAATAGCCCGGGAGCTGGGGCCATCGTCCACATGGAGATGGATCATGACATCAAGGTGACCTTGCAAAGCAGTGGCATCGGAAAGATCATTTGCGAAATCAGGCGAGGCTGCTCCGATGCTGTTTGCTGAAAAGAGAAGGCCTCCAGTTCTCACCACCCGCGTGTTCAGGTGGCTGCCAGAGATGAGAGCTTTGGATTTCAGGGAGGAAAGATCAAGCCATTAAAACAAAGCAAAACCATTGAGCAAGGCAGAAGGAAGCATTAAAAAAAAAAAAAAAAAAGATTATTTGAAAGGCAGAGTGACAGAGAGAGTGAGAGGTCTTCCATCTGCTGGTTCACTCCCCAAATGGCTGCGGCAGTCAGGGCTGGGCCAGGCCAAGAGCCAGGAGCCCAGAACTCCATCCGGGTCTCCCATATGGGTGCAGGAGCCCAAGCACTTGGGCCATCTGCTGCTGCTTTCCCAGGAGCATCGGCAGGGAGCTGGATGGGAAGCAGGGCAGCCCGGGCTCCGGCTGGCACTCTGATACGGGGTGCTCGCTGAGCCCACCACGCCACGCTGGTGGAAGGAAGGAAGCATTTTGGGAAAGGGAGGGCCTCTGGGGCCTAAAGCAGTCGAGAATTTGCCAGCACAACCAGCATCGGCATTGTGACCATTCAAAGTTAGGGCTCAGTGTCAGTCCCTTGGCTGCTACAGAGGGGTACCACAAGCCGGATGGCTTAAAGCGGCTGATGCTTAGGGGCCACTGGAGGCCAGAAGTCCAAGGTCGGCCTCTCAGCAGGGCCGGAGAGAATTCTTCCTCGATTCCTCCAGCTTCTGCTGTGTGTTGGCAGTGCTTGGTGTATGGGTCCATTTTCTGTTCTAATGAAATGTGCAAGGCTGGGTAACTTGGAAAAGAGGCTTATTTGCTCACAGTTTTGCTTGCTAAAAGTCCAAGCAGCATGGCCCCAGCTCTGGTGAGGGGCCCCCTGGCTACGTGGCATCCCAGTGGGAGTGCCTGTGAGAGGCGAGGTGGTACAGGGACGCAGGGAACCAGAGGGCGGGCAGGGGCCCATGTGGCTCTTCTAGGATCACTGTCAAGGGAAGCACCCCCATGTCCTGGTTCCCACCCCCTAGGCTCCACCACCCTCAGGCCCCAGCACCTCCAGGAACCACGTTTCTAACACACCAACCTTTGGAAAGCAGACTACATCCAACACCTTGTGGCTGCATCTCTGTCTTCACACGCTGGGCTCTGTATGTCGGTGTCCCTTAACACCCGCCATATTGGATTCAAGGCGCACCCTACTCCAGTATGAACTCCTCTCAACTGAGTCCATCTGCAGTAACCCTAGGGGCGGACGTGAGGCCCGCTGGCTAAGACGAGGGTTCGGATGCCGGTGTTCTACACCAGAGTGCCGGGTTCAATACCCAGATCCGACGCCCGGCTCGAGCTTCCTGCTAATGCAAGCTGTGGGGGGGCCGTGGTGACAGCTCAAGTAATTGGTTCTCTGCCATCCACGTGGGAGACCTGGATTGACCTCTTGGCCCCCGGCTTCAGCCTGGCTCGACCTGCACCATTGCAGGCACTTGGGGAGTGAATCAGCGAACAGGAGCCTTGTTCTCTGCCTCTCAAATTTAAAAAAGAAAGAGAGAGAGAGAGAGAGAGAGAGAGAGAAGAAATAAGATTGCATAAAACATAGACCTAAAAAAAGAAATTTGAGGAAAATGGAACTAGAAATCCAAGCGCAGGAGGGGCATCCAAAAAGTCTGTAGAAAATATATATTATGTTCAAAATTATTTTTACACCAAAATACACTTACCTTTTAATTCCATTTTTTTCCATGAACTTTTTGAAGTCTCCTCATATTCCAAAGCTAAGGAAACATTTCAGGTACTGGGGATGAAGACTTAAACACAGCCTTTTGGGAGATGTGGTTCTACCCATCCCGTCATATGTCACATGTCACAAGGCATCACAAAAGGCTTCAGCTACAGGAGCGGGTTGGGGACACTGTGCATTTCCCATGACAGTAAAGGAGTGAGAAGGATAAAGAGCCACAGCCCAGAGAGAATGAGAGAGGGGTCATTGTCAGATCAGCTGTCTCTGCACCCGGAGAGGAGAAGAGATGCCCAAGAAGGGGGGGGGGGCAATTGTCCAGACAGCCGTGAGGCCGGAGGGAGTCAGGTAGAGAGGGTGTCACTGTGACCCCTTTCCCCACCCTGCACCTGCTGCGTCCCCACAGGCAGCCTTACCCTGCCGCTGCCAACCAGCTGGGAGAAGCTGACCCAGGGGAACTCCTATCTCAGAGGCTTGGGTGCAGCAGGTGCTGGGAACAAGGGGATTAACTGAAAGTCTGGAACCTTCTGTCTATCCAAATGAGCCAAGCACAGAGCTACCCAGCATCCGCCCCCCCCCCCCCCAGCAGGCAATCAGAAGATGCTTCTCCGGAGAAACCCAAGGTCTCCAAGAAAAACAATGATTTGGTGCTGGCCCCCCGCCCACTCCCCTGAAGTGAAATTTGCCCGTGGTTGAGCCCCCGCCATGCACGCGGAATTTCCAGTTAACTTCTCAGAGCCTTCCTGCCAGTGTGCACAGCCGCCTGAGGGACAGCTGATGTCTCCGCACAGTCGAGCGTCTGTCTGGACTCAAAGGACGGAGCGATGTGTAAGAAACAAAGACCGTGCGAGCGCACATGAACTCCTCAGTAGTGCCGGAGGTCAGTGCGTTGTAAAAATAGAATGGAATGAGAAGAACGCGACATTTTTTCAGAATGTAGAGAAGATAAAGTCAAGGAAATTACTCAGAAAGTAGGAAAAAAAAAAAACACAAAAAAACAAATGAACAAAAGGACAAGGAATGGAAAGTGCGGAGATGAGAGGTAGAGAATCCATCGATCCAGAAAGTTCTCTGTGAAAATATGCGGAGTTCCAGGAAGAGAAAACAGGAAAGGAAATTTGTTTTTAAAAGATTGATTTATTTGAAAGTCAGAGTTACACAGAGAGAGGAGAGGCAGAGAGAGAGAGAGAGAGGACTTCCATCCGATGGTTCACTCCCCAACAGGCCGCAATGGCTGGAGCTGCACTGATCCGAAGCCAGGAGCCAGGAGATTCTTCTGGGTCTCCCACATGGGTGCAGGGGCCCAAGGACTCGGGCCATCTTTACTGCTTTCCCAGGCCACAGCAGAGAGCTGGATCGGAAGAGCAGCCGGGTCTTGAACCGGCACCCACATGGGATGCTGGTGCTTCAGGCCAGGGTGTTAACCTGTGGCGCCACAGCACCGGCCCCAGGAAAGGAAATTTGTACAAGGAAATTTCCCAGGAGACACATCTGCAGGCCATAAATGCCCAGCTCAATAAATGACAAAACATAGACGAGGGGCCAGTGCTGTGGCAGGTAACGTCGCCACCTGCAGTGCCAGCATCCCATATGGGTGCCGGTTCAAGTCCCAGCTGCTCCACTTCTGATTCAGCTCTCTGCTATGGCCTGGGAAAGCAGTGGAAGATGGCCCAAGTCCTTGGGCCCCTGTACCCATGTGGGAGACCCAAAGGATGCTCTTGGCTCCTGACTTCAGATTGGCCCAGTTCCGGCCGTTGCGGCCATTTGGGGAGTAATCCAGCGGATGGAAGACCTCTCTGTCTGTCTGTCTGTCTCTCTCTTTCTCTCTCTTGTTTCTCTCTGCCTCTGCCTTTCTGTAGCACTGCCTTTCTAATAAATAAATAAAACTTAAAAAAAAAAAAAGAAAAGAAAACATAGACAAGGCACAGCCTTGCGAAATTCTGGACCACAGGGCCAAGGAGGAGACCAGCAAACTTCTGGGGGGGAAAAACTGGCGTCAGGAGACAGAATGCATGCTGGATGGCCCAGAACTTTCCTTTTTTTTTTTTTTATAAGATTTATTTATATTTTATTTTATTTATATTTTGAAAGGCAGAAGGGAGGGAGAGCGAGAGAGAGAGAGAGATCCTCTATCCAATGAGTCACTCCCCAATGGCCAAGACAGTCAGGGCTGGGCCAGGCTGAAGCCAGGAGCCAGGTCTCCCACATTTGTGGCAGAGTGCCCAAACACTTGAGCCATTCTCCTCTGCCCTCTCAGGCACATTAGCAGGAAGCTGGATCGAAAGTGGAGGAGCCAGGACTAAAACCGGTGTCCATATGGGATGCTGGACCTTGCTGGCGGCAGCGTCACCTGCTGCAGCACCACGCCGGCCCCTGGTTCTGAACCTTCTGAGAGTCATACTGGATGTAGGTGTCCTGGTCCATTTTCTGTTGGTGTTATTGATAAAGAAAAGAGGTTTACTCTGACCCCCAGTTCATGGTAGCTGGAAAGTCTAAGGGCGCAGTGCCAGTCTTCCTGCTGGGTCATGACGTGGCAGGGTCTGGTGAGACAGAGCAGGTGCACCACTTTCATGACAAAGCCACTCCCTGCATAGCCCATTAATCCATGAACGAATTCACCCGTCCGTGAAGCAGAGTGCCTATGACCCGGGCACCTCCCGGGGTCTTCCCTCCAAGGTCATCAACGTCCAAAGTGGGGGATCGAGTTTCCACCACATCAAGTTTGGGGAACACATTCGGTTCATAGCACCAGCATTCTTGGGAACGTTGACTTGTGATTGATTGATTACTTCACACCCAGCCAAACGACCACCAACATGAGAACACAGTAGGCCACAGTGTGGTTTGGAGAGTGGACTCCAGCGAGACAGGAGGAGGAGGCGTGAGATCCAGGAGCAGAGGGCAGGGGGCCGGGGGCGCTGGCGGGGGTGCCCCTGGGAACAAGGCACCTCACAGAACGCCCCACACAATGGAGTGTTTGGGGGAAGAATGTGCGTTGCACAAAGGCCATTGTGCAAATCAAACAACAAAGGACGAATCAGAGCCAAGAACAACAGAAAACTGAACGAGAGTGGGAGCGTAATTGTAGTTTTCCACTTGGCCCTGCGCGGCGTGGCATTGGCGCGGTCATCATTTCAACACGGATTATTCACTAAAATATCTGTGGAACTCTATGGAGACGTTGTGGAAGGAGAGGGGCTAGGGTGCCGGAGAGAACTGGGTCACAGCTGTCACAAGAGGAGGATGCTTAAGTCATAGCTAAAGCTCGTAGAGAAATAGCAGTGCGATTGTATCCATTGGGAAGATTGTCCATTACCGCTGATGGGACGCACATAGAGGGAGAAAGCAAGACTTCCTCGGGAGAGCGGGAAGGCAGAACAGACAACTGCTCAGTGCTTGTTAGAAGTTCTCCTTCCACTTGGTTTTTGTTTTTCAATTAAGATCGAATGCGTGTAACGTCCAGTTACCCATGGGCAGTCAGTGCATCCAGCTCCTCTATTTCCTAGACGTTTTCACACCCTCGAGGGAGCCACAGTCATCAAGGAGTCACCCCCCATTTCCCTCTCCCCACTAGTCACTCTGCCCTCTGTCTCTATGGATTTGCCTCCTCTGGAAGGTTTAAAAAATTTTTTTTTTTATTGGGACCATTGTTGTGGCACAGCTGGTTAAGATGCCATTAATCAATGCCAGCATCCCCTGTGAGCACCAGTTCAAGTCCCGGCGTCGCCACTCCTGATCCAGCTCCCTGCTAATGCACCTGGGAAGGCAGCAGAGGATGGCCCAAGTGCTTGGGCCCCTGCACCCATGTGGGAGACCCGGATGAAGCTCCTGGTTCCTGGCTTTGTTGTTGTGGTCATTTGGGGAGTAAACCAGTGGATGGAAGATTTCTCTCTCTCTCTCTGCCCTTCAAATAAATAAACCCTTTATATATATAATATATAGTTTATATAATATAGAATATGGAATAATATATATGCATATATACATACTTATACACACACACACACACATATATATATACACACACACAGATATAGGATAACTTACAATGCACAAGACAAATATCTACAAACCCAATACTCAATTTAAGAAGTTGAACAGGGTCTGGCATTGTGGATCAACAGGTAAAGCTACCACCTGCGGCGCCAACATCCCATGTGGGTGCCGGTTCAAATCCCGGCTGCTCCACTTCTGATCCAGCTCCCTGCTGATGTGCCTGGGAAAGCAGTGGAAGATGGCCAAGTGCGTGGGCCCCTGCACCTGCATGGGAGACCTGGGTGGAGCTCCAGGCTCCTGGCTTTGCCTGGCCCAGAGTTGACCATTACAGGAATGAGCCAGCAGATGGAAGATCTCCCCCTCCCTCTCTGACATTTATTTCAAATAAATAAATAAATTTTTAAAAAGAAAATAACTTGAAATATATAAACCCCTCTTCCATAAAGAGGTGTTTTTTTACTCTGTTTAATATGAGAGCATTTCAAAAAGCTTGTGGAAAATGAAATTAAAAGATGTTTATTTTGGTTAAAAAAAAAATTGAAATCCATGCATCTGTGTGGTCTTCAGGAATCACAAAAATGTGTATCATGAAAAAGACTGAGTGGATTTCAAAATTTTGTACACCAAAATCTTATCTTCTAATTCCATTTCACAGGCCTTTAGAAATAGTGCCACAGTGTTGGCCGGCGCCGCGGCTCAACAGGCTAATCCTCCACCTTGTGGCACTGGCACACCGGGTTCTAGTCCCGGTTGGGGCACCGATCCTGTCCCGGTTACCCCTCTTCCAGGCCAGCTCTCTGCTGTGGCCAGGGAGTGCAGTGGAGGATGGCCCAAGTGCTTGGGCCCTGCACCCCATGGGAGACCAGGAGAAGCACCTGGCTCCTGCCTTGGGATCAGCGTGGTGCGCCAGCTGCAGCGCACAGGCTGCGGCGGCCACTGGAGGGTGAACCAACGGCAAAGGAAGACCTTTCTCTCTGTCTCTCTCTCTCTCACTGTCCACTCTGCCTGTCAAAAAAAAAAAAAAAAAGTGCCACAGTGTTGTAAGCAAGCTAAGCACACGACAGGAGGTCACAGGACCTAGCATGCAGCAGGCACAAAATAAATAGTTGTTAAATGAATAATGCATACTCTTTTGTGTAGTCGTGTAAAATGATAAAGTCCTGACTTGTTTTAATTATTAAAAATTTATTTATTTGAGAGACAGAGGTTGAGACAGCCCCAATCTGTTGGTTCGTTCCCCAGGCCGGGACGGGGCTGAGGCCGAAGCTGGGGGCTGGAAGTCAACCCAGGTCTCCTGTGTGGGTAGCAGAAACCTCACCGCTGCCTCCCAGGGTCCGCGTTAGCAGGAAGCCGGGGTCAGGAGCCAGAGCCCAACCCTCCGGGATGGGACACAGACATCTCAGCTGGCGCCTAAACCGGTAGACCAAACACCTGCCCCTGAAGGAGTTTAAGAACAGGAGAAATTCTTAGCCGTTCAGGAGGAAAATGAAGTTTAAAAGCCTTACCTGGAATATGGTCTCGCTACCTTTTCCCCACCTAAAGGTGTTATTTAACGATAGGCATAAGGATAAATGGAGATCAGGAAATAAATAGAAACGTGACCCGTGAGCTCTGGGTGCTGGAAGAGGAAAGTCAACACTGCTCTGCTGTGGACAGTGGTCGGGCCCACCTCACTGGGACAGTCTCCCCAGGGTCTCATTGCTTCGCGGGGTCCTCCTGTCCCCATTGGATCAATGAAGCAAAGGCTGCTGCCTGTGCGGGGGCTGGGACAGCTGGCTTTCCTTGCTGAGCGCCCTGGGCACTGCAGAATGGAGTTTGTTTGGTCTCCATCTGTCACTGTGTCACCTACTCTGCACTGGGGACCAAGAACACAAGGTTCAAGGAGCCCCTCAGCGGGGGGAGTTCCTAGCCAAGATCAGATAAAATCCATCCGGGGGCGCAGCTCTCCACGTGAGCGTGGTGAGGGGGACGGGGTTCCTGCCAGCCCCCCAGGACGCCCGTCACAGCCTGCTGCGTTGACGCCCTCAGCGTACCTGGGTGCCTGTTTGAACCACAACCTTCACCTTGTTTGTTCTCACAGTGTTCCCATGGCAACACGGACGCCGTCACTGCCGGTCCTCCAGGGAGCCTGAGTCCCCCGGTGTGCCAAGGCACGGCCAACGCTTTTATTTACGTTACGAGCACGTGTGACTACACGTGTACGCATGTTTCTATGTGCAGTGCTGGGATTACCTCTGTAACAGGGCAGGAACAAATCCACTGTGGTCTCTTTCACATTTTTGCTTTCGTCTCCTGCCGGCTGGGTGGCTGCACTCTGCCACAGGATCTGCCTTTTAGGGGGTGGGGGGCTGTCCTGAGTGTGGAGCCAAGTCAGGAAACCTTGGGGAGGACAAAGAGGGCCTTGAAGAGAGCCCTGGCCGGCTGCTGAGCAGGCCACAGCGGTCCTGCCTGTCCCACACGGCAGGGGCACCCAGGTACCATGGGGCCACTCTCCGCTGCTGACTCCTGGGAAGAGCCGGTGATTGAAGGTAGCTGTGGGAGGCCGGAAGTGGGAGGCCCAAGGTGACTTGCCTCTGACCCGCTGCCTTGGTGCAGCTGTCGGGGGAGAGGATCAAAGGCCTGCCAGGGGAGGAGGAGAGGGAGGAAGGCAGCTGCTGGCGCCAGGCACGGGGCCAACCCCAGGGCCAGGCTGGGGGTCTGCGTGGGGGGCTGACAGGTGCAGCTTTGTGTCCCGGATGTCGTCACACAGAGCGGATCTGTGCTTTGCCAGTGCCTTCCTCTTAGGACTGTACTTTGCAGTCGCTCACCCCCACCCCACCCCTACAGACCAACACAGCCAGGCGTCCCTCTGGAGCCCGGATGCCACAGGCCCTGGGGCTGCTCCAGCGTGGCTCATTGTGGACTGAGGGCTTCCGTTTTCTGGGGTGCGGGGCCTCCCTTCCCCCCGCAACCCATTGAAGGCTTAGTGGGACCCTGCCCACAGGGAGGAATCCCTGGTGGCTTCCTAGAGGAGTCTCCCCTCTTGGCTCATGGCACACATTGGAGCGCCCCAGCATGGGCAGGCTCAGGGCTGGGTCCAGGATGTCAGGAGGCCCCGTCTGCCCACAGTGCCATGGAGGTGGGGGACCCTAGAGTGAGTGCAGCTGGGCCTCCAGGCTCTCCTGGTTGTGCAGAAGTGTGCAATGGTGGTGACCTGTGACCTGGACCTGGACCCGAAAGGACTCTGGAGCCCAGGACACCAGAGAAAAAAGTCAGTGATGAAAACAGCTAGTGCAAAGGCCCAGAGGCAGGAAGCCGGGGTTCTGGGAACAGTGAGTCTTGGAAACTGGCTGGGAAGAGTGGAAGACACAGGGGCCATGAGCTGGCAGAAGGGGAGAGCCCAGTGTGTGTATGTGTGTGTGTGAGTGTGTGTGAGTGTGTGTGTGTGTGTGTCTGTCACTAGGGAGTTTAGGGGTGTGTGTGGAGGGACCTGCAAGAACAACAGATGGGTGTTTTTAGAAGGTTTTCACAGCAGGATAAAGAAGAGGCCAGCAGGAGAAGCAGGCAAGATTAGTTCAGAATCTTGAGATAACACAGGCCCTGGGGGAGGGGGTTAGTGTGGGGCTGTGGCCAAGGTCAGCCTCTGTTTTTGGGGAGGGGACTCCTAGAGAGGGGCAGAGGCTGCAGGAAACTTTGAGTAACTGCCTCATTGTGGGCCAGACAGCCTGAAAATCCTGTTAGAAATGCTGGATTGGGGCCGGCGCAGTGGCGCAGCGTGTTAAGCTGCTGCCTGCAACACCGGCATCCCAGATGGACACAGGTTCGAGTCTTGGCTGCTCAACTTCCCATCAGCTTCCTGCTAATGCACCTGGGAAAGCAGCAGAAGATGGTCCAAGTTCCTGGGCCCCTGCCACCCACATGGGAGACCCGGATGGAGTTCCAGGCTCCCGGCTTCAGTCTCTGGCACAACCTCGGCCATTTGGGGAGCAGACCAGCCAATGGGAGATCTCTCTCTCTCTCTCTCTCTCTCTCTCTCTCTCTGTCTCCTGTCTCTCCCTTCTTCTCTGCCTTTCAAATACGTAGAATAAATCTTAAAAAAGAAAAGAGGAACAAATGCTGGATGAACAGAACCCGCACTCTTAGATGCTTGGGCCTGCTCTTCAGACGGGGAGAGAAATGCCCGCCTCGCCTCTCCCTGTTCCTCCAGCAACCCCAGGCCCCTCCCAAGCACCCTTCTTGCCTTTGAGGACTCAAACTGAGGCAAATGCTTCCGTCCAGGATGCCGAGGCTGCTGGTTGTGCACAGGGGGAAATCACATACAAGTAGAATATTGCTTTGTGCCTGAACTAAAAATAAATCCCATGTGAGTGAAGATCCTACCTGTGAAGAAACAAAAACTTTGACATTTTTAGAAGAAAATATGAACAAGTTATCTTTATGATCTCAGAGTAGGGGGGGGGAATATCTCCAGACACCAAAAGCAGCAAAGCATAGGCAAATAATGATAAGACCGTCAGTGTTCCCAAAAGATGTCATTAGAAATAAAAAGGCAGGCTGCAGGCTGGAGGAGATTTTGTGGTGCAGGGAACTCGGGAAGAATTGGTCATCAGAATACACGTGGAAACTTCGGGAAGTTTGTGGAAGGGGCTGGTGCTGTGGGTTAGGCCACCGCTTGGGATGTCCGTAGGCCGTATCTTAGTGCTAGTTCAAGTTCCAGCTGCTCTGTTTCTGACCCAGCTTCCTCCTAATGCACACCCTGGGGGGCAGCAGGTGACGGCTTGAGTTCCTGCCACCCACGTGGGAATCCCTAACCAGTTCCAGGCTCCTGGCTTCGGACTGCCCCTGGCTGTTGTGGGCATCTGGGGAGTGAACCAGCAGGTGGAACATCTTGCTGGCTCTCTCTCTGCTTCTGTTTATGTCACTCTGCCTTTCAAGTAAAATTTAAACAATAAACTTTTTTTTTTTTTTTTTTTTTTTTTTTTTTTTTTTTTTTTACTTTTTTGACAGGCAGAGTGGACAGTGAGAGAGAGAGAGAGACAGAGAGAAAGGTCTTCTTTTGCCATTGGTTCACCCTCCAATGGCCACCGCAGCCGGCACGCTGCAGCCGGTGCATCGCGCTGATCCGAAGCCAGGAGCCAGGTGCTTCTCCTGGTCTCCCATGCGGGTACAGGGCCCAAGCACTTGGGCCATCCTCCACTGCCTTCCTGGGCCACAGCAGAGAGCTGGCCTGGAAGAGGAGCGACTGGGACGGAATCCGGCGCCCCAACCGGGACTAGACCCCGGGGTGCCGGTGCTGCAGGCGGAGGATTAGCCTAGTGAGCCGCAGCACCAGCCCTAAACATTTTCTTAAAAGATATTTCTTTGATGCAAAAACCCTTGAAGTCTATGCATAGTTGTTTCAAAATCTGCACTTTGCCCAAACTTTGGAAGACCTCCCTCGTACTAAGAACAGCCCCCACTCTATAAGAAGGAGCTGGGCAATCCAGTGATTGGAGAGACAGGCATCTCCTGGGAGAGGTGTGGCGAATGGCTGACCACCATAGGAAGTGCCACTTCACGCCCATGAAACTGGCAACCGTGTAAGAGCCGAAATGCCACTTCACGCCCATGAAACTGGCAACCGTGTAAGAGCCCGTCAGAACAAATGCTGACGAGTAGATGGAGCCTCTGGGCTCGCGTTCCCTGGTCAGGGCCATCACTAGGCAGACGGATACAGTGTGTATGTCCTGTAGTCCCCACCGATTCACATGTGCACAAGTTCAGGTCGATAGGAGCCTCCACCGATGCACCGGACGTTCATTTTTAAGTTAGGAAAAGTTGAAGGCCACCTAAGGGTCCATCTCAAGGAGACTGGCCAGATACTTTGGCCCAGGGGGACACTCATGGGTGGTGTAGGTCCGGCCAACGTGGATCGCCCTAAAGCATTGTACACCTTGGGAGTTGAGCTGCTAGACTAAAAGCAGCAAGGAGCAGAAATGGAGCTAGGGTTTGTATCGAGTTTGAAAACAGCACTGCTGGTTACAAACACCTGCAGGGGGATGCTCAGCACCAGGTTCCTGGCTACGTTTGGGGAGGAGGGAACAGGACAGAGTTGGGGAGGGGAGCTGGTGGCGGGGGGCTTGACTCTGGCACATGTCACAGGTTTGTCAGCGTGTGACATTGTGCTGGCCATGAGGAGCCCGCTCGTGTCACTGTATGTTTCTGTAGGACTGAAATGAAAGGGGGAGCCAATGAAGAGACAGAGGTGGGAGTCACTAGGAGCCGTGATGGTGGGGATGAGGATCTGGGGAGTGGCCAGGCAGGGCCAAGAGCAGGTGCCTGGGGAGCACCCACTAAGGGGTCAGGGACCTGGGACACGGGGTTTGGAAGAGCAGAGCTTCAGGGAGCCTCACCCCGGGAGAAGCCCCTTGGCCTTGACGGTGAGTTGTGGCACCCAGTAAGCAGCTTGGCTGGGCAGAGAGGGCAGTGGGTTTGGAGCAGACGGGTCTGGAAGCTTCTTGGAGCAGCAGCCAGCCAGGGACAGGGCACAGAGAGGCTGGGACTGGCACATCCAGGGGTGCGGATGCAAAAGCTCAGACCCGACCAGCTCAGGCCCCTGCCTTGCAAGCTCAATTCAGAGCCTCCATCTCTGCATCTCCAGTCCCTATCCCAGAGAGACCTGACTCAAAGGAGCTGGGCACGTGTAGCCATTCTGGGGTGTCCACACTTAGTTGGGCCCACGAGGCTGGAGGACCAGCCCTGTTAGGTAGGCGTATCCCATAATGGGAAGCCAGCTTTGAGCTTGAGCTGGCTGCAGGCCGGGGGGGGCACCTGAGAACCTGTAACCCCTGGGCTTCCACCTGCCCCCCCAACAGTGACTTTCTCCAAAGCCCTCGCTGCTCTGAGACCCACTGTGAATCACTCAGCCTTCGTGCCTCGGTTTCCTCCAGTGGAATGTGGGGAGTCTGTCGGCCAGGCTGTGGTGAGGGCTGAACAGTGGCAGCGGTTGGTGACAGATACAGCCTGTGTCCTGGCGCTCCCCGCCACAAATGCCTTCTCCACATCTAACCAGCAGCTCCCGAGCTGGTTGGCCGCGTCCCTAACCCTGACCTGTAGGTGAGGAGTCAAATTCAAAGAACTAAGTAGTGCCAGTTCATGGAGCTGGCTGGCTGCAGAGCTAGGACCCGCGTGCACCGCCTCCCTTATGGGAAAAGTGTGTCTGAACGAGTTCCTTTAACCTGTCAGGTGCTGTATGAATCTATATACTTCTGATTCTTCCTCAATGAGCTTCAGAAACCAGAACAGACCCTTTAGCAAAGAGGGAGCAGGTGTGGCTTGCTCCACAGTGCTGGCCGGTGAACATGGGGCCGGGTGGGAGGTTTGCAGGTACCCGTGACCCCCTGACCTCCAGGGCTACACCTCCAGAGGCCCCTCCCCTCGTGTCAGGGAAGTCGAGCCCTGAGTGGTCTCGTTCCAGCTGCTTTTCCTCCTGCCCTCCAGCATCCCTAAGATGCACACACACAACACACACGCGAGCACACGCATGTGAGCACATGTACACCCTGCTGTCCTGTGGTCTCTCCCATGAGCCCCAGGGAGAGAGTTTGCCTCCTGGCATGCACCCCTCCTCCAGCGTGGACACACAAAGGCCAAAACCATCTTCTCTCCCCTTTTGCTCAGAGCAGTCCCCGTCCAGGAACCCACGGGCCAGCCTCGGCCTCTTGGGGTCCAAAAGGACCGGCCAAGCTCATTTGGCCTAACAGCCCCGTTGGATGCGTGTTGGGTCCTCCCTCGTGCCCCAGCCAGCACCACGTAGGCCCGTCCAAAATCTTAAGGTGAAGGGAGAGTATTCCTGATGTCGCCTACAGCCTCGCTCCCAAAGTCCTTAACAGAACGCTGCCTCCCACCGCCCCACAGGACCACCCTCGCCCAGACGGCACAGTGGCCGCAAAACCCCTCGGGGATAGCAGGCCGGGCACGCCCAGAATCACATGCTCCTGTTTCCTGTAGCAGTGGTGTTCTGGAGTGTGTCTCTCTGTGTGTGTCTGTATGTTTATCAGTGCCTCCTTACGCATTCCAAGGTCAAAGGCCTGTGTATATACATCATCCAAACCTCTTGTCTCCTGGACGTAGGACTATTCATTCCCTCTGGGCTGCAGTTTGCTTTGTTTTAATGTCTATAAAAATGAAGATGTTGGCTTAGCTAAACAGCTTTCAGACCTTGTAAGTTTATTCACCTATTAGGCATTTATCAACCTGCTTCTGTAAGCAGGCACTGTGCCGACCCTGGGAAGATGAGGGGTGGCCTGGACAGGACCACCCTCACATGTTTGTGGGTGGGCAGGTGTTCAGCGTGTGATGAGGCGCTGTGTGGCCACAAGGAAGAACAGGTGTTAAGGGGTGGATGTGGGAGAGCCACCTGGGTTAGGGATGGCAAGGAGGGAGGTTTCAGCTGAGATCGGGAGGAAGCGAGAAATTAGCTGGATGAAGAGGTGGAGAGGAGCACTCTAGGGCAGGGTGGGGAATGTCTGGCCCACAGGTCATATAAGGCCCTGCCAAGCCAACCGCAGGTGGGACTCAAGATACAATAAATCTATAACAGGCTAATTTTTAAAAAAAGATATCTTTATTTATTTGAAAGGCAAAGTTAGAGAGAGAGAGAGAGAAAGAGAGAGCAAGCGAGCTTCCATCCGGCTGGCTCACTCCGCAAATGACTACAATGACCAGGGCTGGGCCAGGCCGAAGCTGGTAGCCAGGAGCTTCTTCCTGGTCACCCATGTGGTTGCAGGGCTCCAAGGACCTGAACCATCCTCCACTGCTTTCCCAGACACATTAGCAGGGAGCTGGATCACAAGTGGAACAGCCGGGACTTGAACCAGTGCCTATATGGGATGCTGGGGCTTGCAGGCCATGGCTTAACCCGCTGCACTACAGCACCAGCCGCTAACAGTCTAATTTGTAAGTTGGTAACTTCGCATGTCCCACGAGAGTGGTGTGACAAATATCCAAATGGCCCTTGGCAGAACAAAGTTCTCCATCGCTGTTCCTGGGAGAGGGTCCAGCATACTCCACGGCCAGGAAGTGGGGAAGACGCTTCCCATGGCAGGAGTGGTGTCAGGTGGAGGAGGGGGACGAAGGGGCTGAGGATGGCATAGGGGCAGAAGTGTTGGGCCTTGAGCCCCTGGCGAGAATGTTGCATTTTATCCCACGGGCACTGGAGAAGCTTGCAAGGACCTGAAGCAGAGCGACATCCGGGTCCTGTTTACTCAGGGTCCCTCTGGCACACGGGAGCAGCCCAGAGACACTGGAATGAGGTATTAGGACAGATGGCAGGGGACTTCGGCGTGAAGGAACAATGGGGTGGTGACCACAGACATGGGCAGGCTGTTGGAGACACTTCAAGAATGGACGTGCGAGGCCTTGGCCCTCGATGAGATGGGGGCCAGGGAGCTGTCAAGGAGTACATGCTGGGTTCTGGCTTTTTTTTTTTTTTTTTTTTTTTGACAGGCAGAGTGGACAGTGTGAGAGAGAGAGACAGAGAGAAAGGTCTTCCTTTTTTTTTTTTTTAATTTTTTATTTATTTATTTTTTTTGACAGGCAGAGTGGACAGTGAGAGAGAGAGACAGAGAGAAAGGTCTTCCTTTGCCGTTGGTTCACCCTCCAATGGCCGCCGCGGCTGGTGCGCTGCAGCCGGCGCACCACGCTGATCCGATGGCAGGAGCCAGGTGCTTCTCCTGGTCTCCCATGGGGTGCAGGGCCCAAGCACTTGGGCCATCCTCCACTGCACTCCCTGGCCACAGCAGAGAGCTGGCCTGGAAGAGGGGCAACCGGGACAGAATCCGGCGCCCCGACCGGGACTAGAACCCGGTGTGCCGGTACTGCAAGGTGGAGGATTAGCCTATTGAGCCGTGGCGCCGGCCGGGTTCTGGCTTTGTCCACAGCCAAAGGCACATTGGTGTCACCAGATTTGCAGTCCCAGCCAGGGGTGGGCTTGGGACGTCTTAGGTCTGGTGTCACTACGAGGCTTTGCCAAGTGAGCCTGGAGGTAAGAGGTGGGCGCTAATGGCAGGAATTGGAGGCACAGACTGGAGCTGGCCTCGCAGGTCCGTGTCTGCCCTGAGGAGCTCAGCCTTCAGCACACGCACCACAGTGCTGTGTGAGTGCTGGTTTGAGTCCCGGCTGCTCCACTTCTGATCTGGCTTCCTGCTGATGTGCCCGGGAAAGCAACACAAGGTGCTTGGACCCCTGCCATCCTCCTGGGAGAACTGGACAGGCCCCTGGCTTTGGCTCAGCCCCGCCCTGGCCATTGCAGCCATTTGGGGAGTAAACCAGCAGATGGATGATCTCTCTGTCTCTTTCTCTATAATTTTGCCTTTCAAATAAATAAATAGATCTTTAATAATAATAATAAAAAAAAGATTGGGACAGAGGGGTGTGCCAGGCTCTATCTGAGAAGCAGAGTCACTTGGGAATATTTGTCCTCAGGTTCTGTTATAAAGACTTGACCTTGGGCCTTGGGGAGCTGGCTGCCTTGTCCATGTGAGGTAGCTGTTTCTGTGCCTGGTGCTGGACCTTAAAGTCCACGGGGAGTCAGGAAGGAAGGAACAAGAGGGAGAGGAAATAGAACTGGAGTCCTGGAGTCTGGGACGGGAATGTGGGTTGACTTCTCGCTGGCTGTGTGTATCCAGTTTGGGTGCCGCAGGTGTCACGCAGGGTGCTGGTACCTGTGGTCACAGCCACACATCACCTGGCTTAGGAGTCAGAGAGCTGGGGCTGGAGGAGCCGCAGGCCTGGCAGCTACTCCGTCGCAACCAGGTGGCCCAATAGACACGTGGCAGAGGGCGTGGGCTGCAGCCACGCCTGGTTTCCCACACGGACTTCAACATACAGGAGTACGACTGCGCCTTCATGACCGCCTTCCACATCTTGGGTGAAGTGTCTTCTGGCTACTTCGGAGCAGTATTGGGAAGGAAAGTCTAGGGAGAAAAAAGAGGGGTGAGGCTGGGTGCTGGGTGGCGGGGAAGCAAGGTGGAGAGGCTGGCTGGTGAGGCACTGTTTGCTCAGCACACCGCGAGCAAGTGCTGGAGCCAGTCACGCAGAGCCCCGGGGACAGTGTCTCACAGTGAGGAGGCGCCACGCAAGGGCTCGAGGCAGGAGCTGTGAGGAGGCCAGAGCGGCTGGAGCAGAGGGAGGGAGGCAGAGAGGGGTCCTGGAGGAGGTTGGTGAGGTGGGCGTGCAGCCACATCAGCAGAACAGCCGTTCCCGGGCCTGTGTAGTGATCCCCTCGAAGGCGCCCACCCGAAAGACTTGTCGTCCAGAGGAAAGATAATCTGGCATGCTAAGCAGACATTTGGAGGGAGAGTGGTAGCATGACTACGTTAGCCATTGCTGTAGTTACCTTCAGACAAATAATAAAACCTTACCCCAAGTTTCCCGGTGCTGGGGCTTCTCCCCAGTGACTTGGTGAATATTCTAACATTACAGCCGCCTGAGGTTATGGAAAGCAGTTGGGGCAAACAATAGACTTAGCATGAAACTTGGAAGGCCGAGGAACGAGATACCCGGTGAGGGGAGGAGGGGTTAAACGCCCTGACGTGGTCCTGGGATCCAGAACGCCAGGTTGATGCACTGGCTGTGCGTGTGTGTGTGTGTGTGTGTGCGTGCGCGCTCAGGACAGACTTGACAAGGCAATAATCTGTCACTTCCAGATGACCTTGCGACTCTGCACACTGTTGTTGAAGGTGTGCTCCAACGGCATGCTGTGCCCCTCAGCAGAGTGGGAGAGTCATTGCTTCCAGGAAGGCACTCCGTCTAATCATTAGCTGGTCACTGGATTAACGGAGCGAAGAGTTCGGGGGCCACACGTGACACAGAATACACACTTTGCATAATTATCAGGAAAGTCACGGGGCAGAATAACAGCATCTACCATAAGCAGCACCAGCAGCCCCCACGGGATGGGCGGAGTCTGATTTCCACACTTGCTACATTCTATTAGTTGGCATGTCCAGTTTTCAACAAACATTCCGAAGCATGCAAAGAAACAAAAATACATGCGTATGTGGGATAAAAACCAATCAGTAGAAACCATCCTCACCAGCAGTTGGATGTCTTAGATAAATACTTTAATCAGCTGTTTAAATATGTACAGAGAGGCCGGCGCCGTGGCTCAACAGGCTAATCCTCTGCCTTGCGGCGCCGGCACACCGGGTTCTAGTCCCGGTCGGGGCAACGATCCTGTCCTGGTTGCCCCTCTTCCAGGCCAGCTCTCTGCTGTGGCCAGGGAGTGCAGTGGAGGATGGCCCAAGTGCTTGGGCTCTGCACCCCATGGGAGACCAGGAGAAGCACCTGGCTCCTGCCATCGGAACAGCACGGTGCACCGGCCACAGTGCGCTACCGCGGCGGCCATTGGAGGGTGAACCAACAGCAAAAGGAAGACCTTTCTCTCTGTCTCTCTCTCACTGTCCACCACTCTGCCTGTCAAAAATAAAAAAAAATAAAATAAAAATAAAAATAAATAAATAAATAAAAAATATGTACAGAGAACTAAAGGGAACCATATGTAAAGAATGAATGGATAGTATGAAAAGAGAGTTTTGGATACAGATGATCCGTAAAAAGAGGTCTGGGCCAGGACAAAGCCAGGAGCCAGGAACGCCATCCCAGTCTCCCATGTGGGTGGCAGGGGCCCAAGGACGTGGGCCATCCTTGCTGCCCTCCCAGCTCATTAGCAAGGAGCTGGATTGGAAGCAGAGCAGCCAGGACTCCACCTGGTGCTCCAATATGAGATGCCGTGTTTTTTTTGTTTTTTGGTTTTTGTTTTTTTTTTTTTTTAATTTTTGACAGGCAGAGTGGACAGTGAGAGAGAGAGAGAGAGAAAGGTCTTCCTTTGCCGTTGGTTCACCCTCCAATGGCCGCCGCGGTAGCGCGCTGCGGCCGGCGCACCGCGCTGATCTGATGGCAGGAGCCAGGTGCTTCTCCTGGTCTCCCATGGGGTGCAGGGCCCAAGCACTTGGGCCATCCTCCACTGCACTCCCGGGCCACAGCAGAGAGCTGGCCTGGAAGAGGGGCAACCTCTTTTACAAGGAGCAGCTTAACCCTCTGCACCACAACACTGGCCCCATGGAGTTTAATTTGCAAACTGGGCTGGTAAGAGAGCAAACAACAGTAACTAATAATGAAATAGACCAAATCTAACAATACACTGTAGCCAAAGTTACCTGAAAACATGAATTGTGCAAATATGGAATTTTCCAGTTAATATTTTCAGCCTGCAGCTAACCATTCATAACTGAGAGTATAAAGGGGGAAACAGCGGGTAAGCGGGGGACCCCTGTATTGTCACCTCTGGTGACAGTAAATTTAGTAGTGGCGAAATTTTCCCTCGGGGAAATTTTGCCTCGGGGCCCTCACTTGAAGTCTGGAGGAAGCACTTGACCTGGCTGGTCCCCCAGGCTCCTGCCCCCAAAAGGGTCAGCCAGCCCCAGTAATCCCTCCAGAGCTAACCGTGTGCACGGTGCACGGGACGGGGGAGGCTCATGAGGCCTGGGCACACTGCAAAAGAAGCCATATGTGTGCGTCTCTGCTGGGGAGAGAGGAGCAGAGACAGGGACACAAAGGCTGCCAAGGCCCTGGGCCGAAGCCTGGACCAGGAGGGCAGGAGGGGCCGGGGCCAAAGCTGGAGAGCGGCAAAGGGAGGGAGGAAGACCCCGGGGTTCCCCCTTGAAAGTCCCAGGTGGGGAGCTCTCGGGGGTTTTGGGGAGATGTCCTGCCTGCGGTGCTGAGTGATTCCTATGGTGGCAGGTGGCCACCCGGAGGAGAGGAGCCTGCCGTCCCCAAGACTAGGATCCGTGATGGACATGGGCCCCAGCCTGTGAGGCCTGTGGGGACTGTGCCCCGGGGGGGTCCCTGAGGCCTCGCAGGAGGAGTGAAGAGTGGGCTCAGCAGTTGAGATATCAGAGTGCTTGGGCCCAGGGCTCCCTCCGCTGCTGTTCCAGCTTCCTGCCGACGCACACCCTGGCATGCAGCAGTGGTAGCCCAAGTGGTTGGGCCCCTGCCTCCCGTGCAGAAGACCTGGGCTGAGTTCTGTGGCTCCCCCTGGCATTCAGGGAGTGAGTCAGTGGATGGGAGGTCTCCCTCGTTCTTTGCTCTCAGATGAATGAAGTGAATGAATGAATGAATGAAAGAAACAGTGAGCTTCAGACCACGTTGACCAAGGGCCGGTGTGAGCAAGGTGGACAACGAGGGCTGTAGAAATCCCGACGTCTCCCCCGCACGGGGCTTTGCTGAACTTGCCTTCCCCGCGCCTGGCACTCCCGCCTGGAACACCTCCATCTGTCACCTCCTGCCCCTCCCCTGCCTGCCCCCATCTCCCTTGGGTGCTCCCTGGCCCGGGACTCTGACTCACAGAATTTAGCCTGGGGCTATGCACACAAGACAAGGTTTCCTGGACTGAACCAGGAGAGAGAGGCCAGTAAGGGCTGGGCTGACATGGAGGGCCCTTGAGGGCACAGGAGCAGTAGCAGGCCAGGGCGGGAGGGGCAGGTGGAGGTGGCCAGGGTCTCATCAGGCGTGGTGGTCAGGGTTCTCCAACGCAGCAGGAGAGAGAGAGAAGCAGGAAGTCTGAAAGGGATTGGCTCAGGCATGGGTGGAGGCTGGAAGCTCCAGGCTGTGCACCTGCAAGCTGGAGCCCCAGGAAAGCCCGCGTTGTGATTGGGTCCAGAGAGCCAGGGCAGCCAGTGGTGGCAGACGCCACCCTTCCTGTTCCTTCTGTTGCATTCAGGGCCCCGGGTGATTGGACGATGCCCACCCTGGCCCACTGCCTCTACCCACTCACAGGCTCGGCTCTTCCAGATCCGGGCAGCCTGGGGCCCACACACAGCAGTGACCCTCGCACCTGTTGTGCCCTCACGGCCAGCTGTCACCTGGCACATGCTGGGAGTGCGGCTGGGGGCGTCTGTTTTCATTAACCCTTTGTGCCCCACCCCCAAGAGTGGGTATGTGCTGTTCACAAGGAGAGAACGGGGTGTCGGCATTCACGCTTGGACATAGGCAAAGCCTCTTCTCGGCCGGGGTTGGATTGTGAATACGGCTTTCCCGCCTCGGGCCTTCTGTGTCTTTATTTTATTTAATTTTATTTGAAAGGCAGAGAGATCAGAGAGACAGAGGAAAAGAGGTCTTCCATCTGCTGGTTCACTCCCCAAATGGCTACAATGGCCCAGCCCGGTCCAGGCTGAAGCCAGGAGCCCAGATCCTCCATCTGGTTCTCCTACAGGGGTTACAGGGTCCAAAGCACTTGGGCCATCTTCCGATGCCTCCCCAGGCACATGAGCAGGGAGCTGGGTAGGAAGTGGAGCAGCCGGGACTCGAACTGGCGCTCGGATGTGGGGTGCTGGTGTCACAGGCGGAGGCTTAACCTGCTGCGCCACGACAGCAGGCCGCTTTGGGTGGCTTCCACCTTCACATCCTGCCTACTCCAGTATGCTATTGTAGCTGATGATTACTCCTGACAGTAACAATTAACGTGGCTGGTGCTTTAATAGCGAGGATAGCATGCCCGGCAGTTCTTCAAATGCCTCGTGTGTATTTAACTCAGTCTCCAAACAACTCCAGGAGGCAGCTCCGGCAGGCTCTGTTTTGTAGGCAGGGCAGCTGAGGCCCAGAGAGGTTGAGAGACTTGCTGAGGCCACACATCCTAAGTGCTGGAGCAGGGCTGCAGCCCAGAATCTCCTGTGCTCACACAGGGAAAGGCCCAGGGCCACGCAGTAAGAGCTGGGGGGGATACTTGAACCTGGGGACTCGGATGGACGCGCCTCGTCGTCTTCTCAGCCTCCCCACTCTGCCCTCAGAATGCCAGAATATTTGTCCTGCACCCAGGGTCTGCCCGGCTTCCCTTCTTATGTGGGCTGTGCCCTCCCAGGTGCCCCGGCCCCATCCACCTGTGTGTGCAGCTCCCTCCTGCCGAATGCTTGCTGTACGCAGCCTGTGTGTGTGTGGCTCTTTTAAAAAAGAAATATGTGGGATGAATAAGCACCTAAAAATAACCCAGGATCAAGTTTTTTTTTTTTTTTTTTTAGGGAGGCTCTGTTTTCTTTCTCTTTCCTCTTCTCCCTCCCTCTACCCCGAAGGCCTGTGGCCGTGGCCGCTGGCTGGCAGCTGGGCCCGGCTGGGCTTCTAGCAGGCTGTAATTACATGGCATTAGCCTGGTCACCTCCCGCTGCAGGGTGGGGATGCTGGCGCTTGGCCGCCTCGGAGCCAGCCCTTCATGCCCTCCACCGGGTCCACACTTCCAAGCCGGACTCCTGGACTTGCGCTCCTAGGAGCAGCCTTGGGAAAGCCTCCCTGAGGAGGAGGTGGCAGCTTATGGGCCAGGCTACCAAGGGTCCCCCTATATGGCTACCGAGGGTCCCCCTATATTGCTGACTTCAGGGAGGAGCTGGGCAAGCAGGGGCAAAGAGCGCAGGCAGCTGGGGTGGGGGAGGGGAGGAGAGGACACACACCCCCACCCCCCCACCCCCACCCCCGGCGAGGCTCCCTGCTGACTCAGGGTCTGGGTGCCCCTCACTCCTGCTGGCCACCCACAGGCTGCCTGCTGAGGCTCTGGAATCCAACAGATCCTGCCTGCCAGGAACCCACCAGCCAGAAGTGGCATCCTGGGCCCCACGTTTGGCCCAGCAGTTAAGACCGTGCGGCTTGGGACACCCACATCCCGTATCAGAGTGCTGAGTTCAAGTCTGGTTCCGTTTCTGAAGATGGCTCCCTGCTAAAGCACTCCTTGAGAGGCAGCAGGTGACGGCTGGAGTAGGGGACCCCTGCCACCTACTGGGAGACCCAGGTGATGTCCCCAGCTTCCTGTTTTGGCCCCGCCCAGCTGTCACCAGCGTCCAGGAAGTGAACCGGTGGACAGGAGTTCTGCCTGTCTCTTTCTCCCTCTCTCCCTCTGCATCTCATCATATAAAGTGGCATCCTACGACCAGGCCAGGCCGGTGTTCTTTCTCTGGGGTCAGTCTCGCAGTGTGGGTGTAGGTTCTGGGTCTGGACTGGACGCCTGTGATGCCAGGTGTACAGGAAGGGCCGAGGATGGGGGAGAGAGGTGGCAGTGGAAGAGGGAAGAGAAGTGTACTGGGGCAGAGGGCGCTGAATGTCTCTGCTTAGGCGGAGCCTCTGGGCATGGGGTGGAAAATTCCAGGTAGAAGCCTGGAAATCCCCAGCGTAGGAGCGGCAGGAAGGGAAGTGCCGCACTTCCTCATCCCCGGCACCGGCACCCCTCGGCTTTGGCCAAGACCTGGGCGGGGTGGAGGTGGGGGGGTCCTGCATCCCAGCCACGGGTGCTTCCCCGTCTTGGCTGCACATCACAACCCTGCACTTTATGATGCCCAGGCTGGCCCCAGACCGGCTCCGTCAGCATCCTGGGGCCGGCCCAGCTCCCAGGTGATCACCCTGACAGCTGGGCTGCGATCCACACTAGCAGGGTCCGGCTGCGTTTCCCGCCACCCTCTGTCTTGGTCTTTAACTTCTACTTGCTCGGAGTCCCAGGGTCAGCATGGCCTGCGTAGTAGGAGCTCAGTAAGTCACATTAGGAGCTCTGATAATGATCTCCAGGCCACCGTCCAAGGGCTGGACGCATTTGCAGAGTGCTTGTCCAGGATTTCATTTGCAAATGTCCCTTATCAACACTGAAGGGGCGGGCCTGTGTTGTGGTACAGCGAGTTAAGTATCCGCCGGGGGATCTGGGATGCCGACCTCGGAATGCTGGTCCCAGCCCTGGCTGCTCTGCTCCCAATCCAGTCTTCCGCTAATGTGCACCCTGGGAGGAGGCAGCGGCTGATGGCCCAAGGCCTCGGGCCCCTGCCACCCATCTAGGAGGCCTGGATGGAGTTCCCGGGCTCCTGGCTTCAGCCTGACCCAGCCTTGGACGGTTGCAGGCTTTTGTAGAATGAACTGGCAGATGGAAGATCTCTCTCCTCTCTCTCCTCTCTCTCTCTCTCTCTCTGCCCACCCCCACCTTTCAAGGAGATGAAAATAAATAAGTAAACATTGCCAGCAATACTAATGGAAGCATCAGAGTGACAGCTGCACTTAAGTTCCCCGAGGGATGAAAACCAAAGCCCAGAGCGCTACTGCTTCTGCCCAGGCCTGACCTCGGGGTGATGTCATCCTGCTGACAAAGCCAACCTCCCATGTGGCCCTTCCTGGCCCCAGGGGGCCTCACAGGTGACTCCTAAGCTGCCTGCCCTCCCGCCTGGAGACAGGGCCTCTCTTAGCAGCCCCGCCTCTTCCAGGTCCCCAGGGCAGACTCTGCGCCCTTCCTCCCTGCAGCACGACTCGGTCTCGTCTCTTTTCTCCCCTTGCCCATTCTGTCACCCGTCTTTCTAGTCCCCCACAGGGTCCCCGACTGCCCGGCTCCCCTGATCCTCTCCTGGTACGGCACTGGGCATGAGACTGACTCCCCATGAGGGCCTCGCCAGCGCTCAGCTCTGCTCCGGGTGTCGCCGGGTGTCCATCCTACGCAGTGGCCTGCCAGCCCTCTGTTGCCTGCACGGGAGAGCCCGAGCCGTCTGGCTAGAACTACCCTCCACTCCCCTTCTGTCAGCTGTGGCTGCCCAGGACATACGTGGCACAAGACAGCAGCCACGCTCGGTCACAGCATCACTTGTGTCCAACTCTGCTCCTGTCTTCCCGCACACGCTGCGTGCACCCTGATCTCCCCTGGCCACCGGCCTCCTTCCCTTCACAGCTCGGTCCACACGCTGTCCCCTGGGGCCTCGCGGGAGTAGGGTAGCCTGTGTGAGTGCCCGTGGTGCCTCCCCACGCGGGGTCCTGGCGCAGTGCGTGTCCGTGCACGCCTGGCCCAGCGTGTCGCGTGTCCTCGCGAGTTGCCTGAGAGCTCTGGGGCTGTTTCTGGCTCTCCCCATTGTCCCCTGCTCTGCAGGGACGTGGACCTCCGAGGTGGTGCGGCTGCAGCAGCCGGTGTCCGAAGGCAGCCAGCGGCAGGCAGGACCTGGGTGTGGGGGTTCACAGATGACGAAGTTGGATGCACCTGTGGATGCTTCTGCTGGCGCCGGAGTGAGGAGGCCTCTCAGCACTGTGCACCTTGCTCCTAGGAGCCCCCCGCCCTGTCGCTGACCACAGGGTATGGCTGCAATGCCGGGCTTCCAGGCAGGCCTCCTGCACTGGCCTGGGTCCCACAGGGGGCCTGGTGACAGCAAAGCCCTTGGCCTTTCCCGGCTGTAAGTGGCACTCATCACTCACTGATGCTGCAGCGCTCGGGGTGGGGGTGGGGTGGGGGGTGGCCCAGGGGCAGAGGTGTCCCCGCTGATGGCCTCCTAAAGGCTGTCTGCTGAAAGTGACCCAAGTCCTCACTGTGCTGCGTTGACCCCAGGGAAGGAGGGCCGTGGGCGTGGAGGCGTGGGGAACACGAGGCAGATGACCAGTAGGTGGTTCTCACCTGCGGGACCTTGGGCAAGACACACGGACTTCTCTCGAGTCTGCGCCCTTGGCCGTGAGCGATGCTGGGAGGATCAGACAGGTGGCCTCCGGCCTGGTCGCTGGCAGGTGGCAGGTGGCAGGTGCGGACCCTGGGATTGGTACCGCATAGCACAGTGCAGGTGTGGGGAGGTTTAACGCACAGTTCTGTCCGTACTGCAGTAACTAGGTCTCCACCACGCGGCCCTTGCGTGGATTCGGCATGGCCCGTGTGGCTGGCCTGGGCGCGCGGGAGAACTCGCTCCTGCAGGCCCAGCGTGTGGCTGGGATGTCAGCTCCAGACGCTGCATTCAGTGCACTGGTTAGGATGCTTCCAATTGCAGCTTCCGGCCGGAGGCAGCAGGGGGCGGCTCGAGTACTCGGGTCCCTGCCACCCATGGAGGAGACCTGGATCGAGGTCCAGGCTCCTGGCTTTGCTCTGAGCTGAACCTGGCTGTGGCTGGCATTTGGGGAGCAAGTAACCAGGATTCCCTATAAAACTCAGGTCCAGGAGGTCAAGAATAAGATTTCCCGGGGTTCCCACTGAACAGTTCTGGCTGAGAAGGCATTTGATGGAAGCCCGGTCCTCTGTAACCACTGGTGGTGCCCAAGGAGGGAATTTTAGCGCCACCTAGTGGTCCCCTCATCCTTTAGCATGTTCTTGACTGCGGAGTTTTTGCCCCATTCCCCCATGGCTGTGGGGATTTCTCCACTGTGCCCTGGTGGTTTGTTCATTGAGATGGCTTCCTGCCTCCACTGAAATAATTTCCTATCCACCTGTCATTTTTTTAAGATTTATTTTATTTGTTTTAAAGGCATAGTGATGGAGGGAGGGGGAGAGAGAGGTCTTCCATCTGCTGGTTCACTCCCCAAATGGCCACACCAGCTGGGACTGGACCAGGCTGAAGTCAGGAGCCCAGAGCTCCATCCTGGCCTCCCACATCAGTACAGGGGGCCAAGCACTTGAGCCCATCTTGCACTGCTTTCCCAGGTGATTAGCAGGGAGCCGGATGGGAAGTGGAGCACCAGGTCTTGAACCGGCACTCCGATATGGGCTGTCCGTGTCACAAGCAGCAGTTTAACCGGCTCCACCATGGTGCCACAGACTTGGGTCTGCCGTGTGTGTTCTGTGCCTGGCACTGCGCCCCGTTCCCCCGTGGCTGTGGGGTTTTCTCTTTCGCGCCCTGGTGTCTCGTTCATCTCTATGGCTCCCTGTCCCCCCCCACACACCCTCCGCAATCATTTTCTTGCCACCCCATTTGCACTTCCGTCTCAGACTTCGGGGTTGCTGGGACAAGGCATGTCTAAACTGCGGGCTTGTTTTGTGTGTGGTGACAAAACCATTCAGGGGAAGAGGTTTGAACTCCTGAGGGCCCGTCCTTGCACACCAACCACGGCTAAGCATGTGGGGCAGCAGACCGGCTCAGTACAGTGGAGGTGAGCCGAGGGCCAGAGGCCGGCGGAGCAGGGCATGCCTTCCGATCACACGCACAAGGCACGTCACCTCTCTGGGCCTCGATTTTCTCATCTATAAAATGGGGCAGTAATAGCAGCGCTCACCGCATAGGGCGTCCTGGGGACGATGAGGCACAGTGCCTGTCCTTGGGAAGAGCTCAGGCAGCATTGCCAGTTGTTATAGCCACAAGCCCCCACCCCCAGCTGTGCCCGCCTGTCTCCCCACCCCCACCCCCGTATCCTGCTTGGCAGCCGTTCTGAGATAAGCTCTGGATTAGGAACTCGGGCATTTCCTGAGGGTTTTCCTTTCTAACTTTTCGAACCTTTAAAGTGTAGCCATAGCTCCTGGGGCTGGTGTTGTGGCACAGCAGGTTAAGCCACCACCTGCGATTCCACCAGCATCCCGTATCACAGCTCAGGTTTAAGTCCCCTGGCTGCTCCGCTTCCGATCCAGCTCCCTGCTAATATACCTGGGAAAGCAGTAGAAGATGGCTCAAGTGCTTGGGCCCCTGCACCCATGTGGGAGACCCGGATGGAGTTCTGGGCTTCTGGCTTCAGCCTGGCCCAACCCCTGCTGCTGATACCATTTGGGGGAGTGAAGCAGTGGATGAAAGATTCTCTCTCTCTCTCTCTAACTCTATCTCCAAATAAAATACAATACCCACGTCCTAATAGGAGTGTCTGAGTTCAATTAAAAACAAAACAAAACAAACCATGGCTCCAGAAAGAGAGGCAGAGGGAGGTTTTTCCCGGGAGCCAAAGTGAAGGTTCTTGAACTCGTTGAAAAAAGCCAGCTCCTGGCCAAGGCGAGCCCCGGGTGAACACGCCGTGCTGGGCCTGGGATCGCCAGCCCTGGTGCAGTCCCAGGGGACTCCCCCGGGAATCCCTCCGCTCTTGGTTCTTGGCTCGCGTCCTCTGGCTCAGCTGGGCATGCTCAGTCGCTCCTTTTCTGTTCCTTTTGTTCCCTGTAAAGCCTATTTCTGTGCTGACCTTCACATCAAAGTGACTGTTATCTGTGACTTCTTATCCTTTTTTACTTCTTCTCCTATGATTTCAGCTTTTTTAAAAAAAAAAAAAGATTTTATTTATTTGAAAGGTAGAGTTACAGACAGAGAGAGAAAGAGAGAGGTCTTCTATCCACTGGTTCACTCCCCAAGTAGCCGCAACAGCTGGAGCTGCGCCGATCCGAAGCCAGGAGCCAGGAGCTTCTTCCAGGTCTCCCATGTGGGTGCAGGGACCCAAGGACTTGGGCCATCCTCCACTGCTTTCCCAGGCCATAGCAGAGAGCTGGCTCGGAAGTGGAGCAGCTGGGACTGGAACCAGCGCCCATATGGGATGCCGGCCCTGCAGATGGGGGCTTAGCCAACCACACCACAGCGCCGGCTCCACAATGTCAGCTTTTCAAAGAAACCCATCTAGGAGTTTCTAGGAACAAGACTGCAAGGAGATTGAGAGACAGGTGTGTTGCGCCCACTTCGGTCCGCACTGGGTGCTTGGTGTGCACTCGGCTGCCACGCTCTCACGCCAGCCCTGGGAGGTGTGAGACATATGTGCCCCTTTTCAGAGAAGAAAGTAGAAAGGCAGAGATGAGGGAACCTGTCCGTATCTAGAAAGTAATGGCGCCAGAACGCAGCTTGAGATCCAAGTCCAGGGCCTGCAGTCCCTTCTTTGAGTGGCCATCGTCACGACATAAGCACAGTCACCCCCTTGCTGCACACGGTATTGTTGGCCATGCATCACACAGCGGTCCTGTGGAATGACACTGCCCGGTGATGCAGTTCTCAGAACGTGCCTCTGGGTCACACCAGGCTGTTTCCTTATAAAAACCAAAACACCAGGGCGGCGCTGTGGTGCAGCGGGTTAAGTTGCCAGCTGTGACGCTGGCATCCCATATGGGCACCGGTTCGAGTCCTGGCTGCTCCACTTCCGATCCAGCTCCCTGCTAATGCTCCTGGGAAAGCAGCAGAAGATGGCCCAAGTGCTTGGGCCCCTGCACCCACGTGAGAGACTCAGAAAGAGTTCCTGGCTCCTGGCTTTGGCCTGGACTAGACTTGGTTGTTGTGGCCGTTTGGGGAGTGAATCAGCAGATGGAAGATTTCTCTCTCTCTCTCCCTCTCTCTCTCTCTCTCTCTCCCCCCCTCCATCTGTCTGTCTGTAACTCTGCCTGTCAAACAAATAAGTAAATTTTTTAATGTATTTATTTATTTGTTTGGAGAGAGAGATGTTCCATCCACTAGTTCACTTCCCAGATGGCTGCAGCTGTCAGGGCTGGGCCAGGCTGAAGCCAGGAGCCTGGTACTTCATCCAAGCCTCCCACATGGGTGGCAGGTGCCCAAGTACTTGGGCCATCATTTACTGCCCTGCCAGGCACATGGGCTAGAAGTCAGATAAGAAGCAGAGCAGCCAGGACTTGAACCGGTGCCCATATGGGATGCTGGCACCTCAGGTGGTGGCTTAACCTGCTATGCCACAATGCCTGCCCCTAAAATAGACTTTAGTATTGTCTGTGCTGTGGGGCCTACCAGATTAAAGGGTCATATGAGATAACAGGCAGAAAGGTATTTTGTAAACGTTATAGCCCTCAACATAGACTTATTGTTGGTAGTAACATAGTAGTGTACACCCTTTTGTGAAGAGCGCTATTTAGTTTAAATCTTTTGCAGGTGGGGGATGATGCATTTTCATGCATTTAGGGTCCAGTGTTTTAAACAAGGCCCTGCCCAAGCCTGTCTTGGAGAACAAAGTATATATAGGCTTTGTAGGGCTAGGCTGCAGAACCATGGCTCACCAGTAGGTGTCAGCCTCTACCAGGACACACAGACACTTAGCTGGGCTGCTGTGGTAAGGAGCAAGAAAACCTGCCGCACCACAGCACTGCCCCCTCCCCCACTGAGCCCCTTTTTTCTGCCCAGTTTATTCCAAAGGGGCGCCCCCACCCTGAGCGGGGGGTCCCAGCGCTTCCAGCACAGCTAGAAATCACCCTTCCTTCTTGACCGCACCAGTGGGTACATCACTCCCTGGCTGCTCCGTGCTGGACCAGACTGCCCCAGCCGGCCCCGCCTGGCCACTGCTTCTGGGAGTGTCCATAGGAGCAGGAGGAAGGGCAGGCTGCCAAAGGGGTACGTGCGCTGGGTGGGGCTCACAGGGTCATGGATTAGCCAAGGCGGAAGGGGCGTGCTGGCTCCCTGGGGGTATATGTGTGGACGCACACAGACCCCCGTGCACACCTGAGCAGGCTTCAGAAATGGGCTGGGAAAAAGCTGCTCGTGGGTGTCAAACAGTTTTTCTTTTCCCACCAAAATAAACTTTTTTAATTGCATTTTGCCCGGAGCTTTGAAAGCCCCTTTCTTGCGCGTGCTCACATGTAGACAATGGTTCAGTGGCCAGCGGCTGCTGGCAGGCCGCCCCCCCCCCTTCCTGGAGCAGGACAGAGGGCCTGGCCCTGCCTGGTCTCTCTTGCTGCAGCTCCCGGGGGAGGACGCCCCACAGAGCAGGCAGCCCCGGGCAAGGCACCTGCCCGAGGCACGCCTCACTGACATTAGGCACTGTACTCGTTTACGGTGGCTGCCATAACAGTGACCCCACACTCAGTGGCTGGAACAACAGAACTGTGTTTTTTTAGTGTGCAAGTCCCACATCAACATCGCCAGGCCCAAAGCAAAGGTGTGCCAGGGCTGCACTCCCCTTGGAGGCCCCAGGGAGAATCTGTCCATTGCTTTTTCCAGCTTCCGATGGCTGCCGACATTCCTTGGCTTGTGGCCACGTCACTACCACCCCTGCTTCTGTGCTACATTGCCTTGTGTCTTCTTTCTTAGTTAATTATTGATTGATTGATTTTGAGAGGCAGAGAGAGAGAGCTCCCATCTGCTGGTTTGCTCCCCGCAAATGCCCTTAACAGCTTAGGATGGACTGGGCCAAAGCCAGGAATCAGGAACTCCATCCTGGTCTCCCACATAGGAGGCAGGGACCCAACCACTTGAGCCAGCCCCTGCTGCCTCCCAGGGTGTGCATTAGCAGGAAGCAAGAGCCGGGAGCCGGCGCTGGCTACGGGACACCAGGCTCTTAACCATTAGGGTGGACACCCACCACACCTGTGTCCTCTCTGTGTGTCCACTCTCCCTTTACGAGGGACGTGAGCGTGGGTAGGGCCTGTGCGTATGCCTTCACATCACCTTCACTTCTCAGGATTCTTCGGCGCATCTACAGAGCCTTCACCATGGTGGGAAACATTTCTAGGTTCCGGGGGTGAAGAGCTGACGTTTTAGGGGTCATTCTTCAGCCTCTTACAGGTAGGATTTGGGGAGGTTTCATTTGACCCTCACCACCTCCCTGGGCCAGGCATTTAAACACAGAAGGCCTCTCAGTGTAAGACAGTGGGGGTCCAATGGTGATCCAACCACTCCAGCTGCAGGTAACCTAATCCCCATGTCTGCACTGGGTAACTCCTGCTGCCCCACGTAGCCCTGCTCCCCCATCAGTGGCAGGCGGTGTTAGGAAGTGCCGGAGAGAGGCCCACTTCTCTCTCGGCCCCGCTGCACTGGGGGTTACCCAGCACAGCGGAACAGAGCAGCCCTCCTGATTTCTAGGGGGGCCATCTTCAGACTTGGGGTTGGCCAGAGGGGTCAGGGCCCACAGTTCCCCTCCCTGAAGCAACGGGACCCAGACAGGACCAGGCACCGGAAGCCACCCCTGCCAAGAACACCCCTTCCGTCCCGCACTTCTGTCTCCTTGTCGCCATTCCTCCCGTGTGTTCTCACGCTGACCTAAGAGGCCGATGGGAAAGAGTTCCGGCTTCATAGGCCAGAGAGTGGAGTTGAAGGGCAGAGGCCTGTAGGACCAGGGGGGCAGACTGTGTTGTCTTCTCCCGCTCTGGCTTGGGGGGGGGGGGGGGCTGGGTCCCATCGCTGGTTCATGGGCAAGGACTTTAAGTGCTGGATGCCCCAGCCGGGAGGCTCGCTCTTTGGGGTCCGGGCATCCTCATCCTTGTCTCCTCCTGTGTGAAGTGGACCCCCCACCGCTGCATCTACTGTACCCCCACAGCTTCCTGTTCATCTGCTTGGGGGGGGGTGGGGGGGCTGTGCTCAAGGCTTGCACAGAGCGGGGACTCCCAGGGAACCCTTAACTGGGGGGGGGGGGGGGCTTTATAACACCAGATGTCTGCCTGCCGGGAGTGGCCATGGGCCTGGAATTTCCAGACTCCCAGTGCAGTGAGGAACGGGAGACGGGATGCCTGCCTAAGAGCTGGGAGCTCGGAGCTCCAGGCTGAGGGCTTTGGAAAGCCGGGGAGCCAATTCCCTTCACTGCGGGTAGGGCTGGGGGCGGGGGGCTCACTCGGTGGGAGATGGAGGAGGGGGCTTCCTGAGGGTACCTGCTCCCCTCCCTTCTATTTGCCCATCTGTTTGGAGACCCCAGACTCATTTGGGAGGCCCCTGGGGGATTAGCCGCAGGAGGCCAACAACTGGCTCTGAATTCCCCCTTTGTCCGGGGAAGCCAAGTGGGGAGGGGCCGGGCAGACCCCCTGCCCCCGCTGGAATGTCTGCAGCCGCGCCCCCGGCCCGTCCTTCTTTCCAGCCGCCGGCCGGGCCCGCGGGTCCCCCCGGCGAAGCACACACACGCGTGCACGCACAGGTACACACGTGCGCGCCGCACAGACACACATGCACACACTCCCAGGCGGCCCGGCAGCCTCCCGCGCGGGTTCGGCTCCGCCCGCAGCCCCAGCTCCGGGAAGCCACCTTTGTTATTCAAATCACAGCCGCGCCGCGCGCGCGCCGGGGCCCGCGGGCTCCAGTCCGGGAACGCGCCCCCGCGGCCCCAGCCGGCCTCGGGGTTTCCCGGCCCGCGCGGGGGGCCGGGCGCGCTCCGCCGCGGGGCCGCGCCTCCCCCGCCCCCGCCGCGCGCTGCGGCTCCGCGCCCGGCCCCCTCCCCCCGCCTCCCCACCCCCTCCCCTCCCCTCCCCGGGTCCAGCCTCGGTGCAGCCGCCGTCGCCGCAGCCGTCACCGGCCCGGGTCGGTGCACGGGGGGGCCCCCGCCGGTGCCCTCCCCGCAGCATGGTCCCCTCGGGGCGGAACTAGCCGGGGGCAGCGCCCGGGGCAGCGGAGCCCGGGGGGTGGGGCGGCCGCAGCAGCGGTCATGGATGCGAGCAAGATGGTGAGTGAGCGCCGAGCTCGGCCCGGCCTCCCCGCCCCCCCCGCGCCTTCCCCGTCGGCGCCCTCCATTGAAAGTTTCTGGATTGTTGATCCTGCCTGTTGGCCCCAACTCCGGGGCGAGCCGGAGGAGGGAGCCGGGCCAGGAGTCTGGAGGCGGCTGCCCGCCGGGGCTGCCCGGGGATCTCGCCGACCCCGGGGACAGGGCCGTGGGGCTCGCCGGGGGCGCGCGGGCCGGGCTGGGGACGAGGCGGGGGAGGGAAGCTTGCTGGTTGCCCTGGGATCTCTGGGAAGAACTGGAGGGCTGGCCGGTGGGCGGGGAGGCGCAGGTGAGTGCGGAGAGAGGGCACGCCGGCGCTTTCACGGTCCCAGGAATGGACCCCGGGCTTGGAGCCGGGATGCTCCAGCCGGGGGCCCTTGTAAACCCCAGCCTGCGTGGGCGTGGGGAGCTACCGCTTTGGCCTCCTAAGCGTGTGACTGGTTCCTTTAGAGAGGGGGGCGCCCCTGCGGCCCACCCACCCCAACCCAGAGCAGGGTAGGAATCGGAGGAAATGCTATTCACTGATGGAAGGTAGCAGCCCGGGCAGGTGGCAGGGTGTGACTGGGAGGGTTCTGGAGGGATGGGGGTGGCCTCAGGGAGTAGTGGAAACTGCAGGTGCTCAGGGCGGGGGTCTCACTTGGCCGCCACTCCGAGTGGAGATTGACGGTTGCCACCCAGATTGTAATTTAGCCCAGCATGCTGCCTGCCCTACCTTGCAGCCCTTCGGGGCCCCTGTGCCAGGGCTGCAGAGGGAGGGAGCTGCCCCCCCTCCCACCCTGTGGCTCTGGGGTTTGAGTTCATTGTGCACCAAATGAGGCCAGCTTCCCCAGGGGGTACCTTTCTGAGACAGGCTGACCTGTGTAGAAGGCAGATGCCGCCTGGCCTTAGCAGCCTGCCTTGGATGGGGGCCAGGTGGGCCGGTCTCTGCCTGTGGTGGGAGGACCAGTCGCAAGCCGCCCCTGGGTAGGGGGCACCATCTCCATAGGAGACCTTCCAGTCCAGCCAGGTTGGGCAGGGCTCCTATCTGTGCCGGGAAATCGCTTTCTTTGGGCATCCGTTAGCCCTCCCCCTGGAGAAGAAAATCTTCTTTGTAGCTGTGGGGGTGCACAGGTGGGAACCTGATTGCTGGGGGGGGGGGGTTTCCTGGAGGTGTCTCAGCAGCACCAGGGAGCGGCCCCTCTGGGCTGTGCTTGGGCAGGGGGCTTGGGGAGTGACGGCCACTACACCTGCTCACCCTGGAGGCTCCTCCTGGCCTGCACCCAGGTTCCCTCCAAAGCCTGGTGTAGGAGGAGCAGCCTGCGGGGTTAGGGAGCTCTGGTCTTGCAGAGAGAGCCAAGTCACTTCTGCCACTCCCACCTCCCTCCCTCCAGCCCGCATTCATTCAGTTCCTGTCCAGCACACCAGATGAGGGACATAGCGAGCGGTCCAGGGAGATAGAGGCCAGCCAGCAGTGGGTGTCAGCGCAGGCCCCCACCGGAGGGCAGGGAGGAAGTGGTCTAAGAGGGGTCTGCAGCACAGTTGGGGTGGAGGGACCGTGAGGCCGGAGCGGGCTCTGCTGAGAGCCGCAGGAGGAAGAGGGCACTGCCCACTGGGTGAACGGGAGGGCAGTTGTCTGGGCCGGAGGTTTGGGATCAGGAAGCAGCCAGACCATTGGTTGGTTGGGGCCCAACCAGGAAAGGCTTGAATGGCAGCCAAGGTGTTCAGGCCTTGGCCTGGAGGCCCTGGGTAACCTCTAGAGAATTCTAAGCCTCTGAGATCAGGCACGCCGATCGCCTCTTTCCTCTTTGCCTCGGGATCCAAACAAAAGGGATGTTAGATTCTCATTGGTCGTCGGGCAGCCGAGTGCCCAGCCCAGAAACAATTGTCCTCAGCTCCCTGGAGAGGACACAGACCCTGGACTGTGTAGTGAGAACCTGAGCCACCCCCTGGGAATCGGTGCCTGCAGGAGGCTGAAGCTGCTCGTTGACCATTCAAAACCCCAGCCTTGGGGTTGTGAGGGTCTCCCTCGCTCCAGGGGCCCTGGGCTGCAGCGTTGAGTTCAGCCACATCCTCCGTGGAGTCCGGTGTCAGCCCCAGGGCTGGGGGTGCCTCTTGCTCTTAATGAAGAAAAGCAGTGTTCACCCGCCTCCCTGCATAAAGGTGTCTTAACCTCTGAGACAGGGCAAAGAACCAGCCCCCAGGAGCTTAGCAAAGGTTGCAAAGAGACCTTTGAAGACTCCTCCCTCCATGGTGGTTCCTCCGATCCCCCTCCCCCCACTGCCCCGCCCTTTAATTTCTTGATTGGCTGGCAGAGCCAGTGGCTGCTCTTGGGACCTGCCCTCCCCCAGGTCGCCTTATCTTTCTGAATGGGAGCACAAGTGACCGGAGACAGTGGATTCACCAGCTGGTGCCACTGATGAATTTTTGATGACATCAGACATCTGCCCCCAGGGATAGCCAGTTCACCCCGCACTCGGGGATACAGTACAGATGCCTTTTAGGGGGCCGGGGGTGGAGTCTGTGCCTTCCCTGAACCCAGACTGTCCTTGGGAGCGGAGTCGACACTGTCAGCCCCTACAGAAGAACACAACTGTTGGGTAGATGTTGATTTTTATTTACATGTGCAAGGTGTTCAGGAGTGTACAAAGCATTTTGTTTTTTTTAAAAGATTCATTTGTTATTTATTCATTTGAAAGGCAGAGTTATAGAGGGAGAAGGAGGGACAGAGAAAGAGAGCTTCCACCCACTGGTTCAGTCCTCAAATAGCCAGGAGCCAGAGGAACTAAATCCGGGTCTCCCACAAGAGTGGCAGGGACCCATGGACTCTGGCCGTCTTCCTCTGCTTTTCCCAGGTGCATTGGCAGGGAGTTGGATTGGAAGTGGAGCAGCCGGGACTTGAACTGGTGCTCCTCTGGGATGCTGGCGTTGCAGGTGGTGGCTCAGCACCTGCCCTTCCCGCCTGCTCTCCCTGTGACGCTGTGAGGAAGGAGGGCGGAAATGCTTAGCCATGTTTTATAGACAGGACACCTGGCATTCAGAAGAGTGAGGTCTAGCGTTCCATGCGAGGGGTGGAGTCACGGTTTGTACCCAGTTCTCCTGATGGCCAAAATATACACTATGGTGACAAGATGAGAAAGAGTTGGAGACTGGATTCTAGCCAGTCTCAAAAGAGGGGCTGGGGTAGGTGGCCTCTGGCCCCTGGGTTCAGGGAGGGGCTCTGGTGACTGGGGAACATTGGACCTCATGAATCACCTACAGCTTTTTGTTTTTAAGATTTATTTATGTATTTGAAAGGCAGAGATACAGAGAGAGATCTACCACCTGCTGATTCACTCCCCAAATGGCCATAACCGCCAAGGCTGGGCCAAGCCAAAGCCAGGAGCCAGGAGCCTCTTCCAGGTCTCCCACATGATGCAGGGGCCCAAGGACTTGGGCCACCTTCTGCTGCTTTCCCAGGTGCACTAGCAGGGACTGGATCAAAAGCGGAGCAGCCAGGACTTGAACCGGTGCCCATATAGGATGCCGGCACTGCAGCAGAGGTTTAGCTTAACCATCTACGCCACCGGCCCCTACAGCTGTGTTTAAGCTGAATCTCACATTGCCTCTTCCCCAAATGCGAGACACCTGGGCCACCCCGCAGGCCGTTCGGAGGGGAGAGAAGGTGTTGCAGGTGTGCTGAGTAGATGATGGTGGGGCAGAGAACCGTCTGTTCCCCCCGCTGTGGCGGCGGCAGCTGGCAATGTGGGAGAAGTTAGAGGCCCATAGGGCAGCTTAGAAGGAGGATGCCCTGCCTGCTCAGCGCTCAGCTGCCGTCTCCGCTACAGCTACAGCAGGAGTCGGGTGGCTGGCTCGGGCAAGACCGGAGCCGTGTTCGAAGCTCTGGGTCACCAAATCCAGGCGGTGGCTCGCAGCTGGCTTTTGAGAGAATCAAATGAATTTGAGAACATCCGTGTTCCATGGAAGATAGTAAGCAGTGGTTCGTGTAGGTGGGTTTAGGTTGAGCACCCATGTGCGCCTAAGTCAGCAAAGGGAGACCTCGTGAAATGTATGCTTAGTGCGGTCAATTTCTTAGTCTGTTGGTGTTCCTGTAACAAAGTGCGGGGTAGTTATAATTAATGATTTTTTAGGTTTACTTATTTATTTGAAAGGCAGAGAGAGAGAGAGAGCGCACTGTCTTCCATCTGCTGGTTTACTCCCCAAATGTTTGCTACAGCGGGAGCTGGGCCAGGCTGAAGCCAGGAGCCAGGAACTCCATCCTGGCCTCCCACGTAGGTGACGTAGGTGGCAGCCATTGCTTTCCCAGGCAGGGAGCCCTGTTGGAAGCAGGGCAGCTGGGACTCCGCCCGGGATCTGATGCAGGATGCTGACTTCACAAGCCAGACAACGCCCACCCCTATAATTAGTTGTTGTTTTTTTTTGTTTGTTTGACAGGCAGAGTGGACAGTGAGAGAGAGAGAGACAGAGAGAAAGGTCTTCCTTTTTGCCGTTGGTTCACCCTCCAATGGCCGCTGCGGCTGGCGCATCTCGCTGATCCGAAGCCAGGAGCCAGGTGCTTCTCCTGGTCTCCCATGGGGTACAGGGCTCAAGCACTTGGGCCATCCTCCACTGCACTCCCAGGCCATAGCAGAGAGCTGGCCTGGAAGAGGGGCAACTGGGACAGAATCCGGCGCCCCGACCGGGACCAGAACCCGGTGTGCTGGCGCCGCAAGGCGGAGGATTAGCCTGTTAAGCCACGGCGCCAGCCTGTAACTAGTTTTTTTTAAAAATTGTATTTATTTGAAAGAGAAGCAGACCGTGAGCTCCGGGTATTTTGTAAAGAACAGAAATGCACTTCTCAAGACTCTGCAGCCTGGGAGTCCAAGATCAAAGTGCTGGCGGGTCGGTGTCTGGTGAGGGCCCAGTCTCTGCTTCCACAGGGGCCACTGTTGCATTTGCCATGGGGCAGGGGACGCTGAGTTCACGTGGCAGGAGAGGCAGAGGGGCCAGAACGGGCTTCCTGCAGCCCTAGGCCCTGTTGCCAAGGCACAGAGCTCTCAGGACTTCACCCCAGGCCCCATCTGGCCATATTATTGCACGGGGCATCTGACCTAGAGAATGGCTGGAACAGAGCAGTTCAGCCTACGTGAGACAGCGTGGGGCGTAATTGTTGTCGGTGATGTGCTGGGGGGTGCAAGAGGAAACAGGTGTACACCACTAGGCCTGGAAGGTGGGATTTGTCTTCCAGAGGAGGCAGACGTGGGCTGGACGGGACTGTCCCACAGCAGAGCAGGCCAACGGCAGGAAGGGGAGCCCCTCACCAGCAGCAGGAGCCACTCAGGGACCCTGCAGGAGGGATGACATCACAGAGTGGCCTCAGGGCCGCTGCCTCCAGGTCCTTGCACCTGCTGGCCTTGGCTCTGCACTGGTCCTCAGGGAACCGTGGGTGCCACGGCGGAGGCTTAGCAGGGCCTGCAGAGGGAGAGTGGAGAGAAGCGAGCAGGGGCACGCTGGCCCTTGGGCACAGCCCACCATGGTGTGCACGGTTCTGCAGAGCACCACGAGTCAGGCGCCTTCGCCAGTCAGCCCCTTGTGCCGTGTCACAGTCATGGGTGGCGTTGGCCCCCGCCACGTGCCGGCGGAGAAGCCCATCTGCCGTGTCGCCCCCTTGAAAGATGCTAAGAGATCCACCAGAGGACTGCCATGGTCGCTGACCACGAGGATGAGGCTGTTCGATCCAGAGCCGTGTCTGAGCATCTGCTTTTATGCACAGGCCCCTGGGTCGGTAACGTGTTGCGGGGTGAGGGTGGGGGGCTGCCGAGTCCTTGTCTGTCCAAAGGCTTATGGGGGAGATGGAGAAGGAGAGAAGAGAGACATCTATCTGTGACATGCACTGAGCACAGCACACATCAGCAGGCGCCTGCCGTGGACAGAACAGTGTCATGGGATTATTTCTTATCTCGCTGCAGCCTTGAGAAGCAGGGTTTAGTGTCCCTGCTTCCCCTGCCAGGCCCTCGCCACCGCTGCCCCTGTAGCTGAGTCGTGTCCGTGAGGTGCACATCTGGGGCCGCTCGTTCTCCACCTTTGTCTCCTCTCCTGGCCTGAGAGGTCCCCACGCAAAGCCAGACAGGCACGTGGCCCGGCCGCTGCTGCGCCTAAGCCGAAAGGTCCCAGCAGCCAGACACAGTTCATGTGGGTCTGGGGTCCCAGAGGAGTTAAGCCACGTGTTTAAAAGAAAACGGCCCCCAGTCCTTCTCAACAACCCCAGGGTGCTGACGGCACCTTGAATTTGGCAGTAATTTCTCTGGGCAAGCACGAGGCGGTCTTGTCCCCATCCGTTGGCTACTGCTGCAACCCGAGACAGGGGGGTTTATAAAGTAACGGATTTATTCTGGAGATGGGAAGACAGAGAGCGTGGTGCCAGCACCTGCTTAGCCTCTGGTGAGGGCCCTGTGCTGTGTCATAGCACGGTGGAAAGAGGAGGGGCAAACAGGCATGGGCAGAAGACACAACATGGGAGGGGCAGCCGCGTTTACAGCAGCCTGCTCTCCGGGCAACTAACCCAGCCCACGAGAGCGAGGACTTGCTCCCAAGAGAATTATAACCCAGTCCCTTGAGAGCAGCATTAATCCACCAGACAGAGCCCTTATGACCTGAACACCTTGTTAACCGGATTACTTGTTAAGCAGGTATTGTGGTATAGTGAGCTAAGCTGCTGCCTACAATGCTGGCATTCCATATGAAAGTGCCGGTTCGAGTCCCGGCTGCTCCGCTTCTGATCCAGCTCCCTACTCATGTGCCTGAGAAAGCAGAGGAAGATGGCCCACGTGCTTGGGGTCTGCCAGCCATGTGGGAGACCCGGATGGAGTTCCAGGATCCTGGCTTTGGCCTGGCCCAGCCCTGGTAGTTGTAGCAGTTTGGGGAGAAAAGCGGCAGATGGTCGATTTCACTCTCCCCTCCCACCCCCATCACCCTGCCTTTTAAATAACTAAATAAATAAAGCTTACAACAAACAAATAAAAAGAGCAGCGCCCGGCATATGGAGGACACTGCCAAGGCTCTGAATGAAACATCACCTTCCCGACCCGCCTCCCATACTGCGTGGCCGAATCCATGACTTCCCACCTCTAATGAGTTTTATAGGACTTTCCTGAAGTCATTAATGTTGCACTAATCACTCCCTACATGGTCATTTATCTCCACTGCCTCCTTGCAGGCAGATCCCTTCTCTTCTGTAGCCTCCATGGCTGGCAGAGGAGCCCTGTGGGCCCTGAGTGTTTGCTGACTTGGGGACAATCTTCGCACATCTACACAGTGGCCAGGACCCCAGGTGCAGCCACTGGGAGCGTCCCTGTCCAGGGCTGGGGCTGACGGTGGGGGTCTCTGTGCCAGGGGCAACAGGGAGCCAGTGCTTCCCTAAGGTGTCTTTCCAGCCCCGAGAAGGCTAAGGCAAGAGGAAGCTATCTCAGGTTCCAGAGAACAAGGCTGAGCTGAGTGCTCCAGAGACAGCCCATCATAGAGGCCGGCGCTGTGGTGCAGGAGGTTAATCCTCTGCCTGTGGCACTGCCATCCCATATGGGTACCAGTTCTAGTCCCGGATGCTCCTCTTCCAGTCCAGCTCTCTGTCATGGCCTGGGAAAGCAGTAGAAATGGACCAAGTCCTTGGGCGCCTGCACCTGTGTGGGAGACTGGGAAGAAGCTCCTGGCTCCTGGCTTCAGATCAGCGCAGCTCCAGCCATTGTGGCCATCTGGGGAGTGAACCAGCGGAAGGAAGACCTTTCTCTCTGTCTCTCCCTCTCACTGTTTGTAACTCTACCTCTCAAATAAATAAATAAAATCTCAAAAAAAAAAAAAAAAAAAAAAAAGGCAGGCCATGATAGCAAGTGAATGAAATGCTCATGGCAGAAAAACAAATAAACCTTTGTCCTAACCCAAGTGTTACAGCTCCCACACTTATCCTGGTACCAGTGGGGGCCACCTCCAAGCACCGGTCAGAATGGCATGTTTTCACGTTGCTTGTGGTACCACCAGAGATGTGCTGGGTATTTTTTAAAATATTTTATTTATTTGAGAGGTAGAGTTCTAGACAGAGAGAGAGAGGTCTTCCTTCCGCTGGTTCACTCACCAAATGGCCACAATGGCCGGAGCTGGGCCGATCTGAAGCCAGGAGACAGGAGCGTCTTCTGAGTCTCCCACGTGGGTGCAGGGGCCCAAGCACTTGGGCCATCTTCTGCTGCTTTCCCAGGCGCATTAGCAGGGAGTGGGATCAGAAGCAGAGCAGCCGGAACTCAGACTGGTGCTCCCATGGAGGATGGCAGCATTGCGGGCGGCAGCTTCACCATAGCGCAGGTCGCTTGCAATACATTTTGATTCTTGCACACACATCTAAGGATACTGAAGTGTTCACTTTATGCTTTAAGGACGTAGGCGTTCAGGTTTCAGCTGTGAAGCATGCTTTTTTGTTGCTGTGCATTGTGCTGGTGGCGAGCACTGGGAAAGACCGTTCCCTGTAACCCGGACAACCAGGCCGTGCCCTGCCTCGGTCTGCTCCCGTTGTAAAACAGCACATCGGAGCCTGGGGAGCTTTTGGACAACGGAAGTTTACATCTCACAGTTTTTGGAGGCCAGGAAGTCCCGGTCACGGGGCCAGCAGACTGGGTGTGTGGTGAGCACCTGCTCTGTAGATGGCGTCTTCTCCCCACATCCTTACCTGGCAGAAGCAGTGGAAAGGTGGCTCTGGGGAGGACGTCTCTGCCATAAGGGGCGTGGATCCCATCGTGAGGGTGGAACCCTTGTGACTTGGTCACCTCCCCAAAGTCCCAGCCGCTCAGCGCTGCCATAGCCGGGGGCTAACTCAGCCATCCAGGCCTCGGTAGCACCTGCTTGCTGCGTTCCTACCCTGCGGCCTCACTGGCCCTTGTTCACTCTTGTTGTGCTGGTCCTCTGTCCCTGAATGCCCTCCACGGGCCCTCTTCCGGGTCTCTGCCTCTTCAGCCTTGGCCACACTGCCCCCTCCCCGCCCTGGCTTCCACAGCCTGTGCACCTGCAGCACCCCTCCTGTCTCACCTTGGGTGCACAGCACAGCATCTCCGTGCCCCGGCATTCAGCCTCCTGAATCCAGGCTGCCGTCTTACTCATCTCAGCGCGATGAGCAAGTGTGAACGCACACCCGGCGCCCAGGCGCCCAGCCTATGTATAGTGGGTGAATGGAGGGCAGGGACAGAATCGTGACTCAGAACGCTGGGCTGAATGGAGGTGACGGGGGTGAGGGGTGGGAGTGGGGGGAAGGGCTCTCGTCCAGGGCAGGAGGGGCCGACGCTGGGGGCCTGTGTCGGGGAAAGGGTTCCTGAGGACAGGAACAGAGTGCTAAGGCCGGAAAACACAGCAGCATCCGGATTCTGGATCCTTGACCGCCTGGCCAGGGAGCGGAGTGGTTTTCCCATGGGCAGCGGTGTACCCTGGATATTTCCAGAAGGGTTGGAGCTGTGCTTTCTCAAGAGAGATCTGGCGAGGTTGCGCGTGACTCTCGCCGTCCCCACCGCTGCACCTGGTGAGTCTTGCTGCTCTCTCTGTCTCCTCCCCCCACGGAAGGGCTTGTCCTCAGCCCTGGAGAACCAGAAGTGAGAGTTCCTGGCAAAGGAAGTCAGAAGTCGCACCACAGCCCCATGGGCGATGTTGAAACCACCCCCGGGGTCAGCCACAGCCCCTCTCTGGCTCCAGAGGGCTCTTAGCAAACCCTCCCCAGGCCTCCTGGGGGTGACCAGGGTCTGCCCTCCTCCCTTGCTCCTTGACTGTGAGACGGAAGCCTGGCAGTGAGCTGTGTGTGCGTTGTCACCCGTGGACTTGAGTCTGAATTACCGCAGAGAGAGCTGGGGTGGATGGGCCGGGCCCTCAGTGGTGTGGTCTGGTTTCAGGTCTGGCCTTGCTGGCTGGTAGCTGGGCCGTGTAACTGGCTCAGCATCCCGACCAGCCTGGCTCGTCACGGCACCATTCCGAGCCTCTGTCTCCCCATCTGTTCAATGGGATCAGCTCCAGCGTTGCCATAAGGAGGTGTGTTACAGGCCAGGAGGGGCCACCTGAGGTAGAGGCAGTGTGGACTGTGTCCCAGGTAGGGGGCTTGGGACCCTGATGGAGGGAGAGTTGAGAAAAGAACAGGAGGGACTCTGGAAGTTTTCCCCTTAGGTTTCCTCTGCTTCCTCCCAGCTTCATACCTACCCCCTCCTCGGCCCGGGAACCCACCCTTCCTCACATGCACACACATGTTCGCACACACGCATGTACACACATGCAGACACACATGTACACACATGCATGTACACTTGCACACATGTATGTACACTTACACATGTACACAACGCATGTACACCTGCACACACATGTACGCACATGTATGTGCACTCACACACGTATGCACACACATACATACACACACATGTACACACATATGCACCACTGCTGCCAAGGCCCCCATGCTTCTCTTCCCCAAGCAAGCACCAGTCCTGCAAGTCAGAAGGACCCTAACATATTTGAATTTTGACCCCCTGGAGTCCAAGCAACTCCAGAAGCTGGAGAGGCAATGAGGAAGAGGAGAAGAGTTGGTCCAGGAGCAAGACCTAGAGGGGCCCTTGGCCGGGGCACAGGAAGCAGAGGCTGGCTTGACTCCTGTCTCCAGGTTGCACCTGCGTGGGCCACTCGTGGGGCTCCCCCTGGCCTCTTGCTGTCGGCCCAGGCCCTTGCTTCCTTTTCCACTGTGAGCAGACACAGCCTCAGGACAGCTTGCCCGGCTCTCGCCAGCGTGCCCACCTGGCTCTGGGATCTAGCCGGCCCTGCTCCTGTGCACTGGACCCTGGCCCCAGCCACTCCCTCTCCCCACACTGTATACGATCCCGTGACCATTTCTCCCGTTTGAGACAAGGAAACGAGGGGCAGGCATGGTGGCACAGTAGGTGAAGGAGATGTCCACGTCCCATAGCAGCCTGCCTGGGATGGATTCCCATCCCCATGTCCAGTCACGCTCCCTGCTAATGCACCTGGGAAAGCAGCCCAAGGGAGCCCAGCCACCCACATGGGAGACCTGGGTGGAGTCCTGGCTCCTGGCTGCAGCCTGGCCCAGCCCCAGCCGTTGCAGCCAATGGGGAGTGAACCAGCTGATGGGAGATCTCTCTCTTTGTGTGTATCTCTCTCTCTCTCTCTCTCTCTCTCTGTACCTTTCAGATAAATACACTTGAAAAAAGGAAACAACAAAACTTCCCAACTGCTGCCCTGTCCCTCTGCCCCCTGAACACCAGGGATGCTGGGAAGTTCTCACTGCCCTCAGCGCTGCCCCCAAGTCCAGGGAGGAACAGAAGGAACTTAACCATAGACAGAGCACAGAAGTGGGCGGCAGAGCACCGCCCGGTGTCCTGTGGAAGAAACCAGGTGCCCGTTTGCCCCGGGCCAGCCCTGTGGTTAGCCGCTGCGTGGCGGGAGAGCTATTTTTCTGAGCTTTACACTTCTGTAAATTGCATCCCATTTTAAACGTACCAACGGAGATGCCTATGTAAAGGAATCAGCCAGTGTCTTTTGTTAAAATGCATAATAATCATCTCCAGAGTTGTCCTGAGTGTCGATCCGTGATTTTCCACGGGGAGAAAAACAAGGTTACGACAAAAAGGTTACATTTACTCAAGTCCCACTGTGCTGATCCGAGTCGAGGGGCGCTCGGTTTTCCAGGCTGGCACTGCCTCTGGGCTCTGGCTGTCTTGGCCTCACTCTTACCCCCCAGCTCCTTCCTGCTTTGCCTCCAGCAGAGCTGTTTCCTTAGCCAGGGTTGGGGACATCCGGCCCATGCGTAAGGCCCCTGAGATCATTTGCTCTGGTCCTGCCAAGGCAACCGCAGGTGGGACTGAAAGTCAGTAACTGTAGCAGGCTCGTTTTATTTCAAGGTTTATTTATTTACTTGAAAGGCAGAGTTAACAGAGAGAGGGAGGAAGGGAGGAAGTTTTCCTCCTAAGGGAGGGAGAGAGAGAGAGAGAATCTTCCATCTGCTGGTTCATTCCCCCAGATGGCCACCACAGCCAGGGCTGGGCCAGACCAAGTCCAGAAGCTTCATCTGGGTCTCCCTCATGGGTGCAGGGGCCCTAGCTCTTGGGCACATCCTCCGCTGCTTTTCCAGGTGCCATTAGCAGGGAGCTGGATCGGAAGTGGAGCAGCCGGGACTCGAACCACCGTGCTTAGTTTTTCGTGAACTTTGGATCTGCTTGTCCACTGCATTTCAGGACCCCCCAGACTTGCAATGTGTGCAGAGCGCCGTCTAAAGCCAGAGGCTCCGGGAGCAGGGTGGGGGTGGGGGTGCTGAAGCTGTGTTCTTAGATTTCAGAAGCTCAGGGACCACTGGCTCTCTGAGCTGGGACAACGTGTGAAGACACTGTTACTGCTTTCTTTGGGGACTGGAGGGAGGGGGCTGGCTCTCTGGTCATCCTGGCATGAGATGGGAGTGTTTGCCAAGGAAACGGAACAAGAGATAGGGAAGTGAAGCATGCTGGGAGGAGAAGCAGCGGGCTTGGCATTGCTGGAATGTGACAGGTGACACAGGCCACCCTGAGACCCAGCTGGGTCCGGTGGTTCCTGTCCGTCAAGCAGCAGCTGCCCCTGTGTCTTGAGCTTGAGGGAGCAGAGGCGCTGCAGGCACAGAAACAGAAGGCGGGGAGACTGATCCCACAGTGACAGCTGGGGAGGGCGTGGCCACGGTAGGGGGCAGAGAGGAAGTTGGGCAATGCTGGTGGTTTGAGGACACAACCCAGGATTTTCAACATTTGCAGACCAGCTGTCCGGCCAGGCTTTTTCTGGAAGCCTTGGCTAGGGGCACTGACAAAGGGGCACCCCAGCCTGGCTCAGTGAAGGGTCTGATGGGCTTGCCCAGGGCCCACGCTTCTGGACGTGGGGCCAAGCCCTCCGGTGCGATCCCGGTGAACGTGGCCTTGCAGTTCGGGCCACTAGGGGAGCGGAAGCCAGACTTCCCTGGGGTGGGGGTAGGGGATGGCCGGGCCCTTCCTTTTCCCTAAGACCTAGTGTCCGAGTGTCCTGCCCTGTGCGCTACATTCTGGGGCCTTCCGGAGGCCTGAGGGGGCACCCTGTGGTTGCCATGGTTCTCCCCTGGCGAGAGGGGCAGCTGGTGTCCGGGAAAAGATCTGCATGTGAAAACCAGGCTGTGCAAGTCAGGGTGACGTGGGCGTTAAGGGTGAAGACAAGTGCCAGCGAGAGGGTGACCGTTGCCTCCGGTTGCGGTGAGATGACCTGGCGGGAGGGGACTCGGCGACAGAGCTGGCACTGCAGATGCACAAGGCCACAGGGGTGGCAGGAAGACCCCTGTCCCCTCCAGGGAAGACGGGAGTAGTGGGCAGCAGGGATGGTGACGGGGGGGAGGGTCCCCTTTTGGTAGTCGTCTACCTCGCACGGTGGCTGAGATGGCTGAAGTATAAGGAAGGTTAAGGAGCTTAAAGGATGGCCGGGTGATGGGGGCCTGGTGATGGGCGGCGACCCAGAAGGCTGCATGCCGCGGCAGCAGGGATCGCGGGGGTGGGGAGTGCCCCCTCCCCAGGCACACTCATTTCGACCCTCACCGAAGGCTGAAGAGGAAGGAAGGGCAGAAGGGAGACAGGTCTTGGGACACCCCCTCCTGTATCCGAGCACCTGGTTTGCATCCTGGCTCCGATTCCGATTCCAGCTCCCTGTGGACGCGCACCCTGGGAGGCAGCAGCGGTGGCTCAAGTAGTCAGATCCCTACCACCCACATGGGAGACAGGAGTGAATTCCTGGCTCCTGGCTTCCCCCTGGCTCGGCGCTTGAAAAGAAAAGAGGCGCAGATTAGAGAGGAGACACAATGTGAACTCTCAGCCGGACCAAGTTTATTCAAAGAAAATAAACTCGCTGAGGTCGACCCACAGCCAGTGCGCACACAGACCAAACACGTGGCAGAGGGCCCGGACCCCAGCAGGCTGGGACCTTTTCTATCTTAGGTGGGCTAGGAGTCGGGGTGGGAGGCAGTAGGTGGAGGTGAGCTTCCACACTCAAGTTCTTCAAATTTGGCCCACTGGCTTTCATACCCGGGGTCGGGTGGAGAATAGGGGTTGAGACTGAACTGGTCTCTTGAAAGAAGGCGGGGGTCACAGGAACCTGAAATGGAATCCATCAATCCTGACTCCAAGTGCAGATAAGGAGATGGGGCGCCGGTTTTTTCTGGCTACTTCCTGCTGACTCGGAGCGTGGACGGGTTGATCTCTTCTCGGGATTGGACTGCTGGAAGAAGAGCAGTTGTTGCTGCCTAATGGCTCGCGATGTAGCAGTCATAGGCTCCTGGGAGGACTTTTGAAACATGTTAATTATACGTGGTAGGAATAGAAGCCCTGGGTTCTGAGGATACAAGGAGATGTTAGAGACACTGCCCATGGTGGAAAAGATGGACGAAATGAGGACGGGGGAAATAGGAAAGCAAGAGTGCAAGTCCCCGTCCAGGGAATGGGAAGACAGGTGCACACCTGGGTGCCGCAGAGAAAGAACGCTCCCGTTTGGTTTAGTGTGTGCGTGCTGGCAAGGAGCTGTGGGATGGAGCTAGTCTGATCTGCTTCCGGTCCCTGGCTCCCTCATTTCCTCCCTCTGCTTATGGGAACCCTGGCTGCTGCCAGGGGTTAGGCTGCGGACTGCTCTGACTTCCTCAAGCTGAGTGGGGGTGAAGTAGGGACCCGCAGTCAAGACAGGGTTCCAGCAGGGGGTGGCCTCTCGGGGGGGCTGCAGTGCCAACTCACAGAAACTGTCTCCGTTCGAGGTTTCATGTGCATGGCCATCTAGAATTCCGCTGTCTCAAGTCTGGAGGAAACAAATCTATTAAGCAGATTAAATACACAGGATCCAGAACTAAGGACAGAGTGAGTCATCATGAGCTGGTCTAAGAAAGGTGCTGTCCAAACCAGGAGGGAGTGTTCCCATTGAGAGGGAGAGGGAAACTGACAGGAGGGGCTGGATAACCATCAGGTGGGCATTAAGGCCTGGCCAGGTGTACGTGAGATCCAGACCTGTCTGTCTCTTCACATGACAGAGACATCCTAAGGGAGGGGCGAGCCTCCTTAGGGAAGACACCCTGTTGACTTCCATCACCTAGCTGGCCGGGGAGGAGAGCTGACCCGAATAGGTGAGTGTCCAATAGGTAGGACCTCTAAAAGGGAATTCACAGCTCTGCCTGCGATGCTCTTTTTTTTTTTTTTTAATATTTATTTATTAGAAAGTTAGAGTTACGCACAGAGAGAAGGAGAGGCAGAGAGAGAGAGAGAGAGAGAGGTCTTCCATCTGATGGTTCACTCCCCAGATGGCCGAAACGGCTGGAGCTGTGCCGATCCGAAGCCAGGAGCCAGGAGCTTCTTCTCGGTCTCCCACGTGGGTGCAGGGACCCAAGGACTTGGGCCATCTTCTGCTGCTTTCCCAGGCCATAGCAGAGAGTTGGATCAGAAGTGGAGCAGCCAGGACTCAAACCGGCGCCCATGTGGGATGCCAGCACTGCAGGCGGCGGCTTTACCTGCTGTGCCATAGCACTGGCCCACGCAGTATTCTTGACCATTGCCGTCCCCCTGATGGCGGTGGTTACATTGGAAGCTGGGCAGAGTGAGGGCTTTTCAGCTTAGGGCTAACAGGGTCTGCGATTCTGGCCCAGGAGTCCTCCAACCCCTAGGGCAGCTCCGATTCCAGTGGCCTGGCTCCTGGCAGAGCTGACGGGGCCGTTCAGAGCCAGTTGCCATCATGACAGCTGCTTGCCCAATGCCGTTTGGGGTGGATGGGCCTGTCGGGTCCCCTTGATGGCAGATGTCCGTGTCAAGCAGCGTGCACTGCCCCGCCACCTGTCCTGACGCTGCTCCTGCTGCTGAGCTCGCTCCTCCTCCTCCTGGTCGGCTACAGTAGACCACGGAGGCAGCCTCTAGGAGTGTCAGCCAAGGGGGCGCTCAGTCCGGTCCCTGATCCTTGGTGGCCTGAGCTGGAAATCTGTGGTCACAGGCATGTTATGACAATATTCTTCCTGTGAGATAAGCCGAACCCCGTGAGGAAAGCCGTGTCCTTCTAGGTAAGATCAAGCATTAAGACCACCTCACCCACACGGTCTTCTATAAGGTCCGAAGATGAGACTGTAACATCCTGATGGCGAGTCCTTCAGGATTGAATCACCTTTCCCATCTTGCAGAGAGTAGAGAAATGAGGGAACAAGTCAGGCTTCCCAGGTCGCTCACTGTCAATAACTTGTTATCAGGTGAAAAATTAGCAAACAGTTTTAACTGTCAGATAACTTACGAAAACATTCACCAAACAGTCCAATGCCTTCCATAAATTTTTTTAAAGATTTATTTATTTACTTATTTGAAAGGCAGAGTTACAGAGAGGCAGAGAGAGAGAGAGGTCTTCCATCTGCTGGTTCACTCCCCAGATGGCCGCAACAGCTGTAGCTGTGCCAATCCAAAGCCAGGAGTCAGGAGCTTCTTCCAGTTCTCCCACATGGGTATAGGGGCACAAGGACTTGGGCCATCTTCCACTGCTTTCCCAGGCCAGAGCAGGGAACTGGATGGGAAGTGGAGCAGCCGGGACTCGAACCAGTGCCTATATGGGATGCCAGCACTGCAGGTGGCAGCTTTACCTGCTATGCCACAGCACCGACCGCGGCCTTTCATAAATTTTAAGAGTACACATAGTTGGAAATATTTCTTGAATTTCTAATAGAAATATAAGCCAATTCAAACAGAGCTCTTAATAAATTTTCCATGTAGACATACAATATGTACACATGTATAACACAAACATTACAGAAGAGAACGAAACAGTTTCAGTTATCAGCAACGAAATTTTGGCTGCCACCAGACAAGGCAGGGGAAAGAGAAGAAGGCGGGGCGTGGAGCATTCTTTGGAGCAGAGTTGCTTAGGGCTTTCCACTGTTCTGGAGTTTTTCTTTGCTACCTCTGGCAAATATGTCACCGGAGATGGCTGGAGCAAAGATTTTGTCTTCGTGCGAGAGAGCATTTAGATGTGAGACAGAGCAGCAGTGCGAGATGTGGCTACATCACGTTAGGATTTTCAGGTTTGTAGAAGGAGAGGAGGCAGCTAGCTACAGAAGACTTTATTTTAGGGAGAACAGAATGGGGGGTGGTAAAGAGAGAGTGGGAGCTGAGCGACAGAGAGGGGGAGATCTTCCATCCTCTGGTTCACTCACTACCTGCCCACAACAGCCAGAGCTGGGCCTAGCCAAAGCGAGGAGCCAGGAACTCGGCCGGGTCTCAGTGGGTGGCAGCAGCCCCAGAACCTGGGCCGTTATCTGCTGCCTTCCCGATGCGTGAGCAGGAAGTTGGATTGGATGCAAAGCAATCAGGACTCGAACCAGATAGGGGACGCTGACATGACAAGCAGAGGCTCAACTCACTGGGCCACAGTTCTGGCCCAGCCTTGACTTCCTGATCCATTCTTGTCTCTCGTCTTTTTCTCTCTAAGCCCCCTCCCACCCAGACCCCAGCCGGTCCCCTCAGTGCTTCCTTAAGGATCTCTCTGGCCTAGTGTCTCAGCCTCACTCCTTCCGCACTACCCTGGTCCTGGCCTGTAGCACGTCTGGCCCGGGTTACTCACAGGTCTCCCTGCTTCCTCCTGCTGTCCGTCTCAACACAGCAGCCAGAATCAGCCTTAAAAAAAAAAAATCTTTCAAACTTTCAAGCGCTGTCTTAGCCCGTTTTCTGTCGCTACAACAGAATGTCTGCGCCGGGGTGGTTTATAAATAGAGAGGCTCATGTGTGTGATTACGTGGATTGTTCGTCTCTTCCCATTTATTGCTGGTGTGGCTGCGCTGCGCTCTGTGGATTTGCTCACTGCTTGGAGGGAAGTAGAGCTCTTTCCAGTTTTGGGAGATGATGTAGACAGGGCTTGGCATCTTCTTCTTCTTCTTTTTATAAAGATCTATTTGAGCCGGCGCCGCGGCTCAATTGGCTAATCCTCCGCCTGCGGCGCCGGCACACCAGGTTCTAGTCCCGGTCGGGGCGCCGGATTCTGTCCCGGTTGCTCCTCTTCCAGGCCAGCTCTCTGCTATGGCCTGGGAGTGCAGTGGAGGATGGCCCAAGTGCTCGGGCCCTGCACCCGCATGGGAGACCAGGAGAAGTACCTGGCTCCTGGCTTCGGATCAGCATGGTGTGCCGGCTGCAGCGGCCATTGGAGGGTGAGCCAACGGTAAAGGAATACCTTTCTTTCTGTCTCTCTCTCTCACTGTCCACTCTGCCTGTCAAAAAATAAAATTAAATTAAATTTAAAAAAATAAAAAAGATCTATTTGAAAGAGTTACAAAGAGAGAGGGATGGCCGGCACTGTGGCTCACTTGGTTAATCTTCCACCTGCAGCGCCGGCATCCTATATGGGAGCCGGGTTCTAGTCCCGGTTGCTTCTCTTCCAGTCCAGCTCTCTGCTGTGGCCCAGGAGGGCAGTGGAGGATGGCCTAAGTGCTTGGGTCCCTGCACCCACATGGGAGACCTAGAGGAGGCACCTGGCCCCTGGCCCCTGGCTTCGGATCGGTGCAGCGCTGGCCATGGCGGCCATTTGGGGAGAGAACCAACGGAGGGAAGACCTTTCTCTCTGTCTCTCCCTCTCACTGTCTATAACTCTACCTGTCAAATAAAAAAGAGAGAGAGAGAGAGGGAAAGACACACAGAGATCTTCCATCTGCTGGTTCACTCCCCAGACGGCTGCAACAGCCGGAGCTGCGCCCATCCGAGGCCAGGAGCCAGGAGTTTCATCGTGGCCTCCCACGTGGGTGCAGGGGCCCAAGCATTTGGGCCATCTTCCACTGCTTTCCCAGGTGCTGCAGCAGGGAGCTGGATCAGAAGTGGAGCAGCTGAGACTCGAACTAGTGCCCGTATGGGATGCCAGCACTACAGGCGGCCGCTTTACCCACTACGCCACAGCGAGAATCTGGCATCTTGTACTTCTCACTTGAGGGTGCCCCATCACCGGGTGTAGGGAGCGGCGGTATTTGGAGCCCTGGGTTCTGGTCTCCAATCTGACCTACAGTGATCTACCTTCCCGGTCGATCCCCTGTGCACATGCAAACTTAGCCCGCATTCCCCGGAGCAGAAACATTCTCCCTCCGTCCTCCCTGCTTCTGCATCGCAGCCCCGGCGCTCACTCCTGGTGCGAGGCTCGGCTCCCTAACACATTGACGTCACTGGGGATGTAACTGGCTTCCCTGACCGAGTCTTCCCACGGCCCCGTCGTCCTGCTCACCCCACAGACTGACCAGGAAGGGCACACTCAGCCCTTTTTCCCCGAGACGTGGGCGGATGCGAGGCCCGGGAGTATGCTGGCCTGCCACTTTGCCCGGGCTCCATCAGTGTCCTGAAGCTGTGTTTGCCGCCACCAGCATTGGCGAACTCAGTCGCTGTGCCTTGCGTCTGCCCACCCTGGGGAGCCCAGGGAGGCAGGCACAGGCCTGGGCGCCGGCCCCCAAGGTGCTGGGGGCGCAGCGATGAGCTCCTGAAAGCCCGACGCTGCTGTCCACCCTCGGCCTCCCTGTCTGGCCCAGGGCTGGCAGGCTGTTGTTCACCAAGAGCCACAAAGTAAATGTTTCTGGTTTTGCAGCGTCTTGCTGCTCCTGCACTGCCAGCTTCTCCTCCTCCAGCCTTCCTCACCCCTCCTCTTCCTCTCCCCCCCTTCCTCACCCCTCCTCTTCCTCACCCCTCCTCTTCCTCTTCCGCCTCCTCCTCCAATCCCTTTGATGTCTTGATGATGGAAATTCAGACACACCCCATGTCTGTTCCATTTTTTTTTTTTTTTTCCCTGTAATGTTGCCCTGGAGAATCTAACAAGGAAACCTCCGTCTCACGTGACTCGTGAGACGGGAACACCTTGGCTCCTGGGGATTGGCGCCTGCTTTTCTCTCTGGACTCTGTCGTGGGTGATGCGTGGAGTTTGACCTGTCTCTCCGGCAGATCCCGGCCGTCCTCCCCCACGTCCGGCCTTTGGGTCACACCGCTTCTCACCGCAGTACTGCCATGATCCCCAGTGGTTGGTGACTCCCTGTCCGCTCCTCACCCATCAGCCTGGAGCTCACTTACCCCCTGGGTGGCTCCTGCACCCTCCTAACTCACCCTGGCCTTGGGTTTTCTCTTCCAGTGCTCTCTGCCTTTTTCAGTCACAAGAACTTTCTGGAAAGAAAAGACATCGGCTGAAAGCACCATGCCCATCCCTTTCTTTTCCTCCTTGTTTTTAAGATGTATTTATTTGGCCGGCGCCATGGCTTAACAGGCTAATCCTCCGCCTTGCGGCGCCGGCACACCGGGTTCTAGTCCCGGTTGGGGCGCTGGATTCTGTCCCGGTTGCTCCTCTTCCAGGCCAGCTCTCTGCTGTGGCCCGGGAGTGCAGTGGAGGATGGCCCAAGTCCTTGGGCCCTGCACCCCATGGGAGACCAGGAGAGACACCTGGCTCCTGGCTTCGGATCAGTGCAATGTGCCGGCCGCAGCGGCCATTGGAGGGTGAACCAACGGCAAAAAGGAAGACCTTTCTCTCTGTCTCTCTCTCTCACTATCCACTCTGCCTGTCAAAAAGAAAGAAAGAAAAAAAAAAAAGATGTATTTATTTGAAAGGCAGAGTGAGAGGGAGAGACAGGGAGAAAGAGATCCTCCATCCGCTGGTTCACTCCCCAAATGGCTGCAACAGCCAGGACTGGGCCAGGTCAAAGCCAGGAACCAGGAGCTTCATCCGGATCTCCCGCGTGAGTGGCAGGAGCTCAGGGACTTGGGCCATCTTCCGTTGCCTTCCCAATGGTATTAACAGGGACTGGATAGGAGGCAGAGCAGGCAAGACTCAAATGGGCGCTCCGGTACGGTGTACAAGTGACGGCTCAACTTGCTGCGTAGCACCGGCTCCACTCACCCCTTTCTTGTTTTTGCTGTTCATGCCAGAAGAGAGCTCTCTTGGGATAACCTGCACACTTTCTAGAAGCTTCTCCATATGTGAGGTTTAGCTTTCTGGCACTTCATTATCCTGTGCTGTTCATAGCTTCCTTGGTGTTAGTACCTTGAACCCCATCCTGGCTGCTTTTCTTCCTGAAGTCTTTTGGAAATCACATGGTCAGAGGAGACAGGGGGCGGGGGAGGGGAGCTTTTCCTGCTCCTCAGCAGGTCACCCTCTGAGGACAAGGCCCATCTCTTTCACCTGCTCCCTACCCTACAGGCAGCCGCGTGCGGTAGCATAGCTGTGGGGTTGTGCATCTCCCGGTCTCACCGCCTGTACTGCAGCTCCTGCCCTGCTGGTGGTAGGCACTCAGGAATATCACAGTCCCTCTGTGGTTTCCATCCTCTTCAAAAAATTGTGATAAGATCCCCCTAGCATAAAATCCACGGTCTTAACTGATCTCAGGTGTGGAATTCAGTGGTATGTAGTGCATCTACCGTGTCATGCAGCCATCACAGATGCTGAATTTCAGAACGTGTTCATCGCCCCAAAAGGAAGCCCTGTACCCACAGAGCAGTCGCTCCCCGTCCGCCTTCCACCGAGAACCCACTCTCTGTCCCTGGGCTTCCCCGTTCTGGCTGTTGTATGTGAATGGAACCGTGTCCTGTGTCACATTTGGTGCCTGGTTCCTTTCATGAAGCAAATGCCCAGGGTCCATCAACCCTTGGTGTGTTTATTATGTGTTTGGGACAGACGGAGAGCTCCCATCCTCTGCTTCACTTCCCAAATGCCCACAGCCAGGACTGTGGGCCAGGCTGACTCCTGCAGCCAGGAACTCCACCCGCGCCTTCCACCTGGGCGGCAGGAACCCAAGCGCTTGAGCCATTACCTGCCGCCTCCCAGGGTGCACGTTCGCAGGAAGCTGGAGCCAGGAGCCCGAGGGGAAACTCAAACCCAGGCGCTCTGATGTGGGACACAGCGTCTGAACCACTGGGCGGGATCCCCACCCCGTGTGTCTCTTTTGATTGACGCCAGCGTGTTCACCCCGTCAGCCACTCTGAGCGTGAGTTCAGCGGCGCTCAGCGCTCACCCCGCTCTACGCGACACCTGCCTTCATCTCTGGGACACCCTTTTCCATCTTAACTCTGGCACCCTCCCTTCTATTTTCTGTCCCCTGGCCTGTGACTCCTCCAGGCACCCGTAGAAGTGGAACCGCATGGCTCTGTGCTTTAGCGGCTGGCGTATCTCACTTCCGTCTCATCCTTAAGGGGCCGGCGTGCTCCTACACGGCGCAGCGTTCCCTTCCTTTTGAAGGCCGGTGAAGTCCCGTGGCGTGGATGCGCCACCCACGCCGCCTCTCTCCTATCCGCTCACCCCTGGACAGACGCTGGGCGCTCCCACCCGTGTTCTCCACCGCCATCCCTCAGCCCTCCCCGATGCTTCGGCACTGGAAGCCCTACTTCCAAAACACAGGCAACTGCAGAAGCTACATAGTTTTTGTTAAACAAAGATTTATTATTTATTTGAAAGACAAAGTGATACACAGAAAGAAAGAGAGATCTTCCATCTGCTGGTTTCTTTCCCAAATGCCTGCAATGGCCAGGGCTGGGCCAGGCTGAAGCCAGGAGCCAGGAGCTCCATCCGGGTCTCCCATGTGGTCTCCAAGTGCTTGAGCCATCCACCTGCTGCCTTCCCAGGCACATTAGCGGGGAGCTGGATTGGAAGCATGGAATAGCCAAGACTCAGATTGGTACTGCCATACAGGACCTGGGTGTTCCAAATAGCAGTTTAAGCACAATGTCTACCATATATATATATATATATATATATATATATATATATATACCTTCTGAACTTTCTGTAAAAAAGAAAGACTATTTATTTGAAAGGCAGAATTAGAGAGAGAAGAGGAGCGACACCGAAAAAGAGAAGTCATTCATCCACTGGTTCACTCCCCAGATGGCCGCAACAGCCTGGGCTGAACCAGGCTGATGCCAGGAGCCAGGAGCTTCTTCTGGGCCTCCCATGTGGGTGCAGGGGCCCAAACACTTCTGCTGCTTTCCCAGGTGCACCAGCGAGGAGCTGGATTGGAAGAGGAGCAGCCAGGACTCAAAGTGGCGCCCTTCCAAGATGCTGGTGCCGTAGGCAGAGGCTTAACCCGCTGCACCACAAGGCCAGCCCTGGGCTCCTGAACTATCTTAGTCCGACTTCTTTCCCAGAGGACCAGGAAATGCCTTTCTTTTTGCTAAACCTCTTGAAATCTGCCTGACTCAGGTCCGTTATTCACCACACGTCCAAAAGCCAGCCTGTGTCTGGGGGCCTTTAGAGTTGGTGGGGAGAGGCAGAAGGGACCCTAATTTGAGAAGCAGGTCAGGCCCACAAAAACCAAGGGGAAAAGAAATTAGTTTGAGCTGCCTTAACAAACCACAGGCTGGGTGGTTTCAACAACAGACATTGGCTTCTCGTCCTTGTCCCTGGGAAGCCATTGTCACGGTGACAGCCCCTGTGGTTCCCAGGGAGGACCCCCATCCTGGCTTACAGAAAACCACCACCTCACCGTGTCCTCATGTCGTGGGGGGATTCCCACCATGGGGTCCTGCCCCTGTGACCTCGCTTAAACCTGACCACCTCCCTAAGGTGCCGGCTCCAGATTATACCATCTTGGGTGAGAACCGCAGCATTCAGATTCTGGGGTGGTGTTGTGGCCCAGTAGGCTAAGCCACACCTTGTGATGCCTGCAGCCCCTATCAGTGTGCCGATTCTAGCCCCGGCTGCTCCGCTTCCTATCCAGCTCCCTGCCAACGTGCCTGGGAAAGTGGAGGATGATCCACGTACCTGGATCCCTGCCATCCATGTGGGAGGCCCGGATGCCATTCCAGGCTCCTGGTTTCAGCCTGGCCCAACCCCAGCCCTTGTGGTCATTTGAGGAGTGAGCCTGTGGATGGACGATCTCTCTCTCTCTCTCTCTGCCTTTCAAATCAGTAAAATAAATCTTTAGAAAAAATATGGATTCTAGAGGGACACAGTTCAGTCCATAGCAAATACTTTTCATAAAAGCACATAAATGGGAGCCAGTGTTGTGGCTCACTGGGTAAAGCTACCACCTGCGATGCTAGCATCCCATATGAGCACCGGTTCAAGTCCCAGCTGCTCCACTTCTGGTCCAGCTACCTGCTCATGGCTTGGGAGAGTAGTAGAGGATGGCCCAAGTGCTTAGGCCCGTGCCACCCATATGGGAGACCTGGATGAATCTCCTGGTTTCTGGCTTTGGCCTGGCCCAGCCTTGGCCATTGTAGCTATCTGGGGAGTGAACCAGCAGACAAAAGACCTCTCTTTTATCTCTGTATCGCTTTCTGTCTCTCCCTGTCTGTAATTCTGACTTTCAAACAAATAAATCTTAGGAAAAAAAATCCATGTGAATGAGTCAAGGTATTTAGCTGCATGGAGCCTTATTGTGTATTCAGGGTGTGTTAAGGAAGAAGACTGGATAGCGTTGGTTTGGGCAGCCTGCACTTAAATGTGAGCAAAGATTTTTAATTGAAGGGGGAGAAAGAAGTGCAGTGTCCAGCCAGTGAGGCGACAGAGAGGCAGGAGCTGCAGGGAGAGCTCTCCCCTCCCCACAGGGAAGGGCGGGGAGCAAGGCCTCCCCATCCACCCCCGCCCTACCTGGAGCTCATGCTGCCGCGAGGTGAGACCAGCAGCAGCACAGGAGCGAACGAGGACGTCGCATGGGGATCAGAGCTGGTCCCGGAAACAGCTGGGGTGATGGCTATGAGTCATGTTGGGGACGCTGCTAGTGACAGAGACAGGGTGGCCTTGAAGCGAGAAACCCAGCCTTCCGGTGATCAGGGTCATAGGAAATGGGGAAAGGATTCCAAATGTCTGAGGAACACAAAGGCAGCCCCTGTGGCCTGGGGCAGGAGGAGACGGTGTGTGATGGGAACTGGCACTCCGAGGGCAGATTCCTCCCTTGTGGTGGGGCACCCTGGGCAGGAAGTGTGATCCCTAAGGATCCACTGGGTTTCTTTTTTCTTTTTCTTTTTTAATTTACTTACTTGAAAGTCAAAATTACAGAGAGGCAGAGAGAGAGAGGGAGAAAGAGAGAGAGAGAGAGAGAGATGGAGAGAGAAGTCTTCCATCCACTGGTTCACTCTCCAGATGGCCGCAAGGGCTAGAGCTGCGCCGATCAGGAGCCAGGAGTTTCTTCCAGGTCTCCCACATGGGTGCAGGGGCCCAAGGACTTGGGTCATCTTCTGCTGCTTTCCGAGGCCATAGCAGAGAGCTGGATTGGAAATGGAGCAGCCGAGACTTGAACCGGCGCCCATATGGGATGCCAGCACTGCAGGCGGCAGCTTTACCTGCTGCGCCACAGCGCCGGCCCCAGGATCCACTGGGTTTCTAAGGATCCATTGGGCGGCCCAGTGGGGATGTCAGAGTGGTTTGGGCTTGGATGGAGGCAGAGGAGATGGAGAGAAGCAGCAGGATGTGGGAGGTGGAGCAGACAGCACTGATGGATTCGGTGGCAACACAAGGCAAAGCAGCCATCCTGGGTGACTTGCAGGTGTTTGGGGCAGAACAGCTGGTGGTCAATGTGGTGAGATTAGAGTGGAAGGAGGAATAGCTGGGGAGGTGGGTGTGCCGGCAGAAGTTCAAGTTCAAAGTGATGGGCCTAGCTGATCATGAAGGAGTAAATGCGGGTGGATAGAGACCTTGGGATGAACCACCGAAGAAACTAAAGGAGCCAGCTGTCACGGGGAAGAAGATGAGGGGAAGGCAGGGCAGGTGGGGCTCTGTCGAAGTTACAGGAGGCAGCACGGTGCGGGGAGGAGCAGGCACAGGAATTCTGGCCCCGTTTCTTGCCGTCTGTGCTAGTCTGGGCAACTTGACTTGGAAAGTAGGGAGTCAGATCTGTCTTCCAGGGCCCGGCGCAATGCCTGGTAGGAGGCAGAGGTCCAAGCGAGCAGCTATTGCTGTTGGCGCAAGATAAGGGGTCACAGCCGTGGCCATAGCTACGACCTCTCACCTTGCACCAACAGCAACGGCTGCTCTGTTCCCTGCATTTCTGACCAAGAGAGGAACTGAGACCTGGCCGTGGGACACCCAAGTCTCAAGTGTCAGAGCCAAGACCAGAGCGGTGGCACCGAGAGTTGAGGGCGGTGCCACGTGTTCTCCCGGACTCATGTGATCTCAGCTTGGTCCCGAATACTCTGTGTCATCCTGGCTCAGGCTCAAGGTCCTGGCTGAATGGAAGACGTCCCCTGTCGCAGCAGGCTTCTGCCACAGCTGTCCCACCCCCTGCCCCAGCCTCGTTACCCCCAGATGGGACCAAGGGCCCAGAGGAAGCTGCTCTTCCTTGTGGCCCAGGCCTAAGCACTCGGGGAAGAAGCTTCTCCAGCTCCGAGGGGAGCGCGCGTGGTTCCTGGACGCTGGACACTGGACGCTGCTGCCTGCCGGGGCTGGAAGTTCAAGAGCACGTGCTTGCCTTCTGGTGAGGGCCTCTTGCTGCTTCCGCCATTGGCGGAGAGCGGACGGGCAAGCAGGTGCCCGGGAAGAGAGGAAACAGCGAAGGCAGCCTCCTTTATAACAACTGCTGTCTGTCCCTAGAGCAGACCCACTCCCCAAAAGTGTCAGGCCATCTCCATGACCCCTATAACCTTGTACGGCCCCATCCCCCAGTACCAGCAGATGTCAGCCTGAGCCCCAGAGGGGATAAGCTGTGTTCCAGACACAGCCGCCCTCATGCTGTCTGCTGCTCTCCCCCTCCCTCCTGGCTTGCTTGCTCCCCCTCTCCCCCTCTGCCCTGCCTACACTCAGGTCTTCCTCCTCCCGTCCCTGGCTTCATTCAGGCCTTGCCGCCTCCGCCCCAGGCATAGCCATGCTGACCGCCCCTGCCCCGGAAACCCTCAGCGGCCAGCCTGGCCTTGGGCAGCCCAAGAGCTGGGTCCCCGCCAGGAGCTGTGTGCGTGACCGGAGGTGCCCAGCTGGCCCCGCAGGCCTGCAGGATTCCCATTGGCGACAGGGAGGGCCGGGGAGGGAGGAAGAGGCTGGGAGAAAGCCGCCCTTCCTGTGGCTCTCCGGAACTGCCGCTGCGGGACACCAGGGCCAGCTGGGGCAGGAAGTGCTGACAATGGCCCCCTTTCAGGGCCGGCGCTGCTAGTGTGACTGCAGGGGCATCAGGAGAACGGCCTGTCCTTAGAGGATGTCCTCTAACCTGGGCCCCCCTCCAGAGGTGAGACCCTCAGCCCCCACTTCCCACCCTCTGTCCTAGGACACCCCCTGCCCCCGCACTGGCCTGTGGGTGGGCCAGGGCCGGCTCAGACCCCGTCCAGGCCGGGTGCAGGGAGGGAGAGGGGGCAGACTGTTTCAAGCGACCGCGACTCTTGCACCTGTTGCTTGTCCCAGGGAGCTGGGCTGGGGGAGGGATTAATTAGATACCACCAGCCCGCAGGGAAGGAGGGAGCAGGGTCCCTGCCCTTGGGATTTTGATCTTGCTGGAGAGAGAAGGCAGTATACACTGGTGCTTCGGAAGGTTCCTGGACAGTGGAATTAAAAGATAAACTTACTTTGGTGCAAACATATTTTGAAACCCGATGCGAGTATTTTGACCTCTTCAAGGGGGTTTTCAGAAAGTTCCTGAAGAATGTGTGTTATGGAAAAAACTATGCATGAATTTTATTTTTTGCACTAGTAGAAAATGACCTTCTTATTCTGTGTTTCCACAAACATTTGGAAGTGCCCATGTATGAAATGCCAAACACATTAGGAGGAATTGGAATTCCTTTAAAAAAAAAAAAAAAGATAAGAAGTTGGCCCAAGTAGCTTGGCAAGTCTAAAACAAGGTCAAGTTCGGTCCGGGCTGTTCGGATGGGGCAGGGCTTCGAGTGCAGGAGGACGGGGAGACATGTGTGACGGAGGATGGCGGTGGACAGGTGGCAACCCCCCAGGCAGCAGGATGCGGGCCCTGGCAGGGAACTTGTGTCCTGGAAACCTCTTGGTGTCTGACGCCCCGAGGACCCCAGAGCCTGCTCCCAAGAAGAGCCCAGAGCCTCAAGAGCTCAGCCCTACCTCTGTGCTTCCAAGCCCCAGAAGGCCTTGCCATGGGAACTGGATGCTGGCGTGGACTCTGCCTCTTGGGCATGGCCGCTGACTTGGAGAACAGTGGGCACCCTGGCTGCGGTAACCCAGGGCTCCTGGGGGCCTGCCTGCGGGGGCCACGGGAGGAGGCTCTGGGGAAGCCCTGGCCAGGGACAGGCAGGGCTGGCAGCTGCCTTGTAGCCATGGGCGTAGGAAGATACGTCTTTCTAGAACCCCATGCTCGCCTAGGCCCTTGCCATGTGTCCTGGGCTGAAATGGGAGGGAACACCTGTGCAGACTTCGCCCTGCGCTTTCCTTCCCCAGGACCTTGGAGAAGGAACTCTGCATTCTGGAGGATGTGTGGGTGTTGGTGATAGGCCCCCTCCTGCCCAAGGGCCTTCTGTGGCTCCCCAGTCCCCTTCAGACCCTCACTTCTTGCCATGATAGCCCAGACCCTCCAACGTCTGATGGGCCTCTGTTGTCTAAAAATATGAAAGGGACCTGGAAGCCACCAGATCCTACCTGAGCGTTTAGTCTCTCTCACTGTCACCCAGCTGGAGTGGTGACTCGCTGATAAATTTTATGACGTCTAGTATTAAGAATAATCCAGGCCGGCGCTGAGGCTCACTAGGCTAATCCTCTGCCTGTGGCGCCGGCACCCTGGGTTCTAGTCCCAGTTGGGGCACCGGATTCTGTCCCGGTTGCTCCTCTTCCAGTCCAGCTCTCTGCTGTGGCCCGGGAGGGCAGTGGAGGATGGCCCAAGTGCTTGGGCCCTGCACCCCGTGGGAGACCAGGAGAAGCACCTGGCTCCTGCCTTTGGATCAGCACAGTGTGCTGACCACAGTGCACCGGCCGCAGCGGCCAACGGAAAAAGGAAGACCTCTCTCTCTGTGTCTCTCTCTCTCTGTCCACTCTGGCTGTCAAAAAAAAAAAAAAAAAGAATAATCCAGGCCAACACTGCAGCTCACTAGGCTAATCCTCCACCTGTGGCACCAGCACCCCGGGTTCTAGTCCCGGGTGCTCCTCTTCCAGGCCAGCTCTCTACTGTGGCCCGGGAGTGCAGTGGAGGATGGCCCAAGTCCTTGGGCACCTGCACCCTCACGGGAGACCAGAACGAAGCACCTGGCTCCTGGCTTTGGATCGGTACAGTGCGCCAGCTGTGGCAGCCATTTAGTGGGTGAACCAACAGAAGGAAGACCTTTCTCTCTGTCTCTCTATCACTAACTCTGCCTGTCCAAAAAAAAAAAAAAAAAAAGAAGAAGAAGAAGAAGAATCCAGAGAGCGGGCATTTGTCACAATGGTTAAGGTGCCACTTGGGGCACCTGCATCCCATATCATAGTGCCTGGGTCGAGGTCCAGTTAGGCTCCCTGCTAATGCACATCCGGGATGGCCCCAGTCCTCGGGTCCCTGCCACCCACCTGGGAGACCTGCATTGAAGTTCTGGGCTCCTGGCCATGGCTTAGCCAAGCCCTGGCTGTAGTGCACATTTGGGAAGTAAACCAGTGGATGGAAGATCTCTCTCTCTCTCTCTCTGTCTCTCTCTCTCTGCCTTTCAAATACATTTTTTTTTCCTTTTTTTTTTAAATTTTTTTTTCTTTTTTTTTTTTCAAATACATTTTTAATTTAAGAAAGAAAAATCCAAGGAATAGGAGTCAGTAATTTTTGCTGTGGAGCAGGGAGCAGGGGTCAGCCAATTACAGCTGCAGGATGAAACAAAACCGCCACGTGGGTGTTTTTTTTTTTTTTTTTTTTTTTTAAGATTTATTTTTATTTGAAAGGCAAAGTTACAGAGAGGCAGAGAGAAAGAGAGGTCTTCCTTCTGCTGGTTTGCTCCTCAGATGGCCACAATGGCCAGGGCTGGGCTGATCAGGAGCCAGGAGCATCTCTGGGTCTCCCATGCGGGTGCAGGGGGCTGAGCATGGGCCATCTTCCACTGCTTTCCTAGGCCATAACAGAAAGCTGGATCAGAAGTGGAACAGCCAGGACTTGAACCGGCGTCTACATGGGATGTGGGCACTGCAGACTGGGGATTTAACCCAGTGCGCCACAACCAAGTGGATTTAAAAGTAAAATGTTACAGAAATGTAGCCACTCTCATTTATTTAAGTATCTGTTTAGTATTCTGTGGCAGAGTTGAATAGTTTCCATGGAGACTATGTGGCCTGCAGTGTCTAAAATATGTAAGACTTCAAAAACTCCATGGAAAAATGGAATTAATGGTAAGGTTATTTTGGTGCCACAAATCTTGAAACTCACATAGTTTCTCATAGAATGCATTTTTTTATTTAAATTTATTTGACAAGTAGAGGTACAGACAGTGAGAGAGGGAGACAGAGAGAGAGAGACAGAGACAGAGAGAAAGGTCTTCCTTCTGTTGGCTCACTCCCCAAATGACCGCCACAGCCAAAACTGCACCGGTCAGGAGCCAGGTGCTTCCTCCTGGTCTCCCATGCAGGTGCAGGCACCCAAGAACTTGGGCCATCCTCCACTGCCTTCCTGGGCCACAGCAGAGAGCTGGACTGGAAGAGGAACAGCTGGGACTAGAACCTGGTACCCATGTGAGATGCCAGTGCCACAGGCAGAAGATTAACCAAATGAGCCACAGCGCCCATAAGAATGCATTTTTCCATGAACTCTTTGAAGACCTCTCATATTTACCATCTGGGTCTTCGAAGAAAATCTTGGCCAACCCCTCATCCATGGAAAATGAGCTCGGCCAAGTTCACACAGTTGATGCTGGGGTCTGTTGCGACCATCCAAATGACCTGCATAGCGGTCTAGCTTTTTCCATAAGGAATGGTTAAAAAAGGAAAAGAAAAGAAAAACACAAACGTCTCCCCAGTCATTTCACTCCCAGGAATCTGTCCCTTGGAAATTTGAAGCGTCCACTAACAAGGGCACACGTGGTGGCTTGCGTTGTCACTGTGGCACAGTGGGTGAAGCCACTGCCTGCCATGCTGGCATCCCGTATGAGCACTGTTTCCAGTCCCGGCTGCTCCACTTCCAGTCCAGCTCACTGCTAATACACCTGGGAAAGCAGCGGAGGATAGCCTAGTGTTTGGGCCCCTGTCACCCACATGGGAGACTCAGATGGAGTTCCAGATTGCTGGCTTCCAGTTTAGGGAGTGAACCAGTGGGTGGAAGATCTCTTTCTGAGTCTCCCCCTCTCTGTGTAAATCTGCCTTTCAAATAATAAGTCTTTTATAACAGGGTTTACAGAAATAGTTTACAGTGGTTAAAATTAAAAAAACCCTGGAAATGAATCAATGCCCTATAAATACAGAAATGCTTGTATCCGTCACGCCCACCCACATCGTCAAACAGCATGCTTCTTAAAGAATGAACTAGAGTTTTGCAATCTGCTTGGAGAATATTCTGTGAGATATTTTCAAGTCAGAAAAAAACAAGATGTAGAAGAGTGTACACCTGCCAACCCCATTGAGCAGTGACAGGATTAACCCCTTCTGTGTGTGTGTGTGTGTGTGCGCGCGCGCGTACTGAAGAGAGTTGTGATTTTTAAAAGGACTGGCAAGGAGTGAATATTTTTCACATCCTTGGGTGTAATTAAGGAAGTCATGGGGCACTTGCCTGGGAGTGGAAAAACACCCCACAGTAGGAAATGAGGGCGGCCACTGCCAGCGCCAGCGGTGGCGGAAGGGCCTCAGGCGGGTTCCGAGGGATGCTCTCCGGCCACAGTGGCTCCCTGATCCCGGCGCCGCTTCCTCCCGCTCCCGGAGGGATCATGTCTCCCTGGGGATGAAAAGCAGCCCTTTGTGCGGGCTTTAATTGCCATGTTGTTGTGCCAAGCCCATGAGTGGCAGGCGGGCGCGGCAGCTGGGCACAGCCACTGCCAGGCAGCCTGGGCCAGCTGGCCCCGGGAGCGCTGCCCACCTCTGCCCCCAGCTGGGCACCGGCAGAGGCCACCTCCCGTTGGAGGACTGTGTATGTGTGTGTGTGTTGGGGGGCAAGGGGCCAGTTGCCAAGCCTGAGGCTCATTGGAGGAGGGGAGGGGGCAGGGTGTCTTCGAGGGTCTCCACCACTCAGAGGCTCATTCATCCCTTCCTGCTGCCCCTCCCCCTCTTGTTTTCCAGACCGTCAGCATCAATAAGGCCATTAACACACAGGAAGTGGCAGTGAAGGAGAAACACGCCAGAAATATCCTTTCGGATGCTGCTTGGTGGGGGGGGGAAGGGGGAGGGAAGGTCAGATGGTGGGGACAGAGGTCACAGCCAGGTTCCTCCACTCAGCCCCACCTGGGCCAGGTCCTGCAGGTGGCTTCCTGGACCCACGGCCTGGCAGGCTGGAAGGCGCCAGTGAGGCCATCAGCTTGCCAAGATGCTGCCCCTGTCCCCTAGGACCGAATCTGCCGAACCTGCAAGTCAGCTCAGTTGGTTTCCTCTGAGAAGGCCATCTTGGGGGGGGATTCCCACCTGTGCTGTCCAAGGCCCCCCCGGGGCTACACTGCCTCCCCCCACCCTTTTTCTAAGCATAGGAACCAAAGTCTCCACAGACGTTAGGACAGGGGCTCAGTGCTGAGAGGCAGTCGGCCCCGTGAGCAGGTGCAGTGTGTGTCCCAGAGGAGAAGCCGGGGGACTCGGTGACCAGAGGGCCCTTCTCCGAGTTCGCCGTGCTCCCCGAGGCCGTGGGCAGCCAGCATCGTGGCTCTGGGCTTCGTGGAGAGGCCAGAAGTGCTGCCCAGACAGGGATTTCCTGCAGACACCTGATTGATACACAGCTTGGGGTCCGCACCATGGAATCCACTCCTGCAAGGCCAGGGACTGAGTCTTTATGTTTCTTTGTTTTCTTATTCTTCTCCCTGAATGCCCTTTACGGTCCCTAACTCATGATCGGGGGCATAACAATGTGTATAAAATCAAAGTACCATGGAAAAGTCCCCTGGCCTCTGGCACGGGATGTCCGAGGGACTGTGCCCCGACCTGGCTCCTGTGGAGGCCGCTCCTGGGTCCGGTTAACCACAGCCAGCTGTGAGCAGGTAGCACATGCCAGGGTGGGGAGCAGCTCCTCTCTCCTCTGCTTCCTTCCAGTCTGCAAGGCCTTTGGGTGAACCCATCAGTAGTTTCAAAAATTACTCGAGGGGTCGACATTTAGCACAGCAGTGAAAACCTGCTTGGGACCCCGCATCCTATATTGGAGGGCCTGGGTTCAAGTCCCAGCTCCACTTCCAACTCCAGCTTCCTGCTAATGCACACCCTGGGAGGCAGCAGGTCGTGGCTCAAGTGCTTGGTCCCTGCCACCCATGTGGGAGACCTGGGTTGAATTCCCAGCTCCCTGCTTTGGCCTGGCCCGGCCCTGACTGTCATGGGCATTTTGGTGAGTGTACCAGTGAACGGGCACTCTCTCTGGCTCGTAAATCAAAAAATAAAAATTTAAAAGAAAGAAATCATTCCAAGACTAAAATCTGATCTCAGCTTCCAGACCCAAAAGTCTGTGTTCAAACCCACCCCTGTCAAAAAGTTTCAGCTGGCGAAGGCAGTGTCTGGGCCCGTCTGGCTTGGGAGCAAGACGGCACGTGTTCTGGATGTGTTGCTCTGCCCTGAGCGGCGCCGTGCGTCTTGCCTGAGCCTTCAGGGAGAAGCCTGGTATTCTGGGAAAAGAGCTATTGCTTAGGGTCGATCCACGCTGGCCCGCTGCTGGCCCTGTGTAGGCAAACAGAAAATTCACCCAGAAATCCTCTAGGGGGCACTCCCAGAGGGGCTCGGTAATGACAGAGACCTGGCTGGGGAAACCGACCATCCCCGAAGGCAGGCTGGACATGGCCCCCATGCAGACCGTGGCGGGCAGGCTGCAGACAGTGGGTATGTTGGGAATTGGGTCTGGGAGCATCGGCCACAGGACTGCCCCGATAGGAAGTTCAAGGTGCTGGGAAGCACCCCTGAGCAAGGCTGGGGGGTGCTTCAGGAAGAGGTGGGTGCCAGAGTCGCTTGGGGTTTACAGAGACAGAGGTGCTGCTCTCAAGGTGACAGCAGGGCTGGGGAGCTGGAAAGGAGGTGAAGGTGCTGCCTAGGTTAGAGCACTACCTTCAACACCTGCATTGCATGTGGGCACCGGTTCAAGTCCCGGCTGCTCCACTTCCAATCCAGCTCCCTGCTGATGCACATGAGAGAGCAGCAGAGGATGGTCCAAGTGCCTTTCAAAGAGATTAAAGAATAAATGTTGGAGAAGAGAAAGTGTTGCCTGGAGGAGGAGACAGGAGAGTTAGCATGCTGGCGTGGGGGGGTCCCCAGCCGGGTCATGCCGAGGCAGGCCCTCGTGTTTAATCATGGAGAAGAGAGAGCTTGGAGAAGCCATAATGAGTCGTAAAATGCTAGCTGTGGCACCTCCCCAGGGAGCACCACCCTCCCTGAGCACGCCTGGAGGATGCCAACCCCCAGGGCCCTCGTGCAAACTGGAAAGAGACTCCCTTCTCCCGAGACCCGGCCGTCTCCAGGGAAGTTGTCTTATTCTGGGGATGTTGTTGGAACACCACATTTGATTGCCACCTGCCACCCGCCCTCCGCCCCCATAAAAAGAATTTGCCGGAATGAATGCCGAGCTCTTTGGTTCCTTTGCCACGAGTGGTGGCCAGCTGCAGGAGCCCCACCCACCAGGAGCTGGCTGCCACGTCCGGCCCGCGCCTCTGTTTTCCATGACTGTGTCCTCACCATGCATCCTGGGCACCCACCACGAGAAAGGGGCGCAGACCTTCTGGTCGGTCGTCAACCGGCTACCACTGTCCAGCAACGCCGTGCTGTGCTGGAAGTTCTGCCACGTGCTCCACAAGCTCCTGCGAGACGGGCACCCCAACGTGAGTTCCTGGGGCTGCGGGCGGAGGCTGCCGTCGGCACTCACGCCGCCCCATCTCCCCACGTCTGCCCTCCAGCCCTCTCTGCTCCTCCCTCATAGGCTGCGCTCTCCGTCCGCAGGTCCTGAAGGACTCGCTGAGATACAAGAATGAACTAAGCGACATGAGCAGGATGTGGGTGAGTTTGGAGATGCGCCCGGGGACGGGGGGTGCCCGCCGGCTCTTCCTCCTCTTTCCCCTCCCCTGAGGTCAAGGCTGCTGGTCTCTTTCCACATGGTCAGGGTTGCTGCCCGGAGTGTCCAGGATGGGCTGAGGAGGCCCCCCAGGTGGGCCCAGCATCTCCATTTCCTCATCTGGTCCCCGGCAGCTGCAGAGCAGTGTCAGGACCTGGAAGCTTCTGCTGTCCAGGCACGGCCTCTGTTCCCTTCCCCTGGGGCCTCTGGGCTGCCGGTGCCTAGAGAATCAACGTTTTCAGTTTTTATTAAAAAACAATTTGTTAATTTTAATAATTATCTCATTTAGTTATAGAAAAGGCAGAGTTACACAGAAAAGGAGAGAAAGATCTTCCATCTGTTGGTGCCCACCTCCAGATGGCCATAGTCCGGATCTCCCACGTGGGTGCAGGGTGCCCAAGCACTTGGGCCATTTCCTGCTGCTTTCCCAGGTGCATTAGCAGGGAGCTGGATTGGAAGTGGAGCAGCCGGGATTCGAACCAACACCCATGTGGGATGCTGGCATGGCAGGTGCTGGCTTTCCTTGCCACACCACAGCGCTAGACCCAATCCTTTGAGTTTTAACTTTCCTATATTTTTACTTAAGATATTTTTAAATTCCATTTTCCATGAGCTTCTTGAAGTTTTATTTGATTTTTATTTATTTAAAAAGCATAGTGACAGAAAAGTAAGAGTGATCTTCATTTACTGGTTCACATCCCAAATTCCCACAACAGTCAGGGCAGGGCTGGGCAGAAGCCAGGAGCCGGGAGCCCCATCCAGGTCTCCCACGTGGGTGTCAGGGACCTGGGTCCTTGGGCCATCCCCTACTGCCTCCCAGCACATGAGCAGCAGCTGGATAGGATAACCACTGTTCCAAATGCCCGCCCCCAACTTTCCTGCCTCCTTGTGTCTTCGAGGTAGCGCTTGGAAGGTGTTTGAGTTTTAGTGGAGTTGATTTCTTGACGTTTGTTTTGCTTGTTTTCAAATCTGCTTACTATCTCTTATAATGTCTTGTATTTATTTGGAAGCGATCTTATTTCTTCACATGTATTCAACATTGGCATTTCACAAACCAATTCTTGGAACTGCAGTATCTAAAGTCCTCAGAGCTTCGTTTCCGCCATCCACCACTTTGGGCGGATTTTGCTCGCGGTGTGTCGGTTCCTTCTGTGCTGAGTGATTTTTCACCCTGAGCTGCTCACTTTCCTTGGGGGTCTTACTGGTGGGGAGTTCTCCAAAGTTGGTAAAGAAGCCGGCTTCCTGCAGAGAGAACTGGCGTTCGCGTCCGTTGAGATTACTCAAAATTAAATTCTCAGCTTCCAGTGTTAGGAATTCACAGCAGAGCCCCTGGAGGGCTGGCTCCTGGGTCCAGTTCTCAGCAGGGTATGGGCCTCTCTCTGAGCACAGCAGGGCTTTGAGGCTACAGCTGCTCCCTGTCCTCCCAGGAGGACTTCCTCACTTACCCTTGTCCTCTGCCAAAGAGGCCGCCCACTGGCCTCTCACCTGACTTTTTTTTTTTTAAAGATTTATTTTATTTATTTGGAAGTCAGAGTTACAGAGAAAGGTAGAGACAGAGAGAAAGAGGTCTTGCATCCACTGGTTCACTCCCCAAATGGCCGCAGTGACCAGGGCTGGGCCAGGCTGAAGCCAGGAGCCAGAAGCTTCTTCCGGGTCTCCCACTTGGATACAGGGGCCCAAGCGCTTGGACCATCTTCTACTGCTTTCCCAGGTGCATTAGCAGGGAGCTGGATCGGAAGTGGAGCAGCCAGAACTCAAACCAGCACCCATATGAGATGCCAGGGCTGTGGGCCAGGGCTTTAACCCACTATGCCACAGCACCAGCCCCCTTCATCTGACTCTTAGGGGCCGGCAAAATCAAAGCACAGGTTCGCGTGGTGCGGCAAAGCCCCCGTGTTCTGTGCCCTCTCATCCCGGCATCCCAGGTACCTGAGTACCTGCGTCTCCTCAGTCCCTGGCCTGAAGCTTCCCGAGTCACTTGTCAGCTCATTAGTGCCTCCGAAGAAGCTCTGCTGTTCTAGCCAGTGTGTTTGGCAATTGTCAGTGTGGCCCTGACACCTAGAACTCAGAGCTCCAAGCCTTTCCCCTGTGGGCCTGTCTCCTCCTCGTGACTAAGTCTCTGAAGGGAGGACCTTCTTCTATTTTTTGATCCTTGTGCATTTTCTTTTTACTTTTTTAGATTTTTTTTTTTTTAAAAAAAGTTAATTTATTTATTTGAAAGGCAGAGTTACAGCGAGAGGGAGTGAGAGAGAGAGAGAGAAAGACAAAGCAAGGTTTTCCATCCGCTGGTTCACTCCTCAAATGGACCCCAACAGCCGGGGCTGGGCCAGGGAGAAGCCAAGAGACAGGAACTCCTTCCAGGTCTCCCATGTGGGTGCAGGGGCCCAAGCACTTGGGCCATCCTCTGCTGCTTTCCCAGGCTATCAGCAGGGAGCTAGATCAGAGAGCGCTCTTTCCTCCCCCGGTTCAGTCCCTAAAGACTGCAACAGCCAGGACTGGGCCAAGTGGGAGCCAGGAGCCAGGGACTCCATCCTGGTCTGCATGAGGGTGGCAGGGACCCGAGCACTTGGTCCATCTCCCACTGCCTTCCCAGGTACAGTTAGGGGGAAGCTGGTTTGGAAGCAGAACAGCCAGGACCTGAAGGGTGCTCTGATGTGGGATCCTGGCTCCTTCTTGTACATTTTCACGTTAACGATGGTTGTCTTTGATGAGGATATTTTTACTCCTTTTCCTACTATTTTGGTACTTTCCAATTTTTCTATAAAAAATACATATTTAATGAATAAAATATGAATTGTTGGAGTGGGTGTTGGGTGTAGTGGTTGAGTCACCACTTGTATCAGACTGCCCAGTTTAAGTCCCGGCTCCTCTGCTTCTGACCCAGCTCCCTGCTAACACACGTTCTGGGAAAGTAGTGGAAGATGGCCCAAGTGCCTAGGTCTCTGCCTGCCACGTGGGAGACCCAGGCGAAGCTTCCTAGCTCTTGGCTTTGGCTAGGCTCAGCCCTGGCTGTTATGAGCATTCAGGGAATGAGCTAGCGGGTAGAAGATGTCTGTCTCTTTCAATCCCTTTCAAATAAAATGAAATTTAAAAAAAAAAAAAAAAACATTTGAAGGGGCTGGCACTGTGGCATAGTGGGTTAAGCCACTGCCTGCAATGCCAACATCCCATACAGGTATGGGTTCGAGTCCCAGCTGCTCCACTTCCAATCCAGCTCCCTGCTAACGTGCCTGGGACAGCAACAGATGACTCAAGTATTTGGGCCTCTGCCACCCACGTAGGAGACCCGGATGGTGTTTCTTTTTTTTTAATTTTTAATTTTTTAATTTATATAAGGTGAATGAATTTCATGTATTTCATATATACAGATTTAAGAGCATAATACGTCCCACCCTTTCCTCCCTCCCTCTCCCTTCCTCCTTCCCTTCTTATTTTTTCTTTCAATTTTTACAGTGACAGACTTCTAGTTTATTTTATAAGCACAAGCTTAACCCTCCACTAAACAAAGAATTCAACAACGGTGGAGTCTCTGGCTCCTGGCTCTGGCCTCGCCCAGCCCTGACTGTTGTGCCCATTTGGGGAGTGAACCAGTGGATAGAAGAGGATCCTCTCTCTGTGGCTCTCCCTCTCTCTCTCTCTCTGTAACTCTGCCTTTCAAATAAATACAATAAATCTTTAAAAAATTAAATAAATGAGTTGTGTTTGCAGAAAGTGAATGCAGTGTGAAAACACTGCCCCCTCTGGTTGCTCACCTCCCGTGGGTGCTTTTCAGACAGGTGTCCATGCACTTCTTTTATTCTGCCCTCAAGGACGTAGAGGTCAAAGGAAGTGTAGAAATCAGACCTGCGTGTGGCAGCCACAGCTGTGCAGGTGCAGGGTTCTTGGTGCTCCCACTCCCCCTCTATAAGTAATCATGGTTCACGTTCTGAGCAGTCACTGAACGTGATGATCTAGAAGAAGGGTTGAGATGGAAAACATGCAGTCGATTAAGGAGGAAATAGATTCCATTGATCGAAGAATCAAGGCAGAGGGCTAGGTATTGCGGTGCTGTGGGTTAAGCCACTGCTATGGCTACCAGCGTCCCGTATTGGAGTGCTGCTTCAAGTCCTGGCTGCTCCACTTCCGATCCTGCCTCCTGTTAATGTGCCTGAGAGACAGCAGGTGATGGTTCAAGTACTTGAGTTCCTGTCTCCCGTATGGGAGACCCAGATGGAGTTCCTGGCCCCTGGCTTCAGCCTGGCCCAGCCGTGGTTATTGTGAACATTCGGAAAGTGAAGGAATCTCTCTCTCTCTCTCTCTTTCTGTCTATCCCTCTCTCTGTGTCATTCCTACCTTTCAAATAAATAAATATTTTAAAAATACATTTTAAGAAATAGAGAAAAGAGGATTTTTAGGGCAATACAACTATTCTATATGACACGATCATGGTAGAGGTTGTTGGGTGTTTGTCAGAGCTCTAAGATCCCAACAGAAGAGTGAACCCTGCATAACCGTGGCTCGTGGGTAAGCGGCATCGGTGTAGGCGCAGCAGCTGTGACAAACACACCGCCGTGGTGCAGGCTGTTGAGGATGGGGGAGATTGAGTGAGGGAAACTCTTTGTACTTCCATTTTGCTGTGAACCCACAAGTGCTCTTTTTTTTTAAAGGTTTATTTATTTCTTTGAAAGTCAGAGTTACAGAGAGAGAGGAGAGGCAGAGAGAGAGAGAGAGAGAGAAGTCTTCCATCCTCTGGTTCACTCACCAGTTAGGCACAAAGGCCGGAAATGCGCTGATCCAAAGCCAAGAGCCAGGAGGTTCCTCAAGGCCCCACACGTGGGTGCAGGGGCCCAAGGACTTGGGCCATCTTCTACTGCTTTCCCAGGCCAGAGCAGAGAGCTAGATCGGAAGTGGGACTTGAACCGGTGCCCATATGGGGTGCTAGCACTGCAGGTGGCGACTTCACCTGCTATGCCAGAGCGTCGGCCCCCTAAGTACTCTTAAAAGTGGCCATTTTGGGAGTGAACCAGCGGATGGAAGACCTCTCTCTCTCTCCCTCTCTCTCTCTCTCTCTCTGTAACTCCGACTTTCCAGTAAAATAAAAAAAAAAGGAAAGAAAATATAAACAGGGAAGTTATACAAGAGGACATCAAGAAATTCATGGAAAAATGAATTAAAAGATAAGCTTATTTTGGTGCAAAACATTTTTCCAGTCCCCGCCTGCTATTTTTATAGTTCTCATCCACGACCTCTTTTTTTTTTTTTTTTTTTTCTTTTCCATTTTTGACAGGCAGAGTGGACAGTGAGAGAGAGACAGAGAGAAAGGTCTTCCTTTGCTGTTGGTTCACCCTCCAAATGGCCACCGCGGCTGGCGTGCTGCGGCCGGTGCACCGCGCTGATCCGAAGCCAGGAGCCAGGTGTTTATCCTGGTCTCCCATGGGGTGCAGGGCCCAAGCACTTGGGCCATCCTCCACTGCACTCCCGGGCCACAGCAGAGAGCTGGCCTGGAAGAGGGGCAACCGGGACAGGATCGGTGCCCCGACCGGGACTAGAACCCAGTGTGCCGGCGCTGCAAGGCGGAGGATTAGCCTGTTGAGCCACAGCGCCGGCCTCCACGACCTCTTTTAAGAGCCCTCAGAATCCCAGAGTGGTCGTCATGATTCCAGCCGGTGGTTAGATGGAGCGTGGGTGGTTTGTTGTTGTGCTCTTCCATACTTTGCCTGTTCTCAACAGTGGGCATTTGTTATTTTCATGACCCAGAAAAAGAGATTCCTGGGTCTGACATTGCGGTGTAGCAGGTACAGCCACCGCCTGCGTGCTGGCATCTCATATGGGCACCGGTTTGAGTCCCGACTGCTCTACTTCTGATCCAGCTGTGTTCTATGGCCTGGGAAAGCAGAAGATGGCCCCAAGTCCTTACACCCCTGCACCCGTGTGGGAGACCCCAAAGAAGCTCCTGGCTCCTGGCTCCTGGCTCTGGTCTGGCCTAGCCCTGGCCATTGTAGCTGTTTGGGAAGTAAACCAGCAGATGGAAGTGTCTCCCTGTCTGTCTGTGTTTCTCCCTTTCTCTCTGTAACTCTGCTTTTCAAATAAATAAAAGAAAATCTTCAAGAAAACAAGGACTCGTTACTGGCGGAGTGCTGGCCGTGGGTGGCTCACCTGGGCTGGTGTCAGCCGATGCTCTCTCCTCCTCCCCCCAGGGCCACCTGAGCGAGGGCTACGGACAGCTCTGCAGCATCTACCTCAAACTGCTGAGAACCAAGATGGAGTTCCACACCAAAGTGAGTCTTCCCCGTCAGGGTTGACCGTCGGGTCTTCCAGGGAACCTGCAGCCCCCCAGAGGCTCCCCGCTTTCCCACCCACCCAGAGTCACGGGGTCCCACCCGCAGACTCTCACACCGGGAGCAGGTCCGGGGTGGGGCCTGGGAGTGTGCATTTCTAGCACCCGCCCCGGTGGTGGTGGTGCTGCTGGCTCTAGGATCCCACATGGAGACCTGCTGCTGTAGACTTGAGGCAAAGCAGAAACAGGGGACTCCCGGGGTCCCTGCTGCTGCGTTCGTGTCAGGCATCCTATTGTCAGAGCCGGAAGTATTTGCTCTGGAATGACAGGATGGCCCCCTGCCCTTCTGCGGCCGGCTCCCTCAGCCTTGGCTTGTATCCACTCTAGCCAAGCATGTGGGGGAAGTATAGTGACATAGCCACGCTTAGTCCTTCCTCTCGACTTTGCGCGTGCATTGGGTGGTATTGTCCTGCTGTCAAGCTTGTGGTACTCACTATTTTTTGTGCAAAAGCTGGTGTGAGAATGGGTTTGCATTTCCTGAATTCACAGTTGTAGCTTCAGGAGGTGGCTGTCCCCACCCCCTGCCCCCCAGCCCACATACACCCAGGGACCCACTGCACCAGGGGAGGGCATCCATAGAATGTTCCCAGGTGCAGTTTGGAGGGAGGGGCCCCCTGCCAGCTGGGAGGGCTGGGGCAGAGCCTTCGCCTCCGGTGACAGGTAGCAGGTGGTCGTTGCTGTGGGTGTGAGGGCCAAGGACCCAGCCCCACCTCCTGAGCACAGGGAGGGGCCCGTGGGAGTATGAGCTGCCCAAGCGAATCTCGCCCACGATGGCCTGCGCCTCGTGTGGACGGCGGGCTTGTTGTTGGCTGAGCTCAGCTGTAAGACTGCTTCCGGGCTGGCGCTAGGCTAATCCTCCACCTGCGGCACCGGCATCCGGGTTCTAGTCCCGGTCGGGGCGCCGGATTCTGTCCCGGTTGCTCCTCTTCCTGTCCAGCTCTCTGCTGTGGCCCAGGAGTGCAGTGGAGGATGGCCCAAGTGCTTGGGCCCTGCACCCACTTGGGAGACCAGGGGAAACACCTGGCTCCTGGCTTCGGATCAGTGCAGCGCGCTGGCCTTAGCAGCCATTTTGGGGGTGAACCAATGGAAGGAAGACCTTTCTCTCTGTCTCTCTCTCTCACCATCTAACTCTGCCTGTCAAAAAAAAAAAAAAAAAAAAAAAAGACTGCTCCCTCCCTCCCCCTCCTCTCCAGAATCCCAGGTTCCCAGGCAACCTTCAGATGAGTGACCGGCAGCTGGACGAGGCAGGAGAGAGTGACGTGAACAACTTGTGAGTGGTGGCTCCCATGTCCTGGACCTGGTGGGGAGGGAAGCTTCCTGTGAGGATTCTGGGGGCCTGACGGGAGAGGCAGGGGTTGAGGTGGGGTCTCCTCTGCAGCCTCTGATGGACTTGGCCTTGGGGCTACCTCCTGCTGGGCCTCATGCAGACCCTTGGTGGCCTGTTCCATGCCCCCTGCTTCCCTCTGTCTCCCCTGCCCTCCCATCCCAGTCCTGTGCCTGTCCTCTCCCCGGCCACTGCCACTATGAATTCTCTGTCTTGCTTGGCCTTCGGATGGCTCTAAAATGTCCATTTTGGGGTGGGGGCTAGGAATTGGCAGTGGGCTGCGCACATACATTTGTGCATATACATGCATTGTGCGTGTGACTGCATTCACACACGTGCGTGCCCCATGTGTGTGTATCTGCGTGTGTGTGTATGTACGGGATGTGGGCAGAGGCAGGTGGGGGCCTGGCCGTGGGACTGTGGAGTATAAGCTGTCTCCTCTTGGGTCCAGTTTCCAGTTAACAGTGGAGATGTTTGACTACCTGGAGTGTGAACTAAACCTCTTCCAAACTGGTGAGTCGCCTCCCTCCTGTCTGACTCGGGCTCCCAGAATGCCCAGCTGGGCCAGCCCTCCCCTCCCTATCCCTGTGTAGAACGAGGGGCTGGGAGGCATCCCCACCCGGGCTTTGCTCTCCCAGCTCCTCGCGGCGGGAGGGGCTAGAGCTCTTGGTATTTTCCACGTTGGTGGTTTCAGACGTGAGCAGGGAGATCTCACCTGGCCTCTGCCCTGGCCAGGCCTTGGCACATCACACTTGCGGGGCAAAGCTGGGGGAGTTGGCTGTCACCCAAGTCCACGTGAGCGGCCCACGAAGGTGGCCTCCCTGCCAGGCTCCCTTCCGTGGGAGTTGTGGAGCCCCCAGCCTGTGAGCCCCCTGCAGCTCCCTGCTCCCCGCGTCTCTCTCCCCACCCCACCCCCACCTCCCAGGCTGCCTCTCCTGCCATCACTGAGGGACGGGAGAAGCAGTGCTCTGAGAACTGGGGGGCGGGAAGGGGCCCCACGACAAGCGTCTGGCTCGCAGTGAGCTGCAGACTGTGGGGTCAGCTCGGCGGCTTCTCCCCACTGGGCCTGTTCTTGGGGCATTGATTGACCTTGACCTTTCGCTGTGTCCATTTGTGCAGCCAACGTGCACTGCTGGCCTGCTCTGGTCCAGCACTGGCCAAGGCCTGGAACAGGGCGACAAGTTCCCGGCGTGATGCTTTGACCAATCAATCAGTTCAGCACAGGATGTGTCAGAGTTGGAAACCGTGACCTGCGAGAGGACATGGGTACCAGCCTGTTAGCAGCCTGCATCATAGGCAGTGGGAGAGTAACAGGAAAACACAGAATCCGCTCCCTGATGCGTTGAGAATGTGTGCATACAACACAAGAGCACCGCTTCCAGATAGTCAGCCACGTGGGAAGACAGAGGTGGTTAACTCAGCATTCCGGCACATTTAGCTTTGGAATGCGCTAGAATGGAGTGCGTGTCCGAGGGAGGCCCTAGGAACTGCCATCTTCCGCAGGGTCCAGTCTCCAAGGGGCCAACCAGCCGCTCCAAGCTGCCTCCCTGGAGCTCTGGCCTCTGCTGCCCGTGGTGGCTGGGGGAGAGCAAGGCAGCTTTGCCGAGGGCCTTCGAGCTCCTGACAGACTGCGAGGAAGCAGGAGGAGATGGGGGTGACCCCCCCCCAGAGAGAGGGGGCTGAGAGATGAGGGGGGTGCAGGTGTGACTCAGGCATCCTTTTTGCCCCCACGTCTCGCGATCCCTAGCTGGGTGTACTTATCTATTTATTTGAGAGTAAGAAACACACAGAGAGAGCTCCCGTCCACCAGTTCAGTCCTCACAGCCCCTCAGTGGCCAAGGCTGGGGCCAAGCTGAAGCCAGGAGCCAGGAACTGAATCGGTTTCCCACGTGGGTAGCAGAAACCTGATTATTTGAGCCATAGCCACTGCCTCTCAGGGTCAGCATTAAAGCAGGAGTCAGGAGCCAGCGCCAGGTGTCACACATGCAGGCATCTCGGCTGCTGGTTTAAGATTTAGTTAGTTAGTTAGTTACTCGAAAGGCAGAGTTACAGAGAGAGAGGGAGAGTCTTCCATCAGTTGGTTCACTCCCCAAATGGCTGCAACAACTGGAGCTGGGCCAGGCAGAAGCCAAGAGCCCAGAGCTCCACCCAGCTCTCCCATGTGGGTGCAGGGGCCCAAACACTTAGACCATCTTCTGCTGCTCTTTCCCAGGTGCCTTAGCAGGGACCCAGATTGGAAGTGGGGCAGCCAGAACTCAAACTGGTGCCATATGGGATTCCAGCATGGCAGGTGGCGGCTTCACCGCCTGCACCACAGTGCTGGCTCCAGGCTCAATGGTTTCCCAACTTTACGGTGGCACAGAAATGATACCCAAACCGCCACTCTGTGTTTCACTTTCTGTGCAGTAGCCAAGAAGTTAGATGAGCTCATCAGCAGGCTTTGTGGGCCGGCACTGTGGCCTAGTAGGTTAAGCCTCCGCCTGCAGTGCCGGCCTCTCGTATGGCTGCTGGTTCATGTCCCGGCTGCTCCTCTTCCCATCCAGCTCTCTGCTGTGGCCTGGGAGAGCAGTGGGAGATGTCCCAAGTCCTTGGGTCCCTGCACACTGCACGGAAGACCCAGAAGAGGCTCCTAGCTTCAGCCTGGCCCAACTCTGGCTGTTGCAGCCATCTGGGGAGTGAACCAGCAGATGGAAGACCTCTCTCTCTCCCTGGAACTCTGACTGTCAAAGGAAATAAATCTTCAAACAAACACAAAAAAGGAAATACACTTCTGGCTGTGGGAGTTAGCGGGGAAGTGGTGGGGTGGGGCGCCAGTCACAGGCAGACACGAGGGAGTCTTCAGTTTCCCCAGACCCAAATCAACCTCAAAGCCAAAAGCTCGCCTTACAAGTCCGTTGTGAGGTCTGTGCATCCCGGGCACAGAGCCTGAGTGGGCTGTCCACGGTCACGGTGCCGCAGGTCCACTGGGTGCCCTGAGCACTCCGGAAAGCAGCGGGCAGCCCGGGAGACGGAGCCCGAGGAATATAGGAGGTGGTGTGACTGCCTCATGGTGACAGCTGCTTTTCATTTGCATCCAGAAGAAAAGCCGCCTTTTAAAGAGACCAGTTTGAGGCCGGTGCCGTGGCTCAATAGGCTAATCCTCCACCTGCGGCGCCGGCACACCGGGTTCTAGTCCCGGTCGGGGCGCCGGATTCTATCCCGGTTGCCCCTCTTCCAGGCCAGCTCTCTGCTATGGCCCGGGAAGGCAGTGGAGGATGGCCCAAGTGCTTGGGCCCTGCACCCCATGGGAGACCAGGAGAAGCACCTGGCTCCTGGCTTCGGATCAGCGCGGTGTGCTGGCCACAGCGGCCATTGGAGGGTGAACCAACGGTAAAGGAAGACCTTTCTCTCTCTCTCTCTCACTGTCCACTCTGCCTGTCAAAAAAAAAAAAAGACACCAGTTTGGAGGAATCTCCCCCTCTAGGGGCCAGACTACTGCAGTTAGCAAGGCTTGGTGCAGTAAGGGGTGGCAGAGCACACGCAGCCCCGGGCTTGCCTCCGGACGGACCGCAGGGAGAGCCACCTGCAGTGCACGGGGTTTCCAGAGGCAGAGGACAGCCCACAGCCCCGGCCAGGGTGTAAGCTGCTGGGCTTTGGTCTAAGATCTGGGGTCAGCGGTAAGCGTGCAGGGACCACTGGGGCAGGAGCTGGAGGGAGCCCCTTCCTCTTGGCACTCGGAGAGTAGAAGGTGCTACTTCTCTAGACCAGTTCCCCCTGAGGACCTTGAACTTGCCTTTGATGCTGACGCTCAGCCCCGCCCTCTCGGCCCTCGTGGGCCCTCCAGGTGTCCCTTCTGCTGTCCACGGAAGCCACGTGGCGAGCCACAGCTGCACATTTCCCTTCTTCATTTTCCAACCAATCCTTTCCCCAGCCACGGGTCGGCCATCGCCACCACCAGGTGCACTCCTGAAGGTCAAGGGTTAACCCTTTAAGTGCCGTCGTGAGAGGGAGGGCTGGAGGGGCTGGCTCCACAGCCCCTTCTGTTCCTGAAATTCTGGTTCCCCGGAAATCTCAGGGCTCTCCCTCAACAACCACGCGTCTCCACGTTAGACCAGAAACCCTTTGTAAACCATGATGCCCATTGGCCTTTCTGATCAGACTCAGGGCTGGGACTAGGGAGTTCTTCAAAGACCCAACAGAGGGATTCTCCTCCATCCTAGGAGCTCTTCCAGGTTCTGAGCCAATCCGGTCTTTCCAGGGCTGTCCCAGGGCCCGGTTCCCCATCCATGACACAACCACGCTTCTTGACCTGGCCTGGCTAGTTGTTGGCCACGTGGGCCCTCTGATGGGTCCTTAAGTGGCCACTGCCTCTCAGCACAACCACTTCTGGGCTCTGTGACCACCTGCAAGCTCACTTTCGCCCCACGCCTTCCCCACGTGATGCAGAGCGCACGTGGACTGTTGAAAGGGTTGCGGGAATTAAACGAGGTCGCGCACGCCCAGGCCGGGGCCTCAGTGTGTGCTCCCCCACAGAGCTCACTGGTCACTTGCTAGCTCTCCGGCCTCTCTCCCCCTTCCATGTCCTAGTGTTCAACTCCTTGGACATGTCCCGCTCCGTGTCGGTGACCACGGCCGGGCAGTGCCGCCTGGCGCCGCTGATCCAGGTCATACTGGACTGCAGCCACCTGTACGACTACACGGTCAAGCTACTCTTCAAGCTCCACTCCTGTGAGTACGCCCCCCCGCCCCCCCGCCCCATGAGCCCAGGGCCAAAAGAGCATCGCAGCCTGGGGGGTGTCCTGGAGGAGTGCAGGCCCTCATGTCCTGGGCCTTCTGCCTTGGTTCTAAAAGGCCCTAGAGGGTCTTCATGAGAATACAGGAGACCACGGTCCAAGCTTCCGAGTGCCTGGCAAAGCGTCTGGCTTGCCCTAGGTGGGCACCAGGAGGTCCCTTTGTGCCCACGTCTGGCTCTAGCTCACTGCCATTCACCAGGGACATCGCGCGTTCTCAGAACCACCCAGGGAACTGCAGGCCTGGCCCAGACCCATGTGAGCTAAGACAGCAACTTCCAAGCCGCCTGTCAGCGTGGTCCCTTTGTACAGATGGGGTTTCGTGGAAAAGTAATAAAAGCACAAAACATCGGCTTGAGGCTGCAGGTCCCTGGCATGCCCTTAGCAGAATATACTTTGGAAACTTCTGGTCTTGTAGAAGTCTCTAGATTTCACTGTGGTTCTTGTTTAAAATGTTGTGGGGCAGGCGCTGTGGTGCAGTGGCTTAAGCCATCCCGTGAGATGCCAGCATCCTGTATCTGAGTGCCAGGTTCTAGAACCAGCTGCTCCACTTCCCACCCAGCTTCCTGCTAATGGATCTGGGAAGCCAGCAGCAGATGATGGTCCCTGCCACCCATGTGGGAGACCTGGATGGAGCTCCTGCCTCCTGGCTTCAGCCGGGCCCAGCCCTGGCTGTCGGGGCATGGACCAGCGGGTGGAAGGTCTCAATATCTATCTCTCTTGTTCTCCCCGTGTCACTCTGCCTTTCAAATAATTAAATCTATAATCGTAAAAAGTAAAATAAAATGATGTGTCTTGGCCCTGCTGCCCCTGGTGTCCACTATAGGCGGCCTGGGGTGAGTCCTGCGTTGTTAAACACAGATCCCCAGTCTGATGTGGGGGTGCGCAGGCCACACCCCGAGGTGGCTGCCGTGGGAGACGTGTACATGCAGGGTATGGCTGGTGGAAAACCGCACTGGATGCCAGGAAGGTTTTGGAGCACAGAGGGGACCAGGAGGTCCTATGTGTCTACAAGTGCAGGGGACGGCTGCTCCCTCGCTGTGGTCACTGCCCAGGACTGCCTCTGGGCATTTAGACAAGGACAAGAGGGGCAGTGCCACTCAGATGAGTCCGGGATGGCTTCCTGGAAGGGAGGTTGGAATGTCTGGCGGGAGGATTAGAACGGCTTTAGATGGAGTCGGCGTGCCCCTGGGGAGCGGAGGGCATGCACCGAACCCCGGGAGAAGGCGGCAGGCAGGGGCTCAGCTGCACTGAACACACATGGGCTTTGTTTCTGAGATGCTACAGAACACGGTTGCCCGGTGCAGCGGCACCTGCTGCGTAGAAAGTGGGGAGTTAGAAGAGGCAGGTAGTTGCCTGTTTGGGTTTAAAGGCAAGACAAAATATCCACTCATTCATTCATTCATTTAAAAGACAGAGCCATGGAGAAAAAGGGAGGAAGAGAGAGAGACATCTTCCATCCACTGGTTCACTCCCCAGATGCCCACAACAGCCTGGCCTGGGTCAGGCCAAAGGCAGGAGCCAGGACTCCATCTGGGTCTCCATGTGGGCTACAGAGACTCAGGAACTTGAGCCATCATCTACGTCCCAGGCGCATTAGCAGGAAACTGGGTGGGAAGCAGAGGAGCTGGCTCTTAATCAGGTTGTCAGTTTCCCAAGCAGTGGCTTAGCCCTCTGCACCGCAGCACCCGCCCTCTCTTTTCTTCTGTTTTCTCACTATTTGGCTGGGGTTAAGGGTTCTTGGGAGAAAGGCCACGGAAGCCCAATGCCATGAGCATCCACCAGCCACTTCGGCCACTTCTGAGTGATCCTGAACGTGTGCTCCCTGTTCATATCGGATGAACGTATCACCCATTCAGAAATAGCTGACATTTAAATTGTAAACATGAAACAAAGCCCACAAGGTTGGCAGGGTTTTTGCTCCGTGGCTGAAACACACAGACTCAACACCATCTGGGAGGTCCAAGATCTGCCAAAAACCATGCAAAGGCCAAGGCTGCTCCAAGGCGGGACAGAAACCCAGCCGCCCCGAGTCCCAGCGTCGAGTTCTCTGCCTTCTCACAGCTTCCTCTCGGGCAAGCTCGTGGTTTCTCCCAGGCTCGTGTGCACACGAAAACAAGTGCACGCTAGACCTGGGCCTGCCACTCGGTCAGGTTGCCACCACGTCCGTAGTCAGGGACAGAGAAGTTCTACCTCGCTGTACCCAGGATGGGCTGTATTTCAGGAGCAAGCAGAAATGGAAAGATCTGGAAAGATATGTGTCCCCACGCTCCTCTGGGTTTACTGGTTTCCAGGTCTAGGCCAGCAGAGATCTCTAGTGGCCTGGCCCGCCCCCCTCCGGAGCCCTGCGGTGCTGTTGTGCCTCCCTCTGGTCCCGCCCACCGCTGTGTCACCTTCTCTTCCCCTGTCTTCCAGGTCTCCCAGCTGACACCCTGCAAGGCCACCGGGACCGCTTCATGGAGCAGTTCACCAAGTGAGTGGCTCACGTGGTAGGAGGCCCGACATCTCAGAAAGTGCCGGAAGGTCCTTTAACCGGCCCCCGTGCACTCGCTTTAAAAGGCTTGAGGGATGAGGGTGTCTGTCCTTGAAGATGATGGAGTCACAGGAAATGGCTGGGATGGCGGCAAACCTGCCCCACCAGTGGCAGGAAAGCCCAGGGTGATTCCGTCCGTCCACTGACGTCACCCGCTCTGTGCAGGGACCCCGCCCTCTTCCACTGGTCTTTGCCGATTTACACACTGACGGCTCTCGGATGGGAATCTTCCACTGAGCCTCATGGCTGACCTCCAGCCCTGCCCAGAGCCTCTTCTGTCTCAGGAAATACTGTGTCCATCCCTTGGGGCCAGAGATCTGGAACTCTCAGTCTCCCTCATCCCCCACAGCCAGTCATTACCGGCTCCAGCTGACTCCCTCCCAATGGGCCTGTCCCGGCCACATTTCCTCCACTCTGGACTTGCGCTGCTGCCCCCTACAGCCCAATCCTCACCCTGCAGATACAGTAACCTTGTACATTAAATCCCTGGCTGAAAATCTTAAGGGGCTGACGCTGTGGCACAGGTTCCTCTACCTGTGGCACCGGCATCCCATATGGGCACTAATTCTAGTCCCGGCTGCTCCTCTTCCAATCCAGCTCTCTGCTGTGGCCTGGGAAAGCAGAAGAAGATGGCCCAAGTGCTTGGGCCCCTGCACCCATGTGGGAGACCTGGAAGAAGCTCCTGGCTCCTGGTTTTGGCCTGGCCCAGCCCTGGCTGTTGCAGCCATTTGGGGAGTGAACCAGCAGATGAAAGACCTCTCTCTCTCTCTCTCTCTGTCTCTCCCTCTCATTGTCTATAACTCTACCTCTCAAATAACTAAAATATTTTTTTTGACAGGCAGAGTGGACAGTGAGAGAGAGAGACAGAGAGAAAGGTCTTCCTTTTTGCTGTTGGTTGACCCTCCAATGGCCGCCGCGGCTGGCGCACTGCGGCCAGCGCACCGCACTGATCCAATGGCAGGAGCCAGGTGCTTCTCCTGGTCTCCCAGGGGGTGCAGGGCCCAAGCACTTGGGCCATCCTCCACTGCACTCCCTGGCCACAGCAGAGAGCTGGCCTGGAAGAGGGGCAAGTGGGACAGAATCTGGTGCCCTGACCGGGACTAGAACCCGGTGTGCCGGCGCCGCAAGGTGGAGGATTAGCCCAGTGAGCCGCGGTGCCGGCCTCAAATAAATAAAATATTTTAAAAAGTGTTTTTCTTTAAATGTAATCTAATTGAGAGGCAGAGAGAGCTCCCGCTTTTCCACTGCTTCCCTCCCCAAATGCCCACAGCAGCCAGGCCTGGGCTGAGCCAGGAGCTCAATCCGGGTCTCCCGTGACGGGGCTGGGACCCAGGTGCTCTAGTGTGGGGTGCTGGTGTCCCAGCTGCTGACTGAACCCCTAAAGCAAACCAGGATCCCTCAGAATCTTTTAGTAGCTCTGTTACACTTAGAATGAGGTCTCAGCTCCTTTCTGTGACCTGCAAGGCCCCGTGTGACCTGGCCCCAGTCCACCGTCTCTGACCGCATCTCCGGGGTCTTTCAGTCCTGGAGTGGACCCACCACCTTCCTCCATCAGGGCCCTAGCACTCGCTGTTCCCTCTCCTTTGGATGCCCTTCCAGCCTGGCCAGCCCCAGGTCATCTGTCTTTCATTCTTTCTTTTTTAAAGATCGATTTATTTATTTGAGAGGCAGAGTTACAGAGAGAGAGAAGGAGAGGTCTTCCATCCACTGGTTCACTCCCCAGATGGCCACAACAGCCAGGGCTGGGCCAGGCCAAAGCCAGCAGCTTGGAGCTCCATCCAGTTTTCCCACCTGGGTGGCAGGGGCCTAAGCACTTGGGCCATCTTCTGTTGCTTTCCCAAGCACAATAGTAAGGAGCTGGATCAGAAGTGGAGCAGTCAGGACTCAAACCAGCACCTGTCTGGAATGCTGGCATTGCAGGTGGTGGCTTAACCTGTTATACCATATAGCTGGCCCCCCAAAATCTTTTTTTATAAAGATTTATTTATTTATCCAAAAGGTGAAGTTACAGAGAGAACAAAGATATCTTCCATCCACTGGTTCACATCCCAGGTGGCCACACTATGGAAACCAGTAGCTAGGAATTCCATCCAGGTCTGCCACGTGGGTGCAGGGACCCAAGCGCTTGGGTCATCTCCCACTGCTTTCCTAGGGACATTAGAGGGAGCTGGATCAGAAGCAGAGCAGCTGGGACTTGAACCGGTGTCGCAGTGTGAGAGGCCGCTATTGCCAAAGGGCAGCGTAGCCCACTGTTTCCTCCAGAGTTCTTAGCACAACTTCCCTGTGACCGCCTTGTCCATTGACGAGTAGCATCCGGGTCAGTGTAGCTGTGGTGCTCAGGACACTGTGGAATAATGATTGCGTGAATAAGCCAGCTGTGTCGTCCGGGAGAGGAAGCGCTGGTCTGGCTGAGAAGTGGATGGTTCCGGTACATTCCACAGGAGCCCTGGCAGGACAAGCGCAGGGCTGCACTGACCTCCCAATTTCCCGGTTACATCTGAGAAGCCTGGGGTAGAGCCTGCGATAAATGGCTTGTTAAATTCCACGAGACAGGCCCTGGGGCGGGTTTCCTGGACTGTCACGTCCAAGCAGCTTGTGAAAGCGGTGGGGCCTGCTACTGTTGGCACCAGCCCAGGAGATGGGAGCGCCGCGGTCAGCGGCTTTTAGTTCCCTTCATTTTCTGCCAGCGTATCAGAGCATCTCTGAGTAGCTGCCCATGCACGCAGCCGCCCCCACCGAGACCCTGTTGTCCTTGGATTCAGGGAGAGTGGCCGTGATGGCACAGGGACAGACCTGACTCTTGGGGTTCGGTTTGTTGGGCTGAACTAGAGAAAAATCCCGCCCTGCAGGGAGACGGTGCTGCGACCAGCGAATCTTCTTCCCTCTCAGGATATATACAGAAAGCACGTGGAAAATGGAATTAGAAGATCAGTGTGTTTGGAGTGGGCGTGGTGACAGAGCGGGTCATGTCGCTGCTTGGGAAACAGCATTTCCCATTGGAGCACCAGTCTCTCCAGAACTTTCCAGTTCTGGCTGCTCCACTTCCAGTGCAGCTCCCTGCCAATGCACCTGGGGAAAGCAACAATGAATGGCCCAAAGACTTGAGTCCCTGCCACCCGGATGGAGCTCTGGGCTTCTGGCTGCAACCTAAACCAGTCCTGGCCATTGTAGCCATTTGGGGAATGAACCAGCAGGTAGAAGAGTTCTCTGCGCCCCCCCCCCCCTTTCAGATAAATAAATCTCTTTTTAAAATAATAAAAGATAAATTTATTTTAGGGCAAAAAATTTCAAAGTCCATGCATATGATGGGATATTGGAAAAGTTCATGAAAAATGCATATTACAGGGACGAGTGCTTGGCTGTCAACTCAAGTCCATTCCATACTGGAGTCCCAGCTTCTCTGCTTCCAATCCAACTTCCTGTCAATACACAGTGTGGGAGGCAGCAGGTGTTAGCTCTAGTGGTCGAGTCCCCATCACTCACATGGGACAGCTGGCTCCCAGCTTCATCCTGGTCTAACTCTAACTATTGCAGGCATTTGGGGAGTGAGCCAGTGGATGGAAGATTCTCTCTCTCTCTCTCTCTCTCTCTCTCTCTGCCTTTCAAATAAAAATGTAAATAAATAAATAAAATATTTTACTACATATTATGAAAAAGCTATGCATGGATTTCAAAAAAGTTTGCACCAAAATACATTTATGTTTTAATCCATTTTCCACAAAATTCTTTAAAAGATTTATTTATTTGAAAGGCAAAGAGAGCGATTCCGTCCTCTGGTTCACTCTCCAAATGGCTACACCAAGCAGGGCTGGGCCAGGTCCAAGCCAGAAGCCAGGCACCCCAGCCAGGACTCCTTACGTGGGTGGCAGGGGCCCAGGTATTTGGGCCTTCCTCCACTGCTCTCCCAGGTGGCCTTAGCAGGGAGCTGGATCAGAAGTGGAGCAGCCGGGACTCGTCTTGGAGCTCTGCTGGGGGTGCTGGTTTAACCTGCTACGCCACAGTGCCAGTCTCTCCAGGAACTTTCTGAGGTTCCCTCGCGTAATCTGGCCACTCTCGCCTTTCTTGGTCTTCAGCGTTTTGATTCAGAATCAACAATTCAGGAATAAGAAAAAACAAAAAAAGTTGGCTCCTTCATCCCCACGTTCACCCAAGACCAGGGCACGGCAGAGATTCTTATCGTCCAGCAGGTCCTTACCGAGGCGCCCTCTCTGCTGGTGCTGTGGGCATTGTGGCCCAGTAGGGCCCAGTCGCTCTACTCCAGCAGCTTCCGGTCTAATCGGGGAGATGGTAGCTCAAAGTCAACACGAAGTAGTTGAGAATTACCATAGCAACTAAGTGCCTTCCCTTTCCTACTGTTAGTTGGTTTATCCTCAGAAAGCAAATTTATTTTAGTATTACTCTAAGCCGGCGGGGTGGGGAACGTCCAGCCAGCGGGCCGTATGAGGCCCAAGAAGTCATTTGGTCTGGCCCTGCCAAGGCAACCACAGACAGGACTCAAAACTCAGTACCTCTGTACAGCAGGCTCATTTTTAAGTTGGTCACTTTGTACGGCTCACCAATGATATTATCAATATCCAGGTGGCCCTTTGAAGAGGAAAAGTTCCAACCTCTGCTAAGCCTAAAAGTTTCCTAGAGGGGCCAGCGTTGTGGCGCAGTGGGTTAAGCTGCTGCCTGTGATGCCAATATCCCATATGGGCGCTGGTTTGAGTCCCTGCTGCTCCACTTCCAATCCAGCCTCCTGCTAATGGCTGGGGAAAAGCAGCAGAAGATGGCCCAAGTGTTTGGGCTCCTGCCACCCACATGGGAGACCCAGTAGAAGCTCCTGGCTCCTGGCTTTGGCCTGGCCCAGCCCTGGCCGTTGGCCACCATCTGGGGAGTGAACCAACAGATGGACAATCTCTGTCTCTCGTTCCCTCCCTTCTCTCTGTGTAACTTTCAAATAAATAAATAAATCTTAAAAAAAAAAAAAAAAAAACACACACACAACACTTTCCTGGATAGACAGATCTGCAGGACAACAGCCATCCTCCGGCGACGGGGGATCCGTTTTCCAATGCTCTGCCCTTCTGGAGAAATTTGTAAGCATGGCTTTTGCTCACCACAAGATAACTGGGCACTGGCTTTAAGCAGTCGCTGTCTGTATGTCACAATTGGGCCCTAGTGCCACAGAGGACAGCCATCTCCTTGACAACCTGGGGTTGTCGGGGTAGGGGGTAAGGGGAGGTGGGGGATGCTCTGTCCCCTCCCTGGGGCTGGTGACACCCAGCAGCCCTCAGGCTCCTGTCCACCCCTAGGTTGAAAGACCTGTTCTACCGCTCCAGCAACCTGCAGTACTTCAAGCGGCTCTTTCAGATCCCCCAGCTGCCCGAGGTAAGCGTTCCCCCCTCCAGCCATAGCCCAGGCACCCCGAGTCCCCAGGGGCCTGGCAGGTGAGCACTGTTTGAGGATGTGCCTCCCCCCCACCCCGCCAGAACCCACCCAACTTCCTGCGAGCCTCGGCCTTGTCGGAGCACATCAGCCCCGTGGTGGTGATCCCCGCCGAGGCGTCGTCCCCCGACAGCGAGCCCGTCTCGGAGAAGGATGACCTCATGGACATGGACGCCTCCCAGCAGGTGGGGACAGCGTGGGGGAGGAAGCTGGCCCTTCCCGGTGCAGGGAGAGGACGGGAGAGGCCAGACGCAGGCAGGTACCCTGCTCTGACCAGGGTCAGTCTTCTCTTAACCGAGCAGCAGCCTGGATACAGCACCGTGCCCCTTTGCTCCCTGGAGGGCTCCCACGCGGGGCTGAGCCCACACAGAACTCTCTGGACCCCTGACCTGTTCCTTTCCCGTCACTGCAGAATCTGTTCGACAACAAGTTCGATGACATCTTCGGCAGCTCGTTCAGCAGTGACCCCTTCAATTTCAACAGTCAGAACGGCGTGAACAAGGATGAGAAGTGAGTCCAAGCGGGGTTGGGCGGCTTTTTTTTTTAATGTTTATTTAAGGTTTTTTTTTTTTTTAATTTGAGAGACAGCAAGATCTTCCATCTGCTGATCTACTTCCCAAATGTCCACGATAGCTGAGACTGGGCCAGGCCGAAGCCAGAAGCCTGCCTGGAACTGAGTCCAGGTCTCCCATGTGGGTGGCAGGGACCCAAGGACTTGAGCCATCACCGGCTGCGCCTCGGGCTGTACACTAGCAGGAAGCTAGAATCTAAAGTGGAGAAGCCAGGACTCGAACCAAGCACTCTTAGCTGCTGTGCCCAGTGCCGACCTCCAGAGGAATCTGATGGTTCTTGGGCTGCTTAGATAGCACACATCTGGACCTCAAATACGGGCCCCTCGGGGGCTGCTCCTTGGGGGGGGGCTGAGTTTAGTACCTGGTATCACGTAGGGTGCAGCCGTTCCTGGGTGTTGGCTCCAGGGCCCTGGCAAAATGCCCAAAGCCACCAACGCCCCAGTCCCTTGTGTCAAAGGCCCTTCATTTGCATACATCCCCCACGTGCCCTCCCTCGTGCTTTAAACCATGTCCAGATTATTGATGACGCCGAATGCCACGTCAAAAGCTGTCGTACCATATTGTTTAGGGAATAATGACCAAGAGACGGGTCTGTGCGAGTTCCATGAGGATGGGATTTTACTTTTTTTTCCCTGAGTATTTGAATCCACAGTTGGGTGCATCCATGGATGTGGAACCCATTGGTCGAGAGAACCGACTCTGTGCTCGGTGGGGTCCCGAGGACTCGGCCTCCCATGAGCCCCAGCTCCCGGAGGCCGGCTCTGTTCCCCAGCTCCCTCCCCTCCCCTCCGCAGGGACCACTTGATCGAGCGACTGTACCGAGAGATCAGTGGGCTGAAGGCTCAACTGGAAAGCACAAAGGCTGAGGTACGCCGTGGCCCTTGCTTCCCCAACTCCTGGGCCGGGTGGTCAGATTAAGGCATCCTTAATTATCGCATCCTAAGGCAGATTAATGATTAGAAACGCCATCTCCATTGTAATCCACTTCCTCCCTCCCTCCCTCCCTCCCTTCCTTCCTTCCTTTCTTTTTGGGGGTGCTGGGGGAGGAGGGTAGTGGAGGGAGACTTCCATTCTCTGGTTCAAGCAACAGATGGCTGCAATAGCTAGGGGAGGGCCAAGTCGGAGCCAGGAGCTTCTTCCGGGTCTCCCACGTGGGCGCAGGGACCCCAGCACTTTGGCCATCTTCCACTGCTTCCCCAGGCCATTAGCGGGGAGCTGGATCGGAAGTGGAGCATCCATGGGATGCCAGCACTGCCGGCGGTGGGCTTACCCACAATGCTGCAGCGCCAGCCCCTGTATTGAGATCTTATGGCACACACCTTGACGGCAGCAGTTCAGCCAGGCTGCGGTGACCCTGAGAACAGAGGCAACCGTGGGTCACCCCTGGCTTGGAGGCCGTGGTGAGAAATCCCGGTTCTTAGGACACGGCCACGAGAAGAATGTGGCATGTGGCTCGTGGCTGGTGCTGTACGCAGGACCAGGCAGCTCTCAGCTCCGTGGCTCATCAGAAGCCCCGCGTCCTCCAGCCCCCAGGCCATTCTGACTAGAACCAGACTACCTGCCGTCGCCCCCTGTTGGAGTGCAGGCAGCTTGTGGTGGCCAGGAGCAGAGCTCAGCTGTCACAGGGCGCTGGGCGTGGGCTTGCTGGGGACACCGAGGGATCTGCCTGGGCGGGGCTGGAAACCCGAGTGCCCACCCCCACCCGCCCGCCCACCGCAGGGCCAGCGGGCCGTGCTGCAGCTGAAGGGCCGCCTCAGCGAGCTGGAGGCCGAGCTGGCCGAGCAGCGGCACCTGCGGCAGCAGGCGGCGGACGACGGCGAGTTCCTCCGGGCCGAGCTGGACGAGCTCAAGAAGCAGCGGGAAGACACGGAGAAGGCGCAGCGCAGCCTGACGGAGATCGAGAGTGAGGCACCGCCCAGGGGCGGGGCGGGAGGGCAGCGTCCGGCCAGGCTCCACCCCCGGCCTGCGCTTGCCACGAGGCCCCTGGTACTGCCAGCTCATTAGCCAGCTGCGATCCAGCAGCCACAGAGGCCTGGGAGGCAAAGGCCAGGACCGTGGAGGCAGGGAGTCCAGACAGTGACACGGGGGCACCTGCCCTGGGCGAGAGGTGGGCCCAGGGAGTCCAGACAGACAGTGACACGGGGGCACCTGCCCTGGGCGAGAGGTGGGCCCAGGGAGTCCAGACAGACAGTGACACGGGGGCACCTGCCCTGGGCGAGAGGTGGGCCCAGGGAGTCCAGACAGACAGTGACACGGGGGCACCTGCCCTGGGCGAGAGGTGGGCCCAGGGAGTCCAGACAGACAGTGACACGGGGGCACCTGCCCTGGGCGAGAGGTGGGCCCAGGGAGTCCAGACAGACAGTGACACGGGGGCACCTGCCCTGGGCGAGAGGTGGGCCCAGGGAGTCCAGACAGACAGTGACACGGGGGCACCTGCCCTGGGCGAGAGGTGGGCCCAGGGAGTCCAGACCTACAGTGACACAGGGGCACCTGCCCTGGGCGAGAGGTGGGCCCAGGGAGTCCAGACCTACAGTGACACGGGGCACCTGCCCTGGGCGAGAGGTGGGCCCAGGGAGTCCAGACAGACAGTGACATGGGGGCACCTGCCCTGGGCGAGAGGTGGGCCCAGGGAGTCCAGACAGACAGTGACACGGGGGCACCTGCCCTGGGCGAGAGGTGGGCCCAGGGAGTCCAGGCAGTGACACGGGGGCACCTGCCCTGGGCAAGAGGTGGGCCCAGGGAGTCCAGACAGACAATGACACGGGGGCACCTGCCCTGGGCGAGAGGCGGGCCCAGGGGCCGGGAGATGGGACCCAGTGCCTGAGAGGGAGGTCGGTAGAAAGGCTGAGAAGCCTGAAATATAGAAGCTGTGTTCTTACACAGAGGAGGCACAAGTCAGCAGAGGGATTATCTTTTGAAAGACCACTCCCCAGAGGGATTCACTTTTTTGTTTTATTTTATTTTATTCAAAAGTCAGAATGACAGGGAGGGAGAGAGAGAGATCTTCTGGCTGCTGGTTCACTCCCCAAATGATGGCAACAGACAGGCTAAACGCAGGAGCCAGGAGCTCCATCCGGGTCTCCCACGTGGGTGGCAGGGGCCCAAGGACTTGAGCCATCACCTGCTGCCCTCTCGGGCGCATTAGCAGGGAGCTGGATCAGAAGCAGAGCAGCCAGGACTCGAACCGGTGCACCGATGTGGGATGCTGGCATTGCATGCGGCAGCTTAACCTGCTGTGCCACAACGCCGGCCCCTACGTAGGACTTTTGGGGGATAAGGTCCATGCTTTTGTGGGAGGAAGGAAGGAGAGTTGTGCAGCGCCCCTGGCCTGTCGGAGGGGAGGGCAGCGGGTCCCAGCCAGCGGAAGACACCTGACCTTGGCCCCTGACCATGCAGGGAAGGCCCAGGCCAATGAGCAGCGGTACAGCAAGCTCAAGGAGAAGTACAGCGAGCTGGTCCAGAACCACGCCGACCTGCTGCGCAAGGTAGGACCTGCACCCCTGCCATCCTGCAGTGCCCACACGGCGTGGAGCTCACAGCCCAGGCCTCGGGGTTTCACCGTGTCCAGCGCCCATGCCAGTTTCTAGGAATCGCCTCCATTTCTTGGGAACCCCAGCTTCCCAAGCTCCCTGTGACCCCCGAGTCTTGGGTTCCTCTTAGGCTGCCCCCCATCCTGATGGTTTTCCTAACGACAGACTCATCACGACCCAGAAGGTTGTCACGCGCCTGTGGCTTCCTTCTAAGGGGGGAGGTCCGGGCTGAATGGAATGCTTTGTTCGGGAGGGGAAAGGCATCCTTTACACCTGAGAGAAGCCCCTGCCAGACGCCATTCTTCCCTTCCAGAACGCAGAGGTGACCAAACAGGTGTCCGTGGCCAGGCAAGCGCAGGTGGATTTGGAACGAGAGAAAAAAGAACTGGAGGATTCCTTCGAGCGCGTGAGTGACCAGACCCAGCGGAAGGTGAGTGGGAGGGGAAGCCCTCCGGGAATGGGAGGGGCGTCCAGTGGAGGCGAGCAGAGGCTGCCCATTGCTGCCCATCGTCCCACACGGGCTGCCGTTCCCTGCATGTGTGTGAGTTGGGGCAGGCAATAATGAGCAAACCCAGGCTAAAGTGAGGGTACAGGAGAGTTTGAGTAAGGAAGGCAAGCCAGAGGGCCACAGGCTCATGGAGACGTGGCGCCAGCGGAGCGCCACAGCCAGTTCTGCGGCAGCATGGGCAGGCAGGACACAGGCTGGGCAGGTGCAGCTTAAAGCCGTAGGCTGGGAGGAGCGGCTTGTGTGTGTCTCTGTGACCCAGAGTCAAACCACATCTCTCACCAGGCAGGCAGCGCAGTGCGGCAGGTTAAGCCGCTGCTGGGACGCCTGCATCCCACACGGGGTGCCGGTTCAAGCCCTGGCGCCTCCGTGTCCGGTCCAGCTCCCTGGTAACTCAGCCTGGGAGGCAGCAGAGGATGGCTCAAGTGCTCAGGCTCCTGCCACCCACATGGGAGACCCAGACGGAGTTCCTGGCTCCTGGATTCAGCTTGGCCTAGGCCCTGGCTTTTGTGCACATTTGGGGAGTGAACCAGTACATGGAATATTTCTGTCTCTCTCTCTCTCTCTCTCACACCTTTCAAATAAAATAGACCTTTTATTTAAATGCCTCCATCTACTGGAAATAAAATTTCACCAAGCAGTCCTCATATGTGAATGCATTTGGATATTCAGTGTTCTCTTTTTTTTGTTTATGTTTGTTCATTTTAAGATTTATTTATTTTTATTTGAAATTTGTAGAGAAAGAGGGAGAGTCAGAAAGAGAGAGATCTTCCAGCTACTGGTTTACTCCCCAAATGGCTGCAGCAGCCCAAGCTGAGCCAGGCTGAAGCCAGGAGCCAGGAGCTTCCTCCAGGTCTCCCACGCAGGTGCAGGGGCCCCAGCACTTGGGCCATCTTCCACTGCTTTCCCAGGTGCATTAGCAGGGAGCTGGACTGGAAGTGGGGCAGCCAGGACTCAAATCGGCACTGATAATGGCATACCAGCAGTGCAGGCAGAGGCTTTACCTGCCATGCCACAACACCAGCCCCTCAGTGCTCTCTTTAGCCCATTTTTTTTTTTTTTCTAAATTTATTTGAAAGTACAGAGACACGGAGAGAAAGAAATTTTTATCCACTGGTTCGCTCCCCAAATGCACAGGGCTGGGCCAACCAAAAGCTAGGAGCCCAGGACTCCGTCCAGGTCTCCCACATGGGCGGCAGGGACCCAAGGACTTGGGCCACCCCCTGCTGCCTCCCAGGGTGCACATCAGCAGGGAGCCGGAGTCAGGATGGCTGGGAATCGAACCAGGCACTTCCATGTGGGACACTGGTATCCCAAACCACTAGACCAAACACCTGCCTAAATGGATTTAGCTGTAGTGGGCAGAAGAGAGAGAGACAGAGATCTTCCACCCATTGGTTGACACCCCAGATGGCCACAACAGCTGGGGCTGGGCCTTGGCCTATCTGAAGCCAGGAGCCAGGAGCTAGGAGCTTCCTCCAGGTTTCCCACATGGGTACAGGGCCCCCAGCACTTGGACCATCTTCTGCTGCTTTCCCAGGCCATTAGCAGGGAGCTGGATTGGAAGTGGAGCAGCCAGGACATGAACTGGTACCCATATGGGATGCCGGCATCCCAGGTGGTAGCTTAACCCGCTGTGCCACCACACTGGCCCTGATGCATAAATCTTTAAAAAAAAAATCAGCTAAGGGGCCAGCTCTGTGGCACAGCGGGTTAGAGCCCTGGCCTGAAGTGCCGGCATCCCATATGGGCGTCGGTTCTGGTCCCGGCTGCTCCTCTTCTGATCCACCTCTCTGCTGAGGCCCGGGAGGGCAGTGAAAAATGGCCCAGGTCCTTGGGCCCCTGCACCCGTGTGGGAGACCTGGGGGAGGCTCCTGGCTCCTAACTTCAGATCGGCGCAGCTCCAGCCGTTGTGGCCATCTGGGAAGTGAATCAGTGAGTGGAGGACCTCTCTGTCTGTCTCTACATCTCTCTGTGGCTCTGTCTTTCAAATAAATAAAATAAATATTTTTTTAAAAATTAAAATAAATTAAAAATTAGCTACGATTTCTCAATAACGGAACTCAGCCTGCTCTTTGAAAACCACCATCATGGGAAGAAACCCAAGACAGGAAGTCGTCTGAAGTCGACCGGATGCATTAGTGGCACAGTGTCCCAGGTCCTGGGATGCCAAAATTAAAAAATCCAGCTCAGATTTAACATTCTGGGCTCAAGGGTGACACCTGGGAAAATGTCCCTCAAGTTCCTCCCTTGACATTGCCCTCGGCCAGCAGAACACCTTCGTTGCAATATGGGGGTCTCCTTGCACACGGCTCCTGCATTGCTCAGGGGGGCTCTACCCTCCCTTCTGCCCGTCACCACCTCGCCCATGAGTCTCCTCCCGGCTCTCTTCCTGCAGACTGAAGAGCAGCAGGAGCTCCTGGAGAGCTTGAAGCAAGAACTCGCCACCAGCAAACAGGAGCTGCAGGTGCTGCAGAGCAGCCTGGAGGCCTCGGCCCAGGTGAGCACCTGCCTCCTGGCCCTGCACCTGGCCAATCAGAGAGGCACCCCCTCCTCCTGCCGCCGGCGGCCAGGGCGTGGGCTCGGACCTCCGGGGAGGGGATGGCACGGTTCTCCCAGTGCCCCCCTCTTCCCACGTGGTCGCCTTTGCAGTCAGAAGCAACCAGGGTGGCACAGATCGCCGAGCTGGAGACGGAGCGGGACAGCTTGGTGAGCGCCGCCACGCGGCGGGAGGAGGAATTTTCCTCGCTTTGGAAACAGCTGGAGGACACCCAGCTCAAGCTGGCTGGCGCTCAGGCAAGTGGGGGACACCCACGCGGGCTGACCACTTGCAGACTCCAGCGGCTGCGTGGAGGCAGGGGAAGGGCGTGTGACGGGTTAGAGACCTTGGGCCAGGTTGCGTACCCTGTATCACCCACAAAGCCAACGAGAAGAGAGCAAGGCACACTTGCTTTCCGCATGCAAAGGCAAGCACCTGCCATTTTTCTCCCCGGGTCGCCGTGACCCGGCCCCGTGGCCTCCTGTGGCCAGCAGCACACAGCTGTGCCCAAAGTTAAAGCCTGGACCTCCTAATCCTCCGCCTTGCGGCGCCGGCACACCGGGTTCTAGTCCCGGTTGGGGCGCCGGATTCTGTCCCGGTTGCTCCTCTTCCAGGCCAGCTCTCTGCTGTGGCCAGGGAGTGCAGTGGAGGATGGCCCAAGTCCTTGGGCCCTGCACCCCATGGGAGACCAGGAGAAGCACCTGGCTCCTGGCTCTGGATCAGCGCAGTATGCCAGCCTCAGTGGCCATTGGAGGGTGAACCAACGGCAAAAAGGAAGACCTTTCTCTCTGTCTCTCACTAACCACTCTGCCTGTCAAAAAAAAAGAAAAAAAAAAAAAGCCTGGACCTCATCAGGAACAGCCGGAGCTCAGACATCGGGCGTGCCAACCGGGTCCCAGCTGGCTTCTGTGTCGGGGCTTGCTGTGGGGGCCCAGAGCCAACTCTCACCTCCCCGGGCCCTTTGTGTAGGAAGCTGTGTGCCAGTTCGCAAAGGAACAACGGAAAATGCTTCTGGAAGGGTCCAGGAAGGCCGCAGAGCAGGTGATCCGGGAGGCCCTGAGCCAGCTGGAAGAACCCACTCTCATCAGCTGTGCCGGCTCTGCAGGTACGTGCGCAGGTGCCACATTCTGACGGCCTGGTGCTACCTGCTGGCCTTGGAGCCCACGGGAAAGTGAGCCCAGTTGTACGTCAGGGTCACCAGGGATGCCCCGGCCCTGTCCTGGCTCAGTTAAACTGGGAGCTCTGTGGCACCGAGCCTGGTCTCCCAGGTGTGAGAAATGGCGCCTTACTCTGCTGGTCACGCTGGTGGGATGTCTTCCTTCTAGGACCAGAATCTGACCACAGGTGAAGGCAGATGGGTGGGAGGAGGGGACAGTTCTGTGTCTCTTTAAGATCTGAGGCGACAGGTGGTTGCTCGTGAACCTGGAGTCTTAGGGAGGCAGCATCAAGCACGGAGTAGCAGAAAGAGTAAAAAATCCCAGGAAATGGGGCCACGGGGGTGCAGATTCTGAGATGATGTGAGCTGGGTCTGGAAGAAGTGGAGAGAAGGCAAGGTGGGGGAGAATGACACCCCCCGAGCACCTCCTGAGTTCCAAGCATCTGGGCGGACGCCACCAGGTGGTCCCACGTCACCCCTGCCTGGAGATGAGGAAGCAGAAACAGGATAGCCGGAGATGCCCGTGGTGGCGCCATGGCAGACCACACACCCCGGCAGGGTGACTCACATCTCAGCTCCACGGACCCATAGACAGAGGCACAGCAACCAGGGGCGGAGTGGGGGTCAGGTAGCTGTGTGCAGAGCGGGAGCCCAGGCTTAAGGGCTGTGAGACTCCCAGGGCTTCGATGGACCTCCCAGGAAGGCCCGGATGTCATAGGAGGCGCAGTGGTGAGCCGCGAGGCTCTCGGCAAAGGCCCCAGTAGGCTCAGCTGTGTCGCTTGTCAAAGCCCCAGTACAGAGTCACTCCAGTACCAGTGTGGCCAGCTGTGCTCCCCGCCTTCCTCCACTGAGAGCAGCTCCCGCGGGGTTGGCTGGGTCACTCCGCCGGGCAGCTTCCCCAACGCGGCGGCGAGCAAGCCGTGAGGACTCCTGCCCTGTCTTCCCTCTCGCAGATCACCTCCTCTCCAAGGTCAAGTCCGTGTCCAGCTGCACCGAGCAACTGGAAAAGAGCCGCAGCCAGTATCTGGCCTGTCCGGAAGGTGAGGAAGGGGGAGGGTGGGCTCTGTCGTGAGTGACGGCTGAGCAGGGTTCAGATGTGGGAACGGGGATGGCTCCTGGGTACTGAGAAAGACAGGTGTGCAACAGGGGAAGTGGGAAAGAGGGCGTGCGAAGGGACCCCCCCCCCCCAGCCAAGCCCGAGCAGAGTTCCTTCCTGCTTCCGCAGACATCAGCGAGTTTCTCCACTCCATCACCCTGCTGGCCCACCTGACCAGCGACACCATCATTCACGGTAGCACCACCAGCCTCCGCGCCCCGCCAGAGCCTGCTGACTGTGAGTAGGGGGTGGGGGGGCAGGGTGAGTCCCCAGAGCCGGGGCGCAGGAGGCCCGTCAACAGCCCCGTCCACTTGCGTCTCCAGCGCTGACGGAGGCCTGCAAACAGTACGGCAGAGAGACCCTCGTCTTCCTGGCTGCCCTGGACGGGGAGGGGACCCTCGAGAGCGCCGACAGCACGGCCATGAGGAGCTGCCTGAGCAAGATCAAGGCCATCGGCGAGGTACGTTCCGCAGTGAGTGTGCAGGAAGGGGATGGCTTTGGGGTATGAATTGCCAAGGAAGCCATGATGTCCTGAGCTGGTTCTTTTCCGCCCTCCTGCCCTGATTCTGGAGAGAGAGTAAAGTTGGAAAAAAAAAATCTGATTTTCTGAAGGGCTTTCCAGCTGTGATTCCTGAACTCACTCCCTACTGACTGAGAGTGGACTGGCGGCGTTCTCGGCTCGGCCCGGGACGTAAAGGAAGAAAGAGCAGTCTCCTGCCTCCGGGGGTTCTGTTCACCTGGTTGGGCAGGTGATAACAGTCACACAAATGTGGTGACACGTCCTAAATAGTAGGAATTGGGCTAGGTATAGGTCACGTACAGACAGCACACATACTCCATGGGAAGGCAAAATAAGATCCACTATTTCTTTTTAAGATTTATTTTTTTGAAAGGCAGAGTTACAGAAAGAAAGAGAGAGATCTTCCATCCACTGGTTCACTCCCCCAAATAGCGACAACAGTCAAGTCTCTGCCAGACTGGAGCCAGGAGCCAGGAACTTGATCTGCCTCTCCCACATTGGTGGCAGGGGCTCAAGTACTTGGGCCATCTTCCTCCACGTTCCCAGGGTCCCACCCCACCCCAGCATGGGAGACCCAGAAGGAGCTCCTGGCTCCTGGCTTCAAGTCAGCCCGGCTCCAGCCATTGCGGCCATTTGGGGAGTGAACCAGTAGATGGAAGATCTCTGTATCTCTCTCTCTCTCCCTCTGCCTCTGCCTCTCTGTAACTCAGCCTTTCAAATAAATAAAATAAATCTTTTAAAACTGTATTTTATTTATTAGAAAGGCGGTTCCAAAGAAAGGGTGATGGGGATGGAGAGAGAGAGATTGGTTTCCATCAGCTTCTTCACTCCCCAGATGGCCACAACAGCCAGGGCTGGGCCAGGCCAAAGCCAGGAGCTTGAAACTTCATTGGGGTCTCCCGTGTGGGTGCAGGGGCCTAAGCACTTGGACCATCTTCTGCTGCTTTCCCAGGTGCATTAGCAGGGAGCTGGATTGGAAGTGGGGCAGCTGGGGCTCGAACCAGCACTCCTGTGGGATGCCAGCATCACGGGTGGTGGCTTGACCCACTGCCCCGCCACACAGGCCCCAAACCATGGTTTTTCCATATCGACCTCATCTGTGGCATCATGCCTGGCAGGTGGTAGAGACTCAGCAAACGTTCAATTGATTCGTTCAAGGAGAAAGCAAAACAGAGAGACGGATCTGGTGGAAGAAGGGAGGTGCCCGCGAGAAGGGGCGGTGAGACTGGGAACCCTGCTCTATGAATAACGGACGTCGTTAACTTGTTCCTAAGAGGGTGACACGGTCACGCTGGCATTGCAGGGTTGTTAGGTCGGTGACACCGTCATAGGCGCGGCGTGGGCTGTGTTCCGCAGTCAGTTGCCGAGTGGAGAACCCGGCGTGCAGGTGCAAAGCGCACGGGAGGATCTGTGCAGAGCTCAGAAATTAAAGCGCTGGTTTTGTAACTTGCACTATGGCGGTTAAGAGACCTGGAAGACAAGGCATCTAATCATAGTTCCAGAAAATCATAGAAGGACCACGGACTTCTGCCTCTCTGCCTGATACGTTGTCAATCGTGCACGGTCAAGACCGACACAAACGGACTGGTACTGTAGGTGTACTTCTCCGGCCTGCTCTTTCACTCGAGGGGCCGTGCGCAAGATTCATCCATGAAGATACGTTTGTCTTCATTGCTCTGTAATCTTCCAGTGATGAGCACAGCTTGATTTGTCCGGCCCCTGTCTTGCTGGTGGACGCTGGGTTGTTCAGGTTGGGCTCTCAGGAACACGTGCCCGTACACGTGTGTAAGGATTTCTCTGCAGGTGTGGGGAGCGTGCAGCCCGCAGGCCCCACCAGGCCTGCAGAGTCGCCTGGTCTGGCCCCACCACGGCAACCGCAGGCGGGACTCAAAACAGGACATCTACAGCAGGCTCATTTCCAGTGGAAAATTCTACGTGGCCAGGGAGACACCGGTGTTATAAATATCCAAATGGACCTTGGCAGAAAAAAAGGTTCCCCACTCCCACCCTAAGGTGTCTACCTAGGAATGGGATTACTAGGTTATAGGAGGAATCTCACACATGGAATGTTGAGTGAAAAGTCATGGAAAAACACAGGCCATCTAATTCCTAAAAAGACCAGAATGTTCAAGTGGACATCGCGTTGTTTAGGGGCGCATCTTTCAAAGGCATGATAATTACTCCTGAATTCTCAGTTCACCTCGGAGTGGAAGGTGGGACGGAAGGAAGATGGATGTGAGCCATACACAAAGGGAGTGTTAGAGGTATTAATAACGTCGCTCCAGCCACTGCTTCCTCCGGGGTGGATAACACAGGCCTTCCATCTTACCCTCTAAACCATTCATGTAGATCTACCGCATCGTCTCCAAGGGTACTTTGGAAAGTTGGTGGAAAATAGCATTAAATGATAAGTTTATTTCAATGCAAATGTTTTTTAAAGTTTTATTTATGTATGTATTTGGAAGAGTTACAGCGAGAGAGGGAGAAACACAAAGAGAGATCTTCCATCCACTAGTTCACTCCCCCACAACAGGGACTGGGCCAGGCCAAAGCCAGGAGCCTGGAGCTTCTTCTGGGTCTCCCACATGGGTGGCAGGGGACCAAGCACTTGGGCCGTCTTCCGCTGCTTCCCCAGACACATTAGCAGGGAGCCGGATCGGAAGTGGAGCAGCCAGGACATGAACCAGTGCCCATATGGGATGCCGGTGTTGCAGGCAGCAGCTTCACCCAGTATGCCACAGTGTTGGCCGCAGTGCAAATTATTTTACAATTTATGCGTAGACTTTTCATAATAGGCGTTTTCCGTGAACTTTTTGAAGATCCCCTGACGTGCATGGATTTCAAATTTTTTTTTCACAAAATAAGCTTATCTTTTAATTCTGCGTTCCATAAACTTTCTCAAGGACTCCTTGTAGCACACACAATGTTTTTAAACATCTGAAGCACATGGCACAGAAGTTAAGGCGATGCTTGGAACACCGGCATCCCATAGCAGAGCGCCAGTTCAAGTCCAGGCTGCTCTGCTTCCAATCCGGCTCCCCGCCAATGCACCTGGGAAAGCAGCAGAAGGCGGCCCAAATCCTTGGGCCCCTGCCTCCCACGTGGGAGACCCAGATGGAGCTCCAGGCTCCTGGCTTCTGCATGGCCCAAGCCCCAACTGTTGCAGCCATTTGGGGAGTGAACCAGTACATGGAGGATCTCTTTCCCTGTCTCCTTCTGTTTCTGTCACTCTGTCTTCCAAATAAATAAAAGACTTTTAAAAAATTAAAATCTTGGGCTTTGCCATCTGTGAGACCCAAGTTTGGATCCCTGCTGTGCTGTGTAGTCGGGACCTTTTGCCTCTGTGTACCTTGGCTTCCGCAGGGATGGTAAAGGCTGTGGAAGCCAAGTTCAAGAAGGGCCGAACTCATTAAGAGATCATCGTCTGTGATAAAGTTTTCAAAACGCCCCCCACGTAGCAAACACAGCTGACACAGTGCACCTGCTGGGGTCAGGCAGTGACAGCTTCCTGGGGCGAGTGAGGACAGGAGGAGGAGGAGGAGGAGGAGGAGGAGGAGGAGGAAAGGCGCCTGAGATCCCAGAGTCCCCAGGAGGTCTGCGGAAGCCCCCCTCCCCACGTGGCTTGCAGGTGTTCCGCAGCAGGGCCCCTCCCCCCTCCGCTGTAAGGGCCACACTTCAGCCTTTGTGACGCTGTTCACAGGAGCTGCTGCCCAGGGGCCTGGACATCAAACAGGAGGAGCTCGGGGACCTGGTGGACAAGGAGATGGCAGCCACTTCCGCGGCCATCGAGGCCGCCACGGCCAGGATAGAGGTAGGAGGTCTCTGCGGGGCAAGCTGTGCCCGGGTGGCAACACCCGGTGCACGTGTCACAGTCTCTCATCAAAGCCGCAGACACACGCCCCTCCCCCACCCCCATTCACCCACGCCAAACCAATCCAAGGGTCGGAAAAGAGTAAGTCCTTGCGGAAGGGCAGTGAGCCGTTTAAGGATCCACTCCTCCGGTGTGAGCACGTCCGGGGGTCGACTTCCAGACGGACCCCTTCCGAGCCTTCCGACTGCTGTTGGGATCCCTGCACCATTTCCACAATGGCAGCAGTCGTCGTACCCACGCCAGGGCCGGCTGCACGGGCGACATGAGACAGTGCCCACCTCCCTCTGGGTGCCAGGCACTCGGGAAATCGGTGGCGCCCCCTCATGGGAGGTAGCAGTTCATTCATGGAAAGCTTAGCGGGCGCTGTGGGGAAGGTCCCAGGTTGCTCCCTCGCTGGAGGGGCCCAAGCCACCCGCCAAGGTGTGAACACCTGCCTCTGGCACCCCCCGGGCCTGTAGCTATCAGGGTTCCGCACACACAAGGTGCCAAGTGAACAGGTGTGGAAAGAGCGCACAGCCTGTCCCACCTGCTGTCACCACCCATTACACAGAGATGGGGCCAGAGCCCTTCCCTGCCTGGGGACTCCCCGATTCAGGTTCCCCAGCTTCCGCAGGGAGGTACAGCAGAACCGGCTTCTCGGTCCTGGAGGTGCGTTTGGAAAACTGTGCTTTTTTTAAAAAACAGGAAATGCTAAGCAAATCCCGCGCAGGAGACACAGGCGTGAAGCTGGAGGTGAACGAGAGGTTGGTCTGAGCGGCGGTGGCACCCGTGTGGGCAGGATGAGTCTCGCTGGCCGGGCACTGTGCTCTGCAAACCCGTTCGGGGGTCAGAGGGGAACTGAGCTGCCCCGGGGCGACAGCATTCGCGGTGACAGTGAGGTCGCTTCGCCTGCCCTGCTGTCCTCGGGGCTCCCACGTGCCCCCGGCCCTGACTCCCTGCTTTGCTTCTCCCAGGATCCTCGGCTCCTGTACCGGCCTGATGCAAGCCATTCAGGTCCTGATTGTGGCCTCCAAGGACCTCCAGAGGGAGATCGTAGAGAGCGGCCGGGTAGGCACACAGGCTGGGCCCGCAGGTGGGGAGCGCAGGTCTGACTCCGGGATTCCTGGGGTCTAGCGGCACTGCCACCCCTTCCCATGATCGGTCATCAGCCCAGGGGTCGGGTGGCCCAGGCCAGTGAGTCTCCACTGTGACCCCAGCTGGGGAACCCTCGTTTTTTTTGTTTTGTTTTGTTTTGGTTTTTGGTTTTTTTAAAAAAAGACATTTATTTATTTGAAAGGCAGATTTACAGAGTGAGAGAGAGAGAGAGAGATCTTCCATCCACTGGTTCACCCCCCAAAATGGCCACAATGGCCAGGACTGAGCCGGGACAAAACCAGGAGCCTGGCACTCCATCCAGGACTCCCACAGGAGCCCAAGCACTCCGTACCACCTCCCACTGCCTTCCCAGGCATATCAGCAGGGAGCTGGATCAGAAGTGGAGCAGCTGGGACTTGAACCGGTGCCCACATAGGATACCAGCTTGGCAGGTGGTTGCTTAACTTGCTGCGCCACAACACCGGCCCTGGGAACCCTCCTTACACAGCACGTCCAGGCCCTCCGAGAGGAACAAGGGCTTCTGGAACCTGGGCAGATGGACATGTGTGCCTGGGACCAACATTTCCCAGGAGTCTGGCCATGTCTCCTTCCATCTGAGTCCGCTCCCTGCTGTCTCTCACAGCCAGCTCTGCTGTCACTGGGCTGTTGGTCCCTGCCTGGCCCAGTTTGTCTCTCCCTCTAGAAAGGGGCCCAGGGAGGGAGCCAGCAGCCGTTTCTGCTTTGGGGGTGCCCCCTGATCCATCTGGGCCTGGCACACTGGCAGACACTAACAAAGCCTGAGAATGTTCTGGAACTCCAAGTAGACGTAATGCTTTGTAAATTATTCACCTTGACCTCCCATCTTTTGGGAAATGGGGGAGAGCAGCTAGACTCGCCCCAGTCATAACTGACTCATCGCTGAGTGTGTTGAGTTCTGATATCTCAGTTCCCCTTGAAACCCACTGTGGATTAGTGCCAGGACACCCCCCCCGCCACCCCCCACACACACACGCAAATGCCAAGTTGCTTATTTAAAATGGCATAATATTTGCACATAATCTATACGCTCCCTTCCATAACTTCTGTTTTTAAGATTTATTTATTTACGAAGGGGAGAATGACAGACAGAGAGAGAGAGAGATCTTCCATCCACTGATTCACTCGCCCAAAATGGCCACAATGGCCAGGGTTGGGCCAGGCTGAAGCCAGGAGCCAGGATCGCCATGTGGGTCTCCCTCATGGGTTGCAGGGGCCCAGGTATTTGGGCTAACCTCCACTGCTTTCCCAGGCCCATTAGCAGGGAACTGGATCGGAAGTGGAGCAGCAGGGACTCGAACCAGCGCCCCAAGGCTGGATGTCAGCATCGTAAGCAGCGACTTAGTTTGCTGCCCAACATTACCCGTCCCCTCCCGTAAACTTCAAATCCTCTCTACGTGACTTAGGCCAAATACTGTGTCAGTGCTATGGAAGCAGCTGCCCCTACTGTATGATTTAGGGATTACTGACAGGAGGAAAAAAATATTCCCACCCCACTAACTCTGAGCAGTGGTTTGTTGAGTCCACAGAAGTAGGGGACTTACAGTAGGAAGATTGAGGTAGAGTAGACGTGCCCAGGACTGGCAGTGTGCAGTGGCCCCCGGGGGAAGCAGAGTCGCCTCTCTGGGTCTTGGTTTTCTTTTCTTTTCTTTCTTTTTTTTTTTTGACAGGCAGAGTGGATAGTGAGGGAGAGAGATAGAGAGAAAGGTCTTCCTTTTTGCCGTTGGTTCACCCTCCAATGGCTGCCATGGCTGGCACATCGTGCTGATCCGAAGCCAGGAGCCAGGTGCTTCTCCTGGTCTCCCATGCGGGTGCAGGGCCCAAACACTTGGGCCATCCTCCACTGTACTCCCGGGCCACAGCAGAGAGCTGGCCTGGAAGAGGGGCAACCGGGATAGAATCCGACGCCCCAACCGGGACTAGAACCCGGTGTGCCAGCACCGCAAGGCGGAGGATTAGCCTGTTAAGCCACGGTGCTGGCCTGGGTCTTGGTTTTCTCCCCTGAGCAATGGGACGGGACCACTGGTTCCCTCCCTGAGTTACCACCAGGACCACCCAGGATGCTTCGACCGAAGCGGTGGACCCAGATCAGGTGTGCGGTAAAAGCTGACCCTTCTTTCCTTTTCCCTCTCAGGGCACTGCGTCCCCTAAGGAATTTTATGCCAAGAACTCTCGCTGGACAGAAGGGCTCATCTCAGCCTCCAAAGCCGTGGGCTGGGGAGCCACCGTCATGGTGTAAGTGGCTACGGCGCCCGGTCCGCTCCCTCGGTCCCACTCCCTTGAGCCATAGTCCCCTGGAAAGTTACCAGCTGTGGTTGGTAAAGACTGAAGGCTTCACAGAGAAGCTGGAGTGACAGGGGTGGGGCTGGCATTGTCCCCTTCTGGTCTAGACAGGGCCGACGGGAGGGGCTGCAGCGGGTGGGCCCTGGGCTGCCTCTGACCTGGCCCTTGTCACATTCTTTCCTGGCAGGGACGCAGCTGACCTGGTGGTGCAGGGCAGAGGGAAATTCGAGGAGCTCATGGTGTGTTCGCGCGAAATTGCTGCCAGCACAGCCCAGCTGGTGGCTGCATCCAAGGTAGGACCCCGTGGCTCGACCCCTGGAGCCTAGGGACCATCTGCACAGTGCAGCTGGCCTCAACAGTCAGGGTGTTGGGGTCCCACACACAAATCGTGCCTCCCCAGACTCCCATGCTGTTCTCCATTAAAGGCATCTGGTCTGTCGCCAAAGAGCCCCCGTCCCCAGCTCCCCACGCGAGGGTCCCAGCCACACCAGCACCTGATTAGCAGCCCCGACAGACATTCAAGGAGGGGTGGAACCAGGTCACCTGGCTTGGCTCCCATTCCACAACCAGCGTCTGCCCCTCCCTCCTTCGTCTTGGAATTGAACACTGCCCCCCGCCCCCACCCGGCGCCCCTCAGCCACTGGTCTCGCCACACCTGTAGCCAGCTCAGATCCCAGCGAGGGCTCTTTAAGACTCCTTATCTCTTATGGTCCCAAATGGGTTTCCACAACTAGAGCAGGTGATCCGAATCGGTGACAACGCCAGCGCCTGGGGCCCACCGAGCGGATGGGCCAGGAACGTTTGTTTATGTTATAGACGTGCCAGGAGCTGACCCCATAGGCAGCCGTTTGCAAGACATTGGTGGGTGATGATGTGGATCGGGTGTTTAAGAACCATCAGACCCAGCGCCGCGGCTCTGTCCTTGCTGCCACCCTTAGATGCGGAATGAACCTAAGTCTACTCTGTCATGGCAGGTGAAAGCCGATAAGGACAGCCCCAACCTAGCCCAGCTGCAGCAGGCGTCTCGAGGAGTGAGCCAGGCCACCGCCGGGGTCGTGGCCTCAACTATTTCGGGCAAATCACAGATCGAGGAGACAGGTGCGCTCCAGGGCCCACCGTGAGCCCTTCACGCTTCCTTCCTGCCCGGGGCCCTCGGTTCCTTTTCCATGCACGGCCTTGGCATCGGCGTCCGCGTCGGCCGCCTCTCGAGTCTGCGTCAGCCACGGATGTTTTTCTCCAAGCCTTTCTGTTTTCTGTCCTTGCAGACAGTATGGACTTCTCAAGCATGACACTGACCCAGATCAAACGCCAGGAGATGGATTCCCAGGTGAGAAGCTCAGCTCTGAATCTAGGTGGTCCCTAGTGCTGAGACAGGGACCCCCAGTGTTACTCCCCTGGAGGGAGACCAGGGGGAGAGACGGACTCTTGGGGTGGAGGGGCATGAACACAGGTGCACCCACCAGCCCAGGACTGGACTCAACCCTTGCCCAGGACTGAAGTTGAGACTGTCCTTCCTCTAAATGCCACCAGGGATGTCCTAGAAGTCTGCAAATGCCGTTCACTATTTATGTTTCAAAGGCAGAGACAGAGAGAAGAGAGAAAAGAGATCTTCTTCCCTGTGCTTGTCCACTCCCCTAAGTGTCCTCAGTAGCCTATGCCGGGCTGGGCGGAAGCCAGGAACCAGGAGCTCCATCCAGGTCTCCCCAAGTGGGTGGCAGGGACCAAAGGACCTGAGCCATCACCTGCTGCCTCCCAGGGTGTGGGAAGCTGGACTGGCAGTGGAGGGAGCCAGGACTTGAATAGGGCTTGAGGACACGGAACATAACCACGGCGCCAGACACGTCCCCGAGATCCTGTTGGCTTGAAACCCCATCCCTCTGGGAAGAATTGGTACCAAGTCCTTGTCCCCAGCCTGTGTCTATCTCCTCCCTGACCCCGACCCGTGGGCCTGGGTGCAACACCCCTGGCTTCATCTCATGACCCCTGGCAGCTTTCTCGTCCCACGCGTGACACCGTCCGTCTTGCCCGTGCATTGCCCTCACAGCCTTTGTCCCTCCCGGTCTCTCTGGAGAGAGCCGTACGCAGTTCTCCAAGGGGCTGAGCTCCTTGGACCACCGTCACCGTTATTGGTCACCTTTTTGTTACTATGACAAAATGCCTGAGCAGCTAAAGCTAGGAAGAGAGAGGATTTGTGCAGCTCACCCTTTCTGGAGGCTCAAGTTCAAGTTTGACCTTGGGAGGGCGGGGCCAGAGGCTTGGCTGGATGATTTGGGGAATACTGACAAGACGAAAAAAATATTCCCACCCCACCTGGTGATCCAGGCTTTGGTAACCACCCCTTTTGCACAGGAACCGCCTTCCAAGGGCCCGCCCTCGTGATCTCGGGACCTCCCCCAGGCCCGCCTCCCAGATAGCACACATGAATAGTTTCTCATCTTCTCGGTACTGTTAACTTACGACTCAGGGTTTTCATATTCCCCTGAGTTCGAGAGCCAAATCCTGTTCAAACCATATCCACCATCCAGGTGCCAGTCCTAAAGTGACTTCCTGAGCGAGGCCTTTGCTGGCCCCCTTAGTCAGCCACACCCCTCCGTGTGTCGTTTTCCTTACAGTCTGAACTTTGCTCGTTCGGTTATGTCTTGTCCCCTGCACGGTAAGCGTGTCGCCCCTGTGTCTCCAGCACCTGGAACAGACGTTCCGGGACATGCTGAACGCTCAGCAGATATTAAGTTAACAAATAAATTATAAACTTAACTCACCGCGGCTCAGTGAGTTAAGCCGCCACTTGGACTGGCATCCCACATCAGAGTGCCAGCTACTCCACTTCCCAATCCAGCTCCCTGCTAACACACCTGGATGAGGTTGAGTGCTTGGGCCCCTGCCACCCACGTGGGAGAGCCAGATGACTTGGGCCTGGCCCAGCCTCGGCTGTTGTAGCCATTTGGGGAGTGAACCAGTAGATGGAAGAGTCAGTCTCTCTCTCTCTCTCTCTCTCTCTCTCTCTCTCTCTCTCTCTCCTTTTCAAATAAGTAAATAAATATTTCAACTAGTTAATTGATTAACTTGGTGAAGCACAGGGCTAACCCAAGAACCACCTCTTCCTTTAGTAAGGCTGTCCGTAGAGAGGCCTCCTGTCTGGACTTTCGGGGTCCTGGGATGGAAGGAGAGGGGTTCCCGCTAGCCTGGAACCCACCACGTGGGTAAGCTAAGCGCTAGAGTCGTCTGCAGTAACTTCATCACGTGAACAGGACCTTGGCCATCGGTTTGTAAAGGCATCATTCATTCCCAGTGGAAGTTGTCAGCGGCAAAGGCTGGGAGCCGCTGGCACAGGTGGATGGATGAGACGACCAGAGAGGGCGGGGCAGAACAGAGCGAGGACTGGGGGTGCCACGGAAACCCTGCCTTCTCTCGGCACAGGTCAGGGTGCTGGAGCTGGAGAATGACCTGCAGAAGGAGCGTCAGAAGCTGGGAGAGCTTCGGAAAAAGCACTATGAACTTGCAGGTGTCGCCGAGGGCTGGGAAGAAGGTGAGCTGACCCCGCGGGGCCGGGCCCGCCCGGTACTGAGGGTAACTGAGGATGGGTAGATGTGTGTGAGGCGAAAGCTGCTGTCGTCACCCGTGAGACCCAGCCATCGTGGGACGGACTCACTCCCTGGGTGACTCCCCGGGAGGCGGGAGTTTGTCATGAATGACTGGCGCTCAGGCAGGTGAATTACAAGGTTGAACCTGTCTTGAGCCAATAGGAATGTCTACAGGAGGAGACGCGGAGTGGAGGGGCTGTCCCGCCTGCCCCGCCCATATTCTGCCATCAGTCAGCCAGAGGTGGCACGTGCCCAAAGATTCTTGACTCGTGTCTACCCTGGCCGACTGTGGCAGCCGCCTTAGCTGGGTTCTGCTCCTCCTAGACACAGCAGCGGGGTGTCCGGGTGACGCCGCGGTTGTGACGATCGTGTGGCTGAGAGCCCCAGGCAGGGCAGTTTCTGGGGTTCAGCCGAGCACATGCGTGCGCGCAGGCAGCGCCGCGCCACGTAAACCGTCGTTGTCGTTTTAGGAACAGAAGCGTCTCCACCTACCCCGCAGGAAGCAGCGACCGAGAAAGACTAGAGCCCGCCCAGCGCCCCGTAACGTCAGAGTGTAAATCCTCGTGACCCTTCTGTGCGTGTGTCATTGCCCCCGCCACAGACCCCAACCCCTGGACACCCCCGCTGCCCAGTGCTGTGGGCCCGCCCCTTGCAAAGGCGCCCCGCACCCTGGCACCCCCTCTGTGCGAACCTGCCACCCACCCGAGTCCCGAGTGTCCGGGCCGGCCTGTGCAAGCCGGGGAGCAAGCCCAGGTCCAAAGAGGCGGGCACATGCGGCTCCCGGGCAGCCAGCGCCTCTCTGGTCGAACCCCGCAGTGGTCGGCGGCCTCCCTCTGGGGCGCCTCCGCAGGTGGCCAGCGTGGCAAGGGGAGAGCTCACGCCTTTCCTTTTGTGTGTGTGTGTGTGTGTGTGATTTTTTTTTAATTCTTATCAGCCTTTTCCGTTTCATCCAGGCACAAACTCGTGCATGTCCGAGGGCTGGTGGGTATTCCAGCCCAGGACGCTGCACTGGGTCTGTGCTGCCGGCAATGGCAGGAGTGTCCAGGCTGCGAACGCCATGGCGATGGCCCCCCACCCGCACCCCGGGCGCTCCGGGTTGCCTAGGGGCCCCCACGCCACGGCACTCACAGCCATGGTGCTGCTCGGGCGTCACCTTGGTGCTCCACCCCAGCCTCCTCCTCGCTGGGTGTCCTGCTGAGCATGCGCTAGGCAGCCCAGGCCGCTCGCCAGGGTCGGCGACAGAGGCAGAAACAGAGCGCGTGCCTTTGGTCCCTAAAGCCGTACCCCAGCCGAAAGCCTCTGTCCAGCCTCGCGGGTGACAGGGTCCCAGGACGAGTGGATGGAGCCGTGCACACGGCCCAGGCCTTCGGGGGCCAGCTCCTGGGGGGCCCCAAAACCTTCCCACGTGTGCTTGAACGGAGCGGCCAAGGGTGGCAGCGCAGCTCCCCCCGCTCCGGAGCTAGTCCGTGCCCCGGCCCGCCCAGCAGGGCCTTTGGAGGGAGCCGGGCCACTTCCTCGGCCACATGTCTGCCACGGCACCCTCTGAACAGTTCCACGTTCTACCCGTTGGCTAGACCCCGACGGTCAGACAGCCCTGCCCGCGTCAGGAGTACCCCCAGCGCGGGGCTGGGCCCTGTCATATTTATTCCTAACTTCCGGGGAGCAGCGAGGACTCTGGGAGCCCTCGGGATCTCAGGTGTGGCCTTGTGAAGGTTTGCACTGCTGCCCTGCCCTGTGACATCGTCCGCAGGGCTCCCAAACGAGGCCCGAGATGCCGCTCCTGGACTGTTGCTGGCCTGCACCTCCACCCAGCCCACCCCCCAGAGCACGCGGCTTCCTTGGAGCGTTTGGATTGGGAACTCGAGGCGGGGGAACCACTGCTCCGACTGCTTCCAGCCCGCCGTCCCAGGACAGGATGAGGGCAACAGGAGCAGCCTCCTCCAGGCAGGCGGCCGGCCAGCACTTTTCCTCTCCCAAACGGACCCCAACAATTTAAGTGCCCTTCTGAGCTCAGAAAAAAAAAAAAAAAGAAAAAAGAAAAAAGAAAAACAACGTCTTCCTTCTCTGTAGCAGCTCCTAGGTCGTAGCCAGCTTCCCAGGACCTGTCCCAAGGAACAGTGCTCAGCTTCGCCTCGCGACAGGTTGTGAGACTTCTGTCTGATCACTGTGAACCAACTCCCTCCCCCGCCCCACTCTTCCTCTGCATTTTCTAAGTGGGACACTCACAAAACTCTCTCCCAGGAACTCTGATTCCCGTACTCAGGCCCAGGAACCTCCGGGCCAGGCCACGAAGGTGTCCAAGGTGCACGCCGGGCAGCCTTCGCACTCCGCGTTCGTCCGTCCCGGGGAGCAGTGTGTGGCAGCCTTGACTCGGCTGTGCCAATCACGCCCATCCTGGGGGTCGTGGCCGCTCAGAGTCGCGTGTCCACGTCGCCAGGGGCGGGGAAGGCTATCTGATGTGTTCGATCGTAACCAGACGGCAGTCTCCAGAGGATAACACTCCCTCTAAAAGAAGCCATGATAATTTCGTAAACCTCCCTGGGCTCAGCCTGAGTGATGGAACAGCCAAGAAGGCACTCAGACAGGAGCGCGCACCAAGGCAGCGCCACGCAAGGCAACGGCCATCTGACGTCACGTGGTTACCTCGGCGCCAGCCAAGCGTGAAAACCGCTCCATTCTTGAACCAGAATCCAAGAGCCGGGCCTCGGCTAGTCTAAAACAGACTGTGTGAGTGTCGGCGTGTACTGCCTTGGATTGAAACAGGAAGTGGCGTCTCAACGCTAAAAAACGAACCTCACACAGCTGGGCTGACGAGTCTCTGGGCGCCAGCAGTGACAAAAGTATCCACGGGTCTCTTCCTTTGGGGACCGAAGCGTGCGTGGGTCAGGACAAGACAGGGCGGCCACAGAATTACACCTTGGGAATGAATACGCTTGAAACACATGTTATTTAATTTTGTAATACAGTGTTCTAATCCTGTTAGAATAAGCATATCTGTGTAAATAGCAAGGGGAAAAAAAAAAACAATACGAGACCTACCTTTGTGGGTCGTTTTGTATCCAAGCGAGGCGTTGAAAGCAGATAATTTAGATTGCTGATGCTGCTGCCGCCAGCGGTGGCTCGAGGCTCGCTCCTGAATCACAAGGCCCAACCCCAGAGGCTGGAAGACCCACGCACACTGTCCAGAGCACATCTTTCTTGCAATTGTTTCGGCTACCAAGTCAGACAGCGAGGTTTGTACCAGGTAGCGCTGGGCTGACAGCGGCCGTGTCGTGCGGCTCGGGTCCCCGCGCTTTGGTCTCTCGGCTCCAGGATGGAGGAGCTGGCTGATGACGGTGGTAACATTTGGTAGACGCCCTGCCACCTGCTGCGACCTCTCCAAGTCTCTGGAAGCCCCCCTCCCCCGCCAAGGACAGCCTTCAGCCCCTGGGCTGGCCTTCCTGCCAGGATGGCAGTGGTCTTTCTCTGCCATCCTTGGCCCCCCAGAGACTGCACCACCCGTAGCATAGAAAGCCACCACTCCCAGCCGGAGGCGGGTCTGCTCCTCCATCGCCCAGGGCCACAGCAGACATGGGACCAGCCTCCACCCGCCCCAGGAGCCACAGCGCCGCGGGTGGACACCATCGGGTCCCATTCTGAGTGGATCCTTCCAGAATGTGTTTTGCAGGTGACCCTCAACTACCTCAGGTTTGAAGGCCCTAAATGAACCCGGTTACCACCCATGGGGACAGAGCGAGGGGTTCGGTTCCATCTCGGTGGTGATGCGCACGTCTCAAACTTACCCACAGACTTTCGCGCTGAGGTTTGCAGGGTTGGGATTGGTTTGTTTTTCTTCCATTTGTAACCTCTCCTCCCACTTGCATTAGGATAGTTCCCATGAACTTCAATTGTCACCGAGTGCTCGCCTGCCCAGGACAGGTAGCCACTGGTCTTTGTTTTTCTTCCAACAATACTTTTGTTACGCTCTCTGGACCCCTCTTTGTACAATACAGTGTATCTGTGTTTCCCGTTTTGTTTGTGTTTTTGTTTTTGTTTTTTTCAAATAAATATTTCAGCCTGGCAGTGGAGAAGAGTTGTGGTCGTCAGCCAACCAGAGAGAATCTGAAAACTTGCATTTATGTCCCCAAGTTCATGTGGTCCCCGTAGCTCTGCACCTGGGGGAACAGATTGTAGAAACATTTGCTTGTGCTTTTTTTTTTTTTTTTTTTTTTTTTAAGATTTAATTGAAAGGCTAAATGGCACACAGAGAGATGACTGGCTAGCACACTTCCATCCACTGGTTCACTCCTCGCAAATGGCTGGGGCTGAACCAGGCCAAAGCCAGGAGCCTGGAACACCCTCCACGTCTCCCATGTGGGTGGCAGGGGCCCTAGCACCTGGGCCATCTTCTGCTGCCTTCCCAGGCACATTAGCGGGAAGCTGGATGGGAAGTGGAGCAGCTGGGACTGGAACCCGCACTCTGATACAACACGCCTCGCCTGGCTGCAGTTCCAGCCCCTTGGAGAGGGGCCCTGTCCCATTGGCAGCTTTTCAGGACTATAACGAAATGCCCGAGGGCAGGCTAACTAGATAAGAGGTTGACTTAGCTGCAATCCAAACAGCATGGCCCCAGGGAGCTTGGAAGGGCCCCTCTAGCTGTGTTGTTGCATGGCCATCGGCCTCACTGGGCGCCACCTAGCGGGCTCCGTACTAAGCTAAACACCAGCATGGATTAAGTTCCGCCCTCATAGTGCCATTAACAGAGGACTTGGGGCTTAAACCCTTGCATGAGATGGGGGGAGGGCACTACTCAGATCACAGCACTGACCGTGCCAATGATCACAGAGCAAGCGCCTAGGTGGCCAGTTGGCTCCTGTATCTAGAAGGCCAGGTCTCTCCCTGCAATCTGGGGAATCAGGCCGGGGCTGCTCCCTCCCCACCCTGGAGGTGAACACAAAGCCTGCTGCCTTCAGATCCGGTGTGACTACTGAGGGCAGAAGCAGCTCATGTCGGCTGTCGCATCAAGGCTCAGGGCAAGGCGCGGCTAGGAAAGGACTGGCGGAACCAGGCTGGTTTCTGCCATCGGACTGGCTACAACCCAGTGCTGCCCGGTGTGAGGCCAAAGGTGCCTCCTGGCAAGAGATGCAAAGCGGAAGAAGGGCTGGGGGTGGGGAAGCGGAGTTGGCCCCAGTGATGGTGACGCATCCCGTAAGGGACAGGAAGTAGCCAGGAGCTGGTGTTGCAAGTGCCCGGTGGGAAACGGATGTGGACAAACCTGGAGGCCTGAGCCCTGCGTGCCGTGGCACAGTGCCAAGGTGATCCTGCCCCATTTGCACACCACCAAGAGAGTGGACGGTTCTTGGGCACACCTGTCCGGCCAGTCGCTCCCAGAGCTCAGGTGTCCAAAAGGCCAGGCATGAGGACTGTGTTGGGGACACCCCTCTCTCCGTGGAAGTTTTCTGAGTCCCCTCCAGGTCCAGCTGTGGCCCCGGCCAGCCATGCTCTCCAGGCAGAGGCCTTCTTCCCGCCAGGGGCGCACTGGCCCTCAACACCCCCCACCTGCTCATGGCTATGACCAGGTGTCCCCGGGGCTCTGGTACTTACCCTGAGAGGTCTTCCTGGGGTTCTATGGCCCAGCCCTGGCTAAGCCACTCGCTCTGGCCGGCAGACTGCTGGGACGAATGATAAGCTCTGGCCACCAGAATGATGGCCTTGATGGTGGGGGGGGGGCCGTTTTGGGGGGATAGGATTTATACAAATAGGGGACAGAGTTGCCTGGGGCCTTGGGGGAAGGGCTGCCAATGTGAGAAGGAACACAGGTTGAGATGGGTGAGTGGGAGGCCAGGCCAGCGCTGCGCTGATCCTAAGCCAGGAGCCAGGTGCTTCTCCTGGTCTCCCATGGGGTGCAGGCGCCCAAGCACTTGGGCCATCCTCCACTGCCCTCCCAGGCCACAGCAGAGAGCTGGCCTGGAAGAGGAGCAGCCGGGACTAGAACCCAGCACCCATATGGGATGCCAGCGCCACAGGAGGAGGAGGATTAACCAAGTGAGCCACGGCGCCGGCCCCGTGTGGATCCCTTTCCATGTGACTTGGGAGCGAATGGATGGATGGATGAGCGGATCCCCTGGAACTCTGCGTTCTTAGACATCCTACACACGTGTGTGCATCCATTCGTGTGTGGGCCCTGAAATTGTCAAAGGAAACCTTTATGTTCCCTGTCCTCGAAAACCGTGTTCACCAAGTCACGCTTTGTTCTCTTTTTTTTTTTTTTTTGACAGGCAGAGTGGACAGTGAGAGAGAGACAGAGAGAAAGGTCTTCCTTTTGCCGTTGGTTCACCCTCCAATGGCCGCTGCGGTAGCGCGCTGCGGCCGGCGCACCGCGCTGTTCCGATGGCAGGAGCCAGGTGCTTCTCCTGGTCTCCCATGGGGTGCAGGGCCCAAGGACTTGGGCCACCCTCCACTGCACTCCCTGGCCACAGCAGAGAGCTGGCCTGGAAGAGGGGCAACCGGGACAGGATCGGTGCCCCGACCGGGACTAGAACCCGGTGTGCCGGCGCCGCAAGGCGGAGGATTAGCCTGTTGAGCCACGGAGCCGGCCAACGCTTTGTTCTCTAATGTGGCAGACGCCGGGAACGCGGCAAAAATAGACCTGGCTGGCCGCACCCTACTGGAGCACACAGGCTATTGAGGGAAGCGTAACACAATCCAATAATCAGAAAACACAGTATAACCACACTGAACTTGGCAAGGAAGGAAAGTGATCGAGGGTTCTGAGAGCAAACCAGGAGGGGGCTGGAAAAGCTTCCCGGACGAAGATTGTTGAGCTAAGACAAAGGCCAAGGAGGTGTTACCTAGGCAACGAGCTCCCAGTAGCAGGGGCTGCATGTGCAAAGGCCCTGTGGGCAGGGGGACCCTAAAGAGAGGCTGGAGCCCCGACACTACAAGAGGAATCTCAGCCAGCCCCGTGGCTCACTTGGCTAATCCTCTGCCTGCAGCGCCGGCACCCTGGGTACTAGTCCCAGTTGCTCCTCTTCCAGTCCAGCTCTCTGCTGTGGCCCGGGAGGGCAGTGGAGGATGGCCCAGGTCCTTGGGCCCTGCACCCGCATGGGAGACTGGGAGGAAGCACCTGGCTCCTGGCTTCGGATTGGCACAGCGCTGGCCGTGGCGGCCATTAGGGAGTGAACCAACGGAAGGAAGACCTTTCTCTCTGTGTCTCTCTCTCACTGTCTATAACTCTCTCTCTCTCACTGTCTAACTCTGCCTGGCAAAAAATAATAAAAAAAAATTTTTTAAAAAGGAATCTGGACAGAAAGGCAAGGGGCAGGTCAGCCGGACAATGGAGAGACATTGATAGGCTTCTGGCAAAGGAGCGACAGGATGAATTAGGCATTTGTGAAAAGACCGTTCTGGTTGCGATGTGCAGGAGGAGGCGGGAGGAAACTCGGTAAGGAGGCTACTGTGACAGCCCCCGGGAAGGGCGGAGGAAGGGGAGATGAGCCGGAGAGATGGGGAGAAATGGCCGGCTGCAAAGACGGGTACAGCGTCGAATGGACAGGCCTCGGCTTGGATGGGGTGTACCAGAGAGGGGGTACCCCTGAAAGAACCAAGGCCCTTCTTTTAGGGCCTTTGTGGGTAGAAAGACAGACGTGCCCATCAGAAACCAAAGGCTAACCTGGACCTGGTGGTGCCAAGCACGGGGGAGGGGCGTGGCCTCAGCGGGGTCACCCACTCGGGCCTGGAACTCTGAGTCAGCCGACGAGAAGTTGAAGGCAACTGAAACTACAGTTGAGAAGGCAGGGGTGTGTGTGTGTGGGGGGGGGGGTAGAAAGAAGCTTCCGGAATGGAAACTTGAGGACTTCCAGGATTTACAAATAGCCAGGGACAGGGGGCTAAGTTCACCAGGGACCTTAGGAAGGCCCTGGGGAAGTAGGAAGAGAATCAGGGGCTTGGAAAAAACAAGAAGACAGTGCTTCCAGGAGTGACACGTGAGCCACTGTGGCGAATGCGCGTGACGACAGTGACAGCATGGGGGCTGCTGCGAGGCATCTGAGAGGCAGAGTTACAGACAGAGGGAGAGAGACACAGGTCTTCCATCTACTGGTTCACTCCCCAAATGGCCACAATAGCCAGAGCTGGGCTGATCCAAAGCCAGGAGCTTCTTCTGGGTTTCCCACGTGGGTGCAGGGGCCCAAAGACTTGAGCCATCTTCTGCTGCTTTTTTCCAAGCATTAGCAAGGAGCTGGATCGGAAGTGGGGCAGCCGGGACGGGAACTGGCGCCCATATGGGATGGCAGAGTCATAGGCTTGTTATGTTATGACACCGGCCCCTCAAATTCTTTTGAAATGAGTCATTTCCTGACAGTTACATCCTCTCGATGTGGGTCCGTTCTCCGGACCGTTGCTGAGTTATCATTCACCAAAGACTGTAGGAAATAGACAAATAAAACCAGGTCCCCTCTTTGAGGGCCACCCTGGGTGGGAAGACAGACATGCACATCAGAAAGAAATGGGACCCTGTCTTGGGAAATCCAGCAGTCAGGATTCACAGGCAAGAGGAACAAGGCAGGGGCCGGCGCTGTGGCGCAGCAGGTCAAGCTGCCGCCCGGTCATCCCATATAGGCACTGGTTCGAGTCCCGGCTGCTCCTCTTCCAATCCAGCTTTCTGCCATGGCCTGGGAAAGCAGTAGAAGATGGCCCAAGTCCTTGGGCCCCTGCACCCGCCTGGAAGACCTGGAGGAAGCTCCTGGCTCCTGGCTTCGGATTGACGCAACTCCAGCCGCTGTGGCCATCTGGGGAGTGAACCAGCAGATGGAAGACCTCTCTCTCTGATTCTCCTTCTCATTGTCTATAACTCTACCTCTCAAATAAATAAAATAAAATAAACAGTGGGAAATCTCCAACTGTACTAGGGTGCCCCGTCCCTGGAAGCCCCATCAGGAGCCGGCACCTGCTGGGGTCCCACTCAGCGGGGATCGGGGCGCCCAGGGAGCCAGCGCCTTGGAGGACTTCACGCCCCTAGGGGACGAGTTCTACTTGGGCGAGAAGTCATCGGACTGGGTTCCCGGAGTCCGCGAGATGACGACCGGCTGTTCCCCTCTGGGCCACTGGGAAGCTGCCTGGCCTCGTTGCCTGGCAACCGGCGCGTCGCGCACTTCTCGCGGGAGACGCCCTCTGTGACGCGAGAAACGCGGTGCACGTCGGGAGCACGCGGTGCACGTCGGGAGCACGCGGTGTCCTCCGCCTGCAGCGCTGGCCGGGGCGGCTGGGAGCTGCGGGCCGGGCGGGCCGAGTCCGCCGGGTCCGCCGAGTCCGCCGGGTCCGCCGGGTCGGGGCCTTGCAGTGCCGCCGCCCGGATGTCGCAGGGCCAGGTAAGCCGGTTCCACACCTTGGGAGCCTCTGGGCCTGTGGTGGGCGCCGACGGGGTAGTGGACGCCGGCCTGGGGTGGGGGGGCGCGGTGAGGAGGGTCCAGCGCCCCGGGAGGAGCCGTGGGCCGCTCCCTCGGGTCCCCCGACGCCAGTGCCCTGTGCCCCGATGCGGCACCGTGTTCACCAAGATGGTCTCCATGGCTCCCAGATGCTCCTGTGTGCCTGCGGATGGAGGGCAGCTGGCTTCATCATCATCATCATCATCATCATCATTATTATATTATTATTATTATCATTATTATTTTAAAGAGTTTTAGAGAGAGATCTTCCGTCCGCTGGTTCACTCCCCAAATGGCCACACCAGCCAGGGCTGGGCCAGGCCAGAGCCAGGAGCTCCATCCGGGTCTCCCACACAGGTGCAGCGGCCCAAGGACTCGAGCCTCTTCCACTGCTGTCCCAGGTGCACCTGCAGGGAGCTGGATCCGAGGTGGAGCAGCCGGGACGAGAGCTGGTGCCCCTGTGGGATGCTGGTATGGCAGGCGGCGGTGGCTTTACCCACTACCCCACAGCGCCAGCCTGCCCCAGGGCAGCTTGCTGTGCCCGTTTTCCCACCTCGGACTGTGTCTGGATCCGCAGTCAGCTGTGGTATCGGCTGCCTGTCGTGGGTCCTTGTCACTAAGGCCTGAAACGGACGGAGTTGGTGCCTGGCCAGCCGCATCGCGCTGGGAGGTGCGGCCCTAGTCAGCCGTCTCCATCACTCAGATCCTCGCGTGCCCTGGGCTCTCTCTACCCCCGCCCCCACCCCTGCCTCTGTATTTTAAATAGTGTCTATCGCCGGCGTCACGGCTCAATAGGCTAATCCTCCGCCTGTGGCGCTGGCACACCGGGTTCTAGTCCCGGTCCGGGCACCGGATTCTGTCCCGGTTGCCCCTCTTCCAGGCCAACTCTCTGCTGTGGCCAGGGAGTGCAGTGGAGGATGGCCCAAGTGCTTGGGCCCTGCACCCCAATGGAGACCAGGAGAAGCACCTGGCTCCTGGCTTCGGATCAGCACGATGCGCCGGCCGCGGTGGCCATTGGAGGGTGAACCAACGGCAAAAAGGAAGACCTTTCTCTCTCTCTCTCTCTCTTACTGTCCACTCTGCCGGTCAAAAAAAGAAAAAAAAAAAAAAAAGAAAGAAAGAATAGGTGGGCACTAAAGCAGATGTGTAGGTGGTGACGGTGACCATGGGGAACAGCATAGTAGGAAGTCACTGGTTTCATGAGGTGGTCAGGGGCGCCCTCCCTATACCCGGGTGGGAGCAGGCCATGCTGGCTGTGCCGATACAGAGATACGGAGAGATCTTCATCCGCCGGTCCGCCCCCCCCACGCCTGCAATAGCTGGGACTGAGCCAGGAACTCCACGTGGGCAGCAGGGACCCAGGAGCCTGCACCACCGCCTGCTGCTTCCCAGGTGCGTGAGCGGGAAGCAGAGGTAGGCGCAGTCCCAGACGCTCGGATGCGGGAGGCAGGCGTCCCAAAGACGGCCCCCCCTGCACACTACACCTGCCCCGCCGTGTTCCTTTTCTCTTTGTTTAATTCCGTTATGATCACAGAACCTACAAGGATGCTTCAAAAAGTCTGTAGGAAAACAGAATGAAAAGATAACTTTATTTGGGGGCAAAGAAATCTGGAGATCTATGCTTTTTTTTTTATTATTTTTTTTATGGTACACATTCCCATGAAATTTCAAAGACTGCTCATAACTTGTGTGACTTGGGTTCTTTTACATTGCTCAAGGTGTGTGTTATGATGGGTCCAGGGGTGTCTTGGTGAACGTTCCGTGTCCACGTACAGAGAATCTGTGTTGTGTCCCTGGCGGATGGAGATCTCCACGTCAGTTAGGTCCCATTGGTTGATGAGGTTGCTCAGTTATTCTGTATCTTTTCTGCTTTTCTGTCCATTGATGGATGGTCCTGGTTACAGAGACAAGGATCTATCATTTTTTACAGTTTTGTCTATTTGAAAGGCAGACTTAGAGAGAGAGAGAGGTCTTCCCATCTCCTGGTTCACTTCTCAAATGGCCACAACGGCTGGAGCTGGGCCCTATCTGAAGCCAGGAGCCAGAAGATTCATCCAGGTCTCCCACATGCGTGCAGACGCCCAAGGACTTGGGCCATCTTCCACTGCTTTCCCAAGTGCATTAGCAGAGAGCTGGATGGGAAGTGGAGCAGCTGGGACTCAAACCAGCACCCATATGGGATGCCAGCGCTGCAGCCAAAAGTTTTACCCACTACGCCGCAGCACCGGTCCCTGAGACAGAGATCTTTAAATCCCCAAGTATGATTGTGTATTTGTTTATTTCCCCTTTCAGTTCTGTGAGTTTTTTCCTTATATATACATATATATATTAAAGATTTTATTTATTTATTTGAGAGGTAGAGTTACAGAGAGAGGGAGACAGAGAGAAAGGTCTTCCATCCACTGGTTCACAACCCAAGTGGAACCAACCAGTGTATCTGAAACTGGGAGCCAGGAGCTTCTTCCAGGTCTTCCATGCGGGTGCAGGGGCCCAAAGGCTTGGGCCATCTTCTTCTTCTTCTTCTTTTTTTTTTTTTTTTTTTTTTTTTGACAGGCAGAGTGGACAGTGAGAGAGAGACAGAGAGAAAGGTCTTCCTTTGCCGTTGGTTCACCCCCCAATGGCCGCTGCGGCCGGCGCACCACGCTGATCCGAAGGCAGGAGCCAGGTGGTTCTCCTGGTCTCCCATGCGGATGCAGGGCCCAAGCACTTGGGCCATCCTCCACTGCCTTCCCGGGCCACAGCAGAGAGCTGGACTGGAAGAGGAGCAACAGGGACAGAATCTGGCGCCCTGACTAGGACTAGAACCTGGGGTGCCAGTGCCGCAGGCGGAGGATTAGTTTAGTGAGCCGCGGTGCCGGCCTTGGGCCATCTTCTACTGCTTTCCCAGGCATAACAGAGAGATCAGAAGTAGAGCAGCCAGGACAGGAACCAGCACCCATATGGGATGCCGGCGCCACAGGCAGAGGCTTAGCCCACTGCGCCACAGCGCCCACCCCTCTTCATATGTTTGGATGCTGCACTGGCATATTACACCCGGGATTGCTGGGACCCCTTTCCTCATTGTCCGTGGCCTTTCCTTTATCTGAGGGACACTTTGACCATTAGTAGAACTATTCCAGATTTCTCCTTACTGGTGTTCTCATGGGATGTCTTGTTTTATCTTTTTTTTCCTTTTAACCTAGGTAGGCCATTTTATTTATCGGGACCTTCCTCCTTGCACTTACATACATCGTCATATTGACGGAGGCCTCTAGTGAGGTTTTCATTTCTGTTAAGGTATTTAATTTTGGCTTACTACTCCTATAATTCTTTTTATTGATATTCTCATTTTGTTCATCCATTTTGTTCCTGACTGAGTGTCTGTATTGGGCATATCTGAGATGAGTTATCTAAAGTTGTTGGATGATGATTGGACCTTTAGCCTAGTATTTTTTTTATTTATCAAAGTATTTTAATAAACATACAAATAAATTAAGTTTTTGTGCAATTAGCATAATACTTTAAACTTTTGAAAACCTGTTCTTAAATTTTTATAGAAAGTTTTTATTTAATAAATATAAATTTCATAGGTACAACTTTTGGATTATAGCAGTTCTTCCCCCCATACCTACCCTCCCACCCCCAAACCATCCTACCGCCTACTCCTTCTCCCCTCCCATTCTTCATTAAGATTCATTTTTAAATCTCTTTATATACAGAAGATCAACTCTATACTAAGTAAAGATTTCAACAGTTTGCACCCACACAGACACACAAGGTATAAAGTACTGCTGAAGGCTAGTTTTACCATTAATTCTCATAGTACAGCTCACTAAGGACAGAGATCCTACATGGGGAGTAAGTGCACAGTGACTCCTGTTGTTGACTTAACAATTGACACTCTTGTTTATGACGTCAGTGATCACCGGAGGCCCTTGTCAAATCAGAGTAGCCGGGTTCCCTACCCACCCCCTGCTCCTGAGCAGCTTCCTGCTCACACAGATCCTGGGAGGGACCCTGTGAGGGCTCAGGTAACCGGGTCCTGCCGCCCGCGTGGAGACCTGGATTGAGTCCCAGCTGCTGGCGTCAGCCTCAGCCCAGCCCTGGCCAGTGCAGACATGTGTGGAGTAAACCGGCAGATGGGAGCGCTCGCTCTCGCTCTCTCTCGCTCGCTCTCTCTCTGGGTTTCTCCATGTCCCTCAGATAAATAACTCTTGAAAACGTTGTCCTGGTAATGTTTCAGTCTGGGGAGACAGCCGGGCTTCCGCAGAAGCAGGTTATGGTGAGTTCCTCCTCTCTTCCTGTGCGCAGGCTTAGTTTGTTGAGTCACAATGTGTCAAATGTGGTACCAAGCCCCGGGCAGTTGCTAAGTTTTGCTTGCTAAGGGCTGGAGCTCCTCTTTCATTACTTTTCCGAACTGTCTTTGCAAAGTATAAATTCCTTGTGTTTGTGTGAAAGATCTTCAGGAAGTTCATGGAATGCCTGTTATGAAAAAGAAAAACATGCCTAGATTTCAGCGTATATTGCAGAGTAGACACCTTTTAGTTCATTTTTCCACGAACTTGTGCAGTGCCCTCATGTGGTCACTGAAGTTTCTGTCCCATTATCTCCGCAGCCGGCTGGTGACCACACACAGATTTCCCTAAATGTCCGTCTCCAAACAGGGCAGGCAGAGGCGGGCTCTGCCTTGTGAAATCTGAATGGTGCCCAGGAGGAAGCCACTGCTGCTGAGGGAGTCCAAGTCGCCAAGGCCGGCATCTGCGCTGGTTCTCAGAGAGCCACCAGACTGACCAAAACGCAGAAACCTGAATTTCCGGGGCCTTCCCCGCCTGCCCTGGCATCGCCCGCTGCGGCAGGGCTGGGGACTGGGAGGTGCTGCCTGCTTTGCCTGTGCCACTCGTGAAAGACCAGCCCTCTCTCCCTCTGTCGTCCTGAGTACCCCTCTGGGAGGTGGGAGTTCCTGGTCACGTTCCCGAATTCCAAGCTGACTGATCACACCACTCCTCCCAGCTCAGGCGTGGCTTCCGTGGAGGAGCGCATCCCCGTGGCCTCAGCTCTGCTGCCTTGAGTGATGGGCGGGGGGGAGGGGGGAGCGGTGCTGACAATCTCTGTCCTTTTGATTGATGGATTTGGAAGATTTACGTTTAATATAATTTTGGAGGGCCACTGTTGTAGCACAGCGAGCTAAGCCTCCACCTGCAGTGCCGGCACCTTGTATCAGAGCGCCAGTTTGAGTCCCAGCTGCTCCACTTCCAATCCAGCTCTCTGCTAAATGTGCCTGAGAAGGCAGCTGAAGATGGCCCAAGTATTTGGGCCACTGCCACCCATGCGGGAGACCCAGATAGAGCTTTGGGGTTCAGGCTTCAGTCTGGCCCAGCCCTGGCTGTTGTGGCCATTTGTGATAGTGTCGTCCTAAATATCACCTCTGGGAACCACATGGGATAACGTTACAATCTTACTGTCTTCCATCTAAACCCATTTTTAAAACTTTTTATTTTTTAAAAATTTTTTAAAGATTTATTTGACTTGAAAGAGTTACACAGAGAGAGAAGGAGAGGCAGAGAGAGAGAGGTCTTCCATCCGCTGGTTCACTCCCCAATTGGCCACAACGGCCGGAGCTCCGCAAATATGAAGCCAGGAGCCAGGAGCTTCCTCTGGGTCTCCCACGCAGATGCAGGGGCCCAAGGACTTGGGCCATCCTCCACTGCTTTCCCAGGCCATAGCAGAGAGCTGGATGGGAAAAGGAGCAGCTGGGACTCGAACCAGTGCCCATATGGGATGCCGGCACTGCAGGCAGTGGCTTTACCCATTACACCACAGCGCCGGCCCCCTAAACCCATTTTTTTAAAACTCCAGAGATTATACTCACCCAGTTACTCACCCTCATTATTGGGTTTCCTCCACTCCCGATGCTCTAAGTTAGTTATCATTTCCTTTCCACTTCTAGTGGAGCAGGTCTGGTGCAATCAGTCTGTTCGTGTTCCTTCATCCCATAATACCTGTGTTTCACTTTGATTTCTGAAAGAGATTTTCAGGGAAAATAGAATCCTGAGTCATCAGTTATTTCAGTACTTTAAAAATGTTTCATAGGGACTGGCATTGTGGCACAGCAGGCTGAACTGTCTTCTGCAATGCTGGCTTCCCATCTGGGGGCCAGTTCGAGTCCTGGCTGCTCCATCTCTGATCCAGCTCCCTGCTAATGGCCTGAAAAAGCAGTAGAGGATGGCCCAGGTGCTTGGGCCCCTGCACCCACGTGGGAGACCCAGAAGAAGCTCCTGGCTTCAGCTGTTGTGGCCATTTGGGGAGCAAACCAGCAGATAGAAGATCTCTGTCTCTATCTCTATTTCTCTCTCTCTCCTTCCCTCTCTCCTTCTCTCTCCTTCTCCTCTCCATGCCCCCCCCCCAACTCTGACTTTTAAATAAATACATAATCCTTTAAAACATTTGTGTCACTGCTCTCTCCTGTGTGGCTTCTGGTGAGAAATCCATAGTCACTCGAATTGTTGCCCCTGTAGGTAATCTGTAATTTCTCCCTAGCTGCTTTCAGGATTTTTTTCTTTATCTTTAATTTTCATGTGATTGTGATGTGGCTGCACCCTGATCTGTTTGGGTTATCCCGTCAGAGTGCGCTCACGTTCTTGAATCGGTAGGTTGATGTCCTTGGCCCAGTTTGGGAAGTCTTCAGCCATTGTTTCGTGGAATAACTTCCTGTGCGTCCCACTCTCCTCCTCTCCGGCCACGCGTGGCACAGCGTTTGTTGTGTCACGGCCATGCATTCATTCTTCTCTGTCTTCTCTGTTGGTCGGACTGAATGGTTTCTGCCGGCCTGCCTTCAAGCTCACTGCTCTCTGGGTGTATTTCCATTCGAGTTGAGCCCATCCAGTGAGGTTCTTACTTCGTTACTATAATTTTTAGTTCAGAAATTTGAATTTAGTTCTTTGTGTCTTCTTCTATGGGACTCTTTCAGTTTGTTTCAAGAGAGTTCACTTAGTGATGTTCCTATGCTCTACGATCCTTATTCCATAGTTCCTAACACCTTTGTTGTCGTCCTGCTTTATCATCTTTAAGAAAAAAAGATTTGGGGCTGACACTGGGGTGCAGTAGATGGAGCCTGCCCCACCGTGTGCTGCCCAGGGGACCCCACATTACAGCTCACTGCCGTGTTGGTTCTGACTGTTGTCACACGTGGGCCAGCTGGAAGGCAAGGCCAAGACTTCAGATGCTCAGTTTAAAGAAAAAATCCCTTTTTCTTTTTTTTTTTTTTGACAGGCAGAGTGGACAGTGACACATTCGAGGTGCTGGTGATGAAAATCCTGCTCATTTGTGTGTTAGGCCTCCTGGTCCTGCCGTGCGGCCAGCAGTCTCAGCCCAGTGCACGGCCCAGACCCTCCTGCCAAAGGACCTGCCCGTTAGCCCCGTCTGCCTTTTCATGCTGGCTCAGGAGCCCCGCCCCCCATCTTCCTCATCTGGCCGTTCCCTCATTCCCTCGGGGCCTCCTCTGCGTGTGACCAGCCTTGGCCTCTCCCCTCCCGGCTGGACTTGCAGCATGATTGCTGGGAGGATTAAACAGAGTATAGGTCTGGCACACAGCAGGGCCTCTGGCCTAGAATAAGCTGGCATTGCATAGCGGGGGTGTTTATAGCCCTCGCTCTGGCCTGGCCTCAAACATCGCCCCGACCGTGGATGGCCTCCCGGCAGGCAGCAACAGTACAGGGAAGTCAGACTCCTGGGGCACTCATGCACCAGTGTGCGAACCTGCATTGAGAGCCCCCGTCTACTGCGCCCTGTGTCAAGGAGGGAAGAGAGGAGGCCGTCCACCCTCCAGAGAGTGGCAGCAGCCCATGGGAGAATGCACTCAGCCGGTCGCTGTGACTGTCAGATGGCCTGCAGGTTCAGTGGACACCAAGTGCCGTCAGTCACCCCCCCGCCCTGCCACCACCCTCCGCCCCGTGTTTGGTCTCAGAGAGGGGCAGCTGTCAGGCCGTCTCAGAAGACCAAAGACCAAAGGCTTTGGTGGCAGCAGGAGGGGCGGAGTCAGCCTGGCAGGCCGCAGAGCAGCCCTGGAATCTGGGTCATGTGTCTGTCTGGGTCACGTGACCCCGCTAATGCTACTGCACAAGATCCTCCGCCATCTGGTCCCCAGGGGATGTCCACTTGTGTCCCCGGGCGAGCGGGTGATTGTGTCTGATACAGTGTGTTAACACCTGCAGCTGCGGCACCGGGCTGATTTTCTTTTCTTTTTTATTTTTTATTTTTTTATTTTTTTTTATTTTTTGACAGGCAGAGTGGACAGTGAGAGAGAGACAGAGAGAAAGGTCTTCCTTTTGCCGTTGGTTCACCCTCCAATGGCCGCCGCGGTAGGCGCGCTGCGGCCGGCGCACCGCGTTGTTCCGATGGCAGGAGCCAGGTGCTTCTCCTGGTCTCCCATGGGGTGCAGGGCCCAAGCACTTGGGCCATCCTCCACTGCACTCCCTGGCCACAGCAGAGAGCTGGCCTGGAAGAGGGGCAACCGGGACAGGATCGGTGCCCCGACCGGGACTAGAACCCGGTGTGCCGGCGCCGCAAGGCAGAGGATTAGCCTAGTGTGCCGCGGCACCGGCCATTCTTTTTTTTTTTTTTTTAAGATTTATTTATTTATTTGAAAGAGTTACACAGAGACAGAAGGAGAGGCAGAGAGAGAGAGAGAGGTCTTCCATCTGCTGGTTCACTCCCCAGTTGGCCACAATGGCTGAAGCCAGGAGCCAGGAGTTTTTTGCAGGGCTGAAGCTGCGCCGATCCGAAGCCAGGAGCCAGAAGCTTCTTCCAGGTCTCCCATGTGGGTGCAGGGGCCCAAGGACTTGGGCCATCTTCCACTGCTTTCCCAGGCCATAGCAGAGAGCTGGATCAGAAATGGAGAAGCCGAGACTTGAACCGGCGCCCATATGGGATGCCAGCACTGCAGGCGGCGGCTTTACCCACTCCCCAATTGACTGCAACAGCCAGAGCTGTGCCGATCCAGAGTCAGGAGCCTCCTCTGTGTCTTCCCACATGGGTGCAGGGCCCAAGGATTTGGGCCATCTTCTACTGCTTTCCCAGGGCATAGCAGAGAGCTGGATCGGAAGTGGAGCAGCCGGGACTCGAACCTGCATCCATATGGGATGCCGGCACTGCAGGTAGCAGCTTTATCCGCTAGGCCCCAGCGCTGGCCCCATGGTGTTGATTATCAAGAAAACTCGAATGTGACTCCGGAGAGGAGACCCACAGCTCAAGACACACTCAACCCAAAGTACAAAACAAGGAGGGAAACTCCGCTCGCTCCCGATCTGAACTGAGGAGGAGTGGGGAGAGGACAGGATGGAAGCCACACGCCGCCCACGGTGTTGCTGCTGCCCCTCGTGCTGTGTCTCTGCACCCAGAGCTGCTGTAGAGAGGCAGAGGCAGCCGCAGTGTGTCCCTGTGTCCACAGTCACCGTCCTTACCCAGAGGAGACTGGGCAGACCTGATTTGCCGCGTCTCCTGTCCTGGGCCCACCAAGGAAGGGCCGCCCTACAGCTTCCTCACAACATCCACCTGGTGGGAGTGGCTTCCCCCACTGTCCTCTCTGGTCTCCCTGTGCCAAGTCACTGCCGGCTGGAGGCTTGCTGTTCTGTGCGGGGGCACCGGCACAGAAGGCATGACCTTGGGCACGGGTCCTCGTGCCCTCTCTCCTCCTCCACCACACGGCCCAGCGCTGCAGGCAGAGGCCTAACCCACTAGGCCAGAGCACCAGCCCCTCTCCTCTTGTTTCAATGTGGCTGACACACAGTTGCTATCCACATGCAAGCAAGCTTGTCCCCATTCCTGCTTCCAGAGTGGGTCCTGGCCCGCTGTCCCGTGCTTACCATCTCGATCTGTCTGCGCCAGGGATCTCTCTCCTATTCACAGAATCTCTTTCCTATGGACCTGTTGATGAGAGAGAAAAATGGCTGCTTTTGCTATGATTTTTGTTGTTTTGTATTTGCAAGATAGTGACAGAAAAACAGAGAGATCTTCCATCCACTGGTTCACTCCCGAAATGCCCTGTCAGCAGCTGGGGCTGGGCCAGGCGAGGCCAGGAGCCGGGAGCTCCGTGCACGTCCTCCACGGGGGTGGCAGGGACTCAGGCATTTCAGCCTTCACCTGCGGATGCACAGGATGCACGTTTGCTGGAATCGGGAGTGGAACCATGGGCTCCCAGCCAGGCACCCTGATATGGATGTGGGTGTCCCAAGCAGCGTCTTAACCACTGCGCCTCCAAGGCCTGCACCTGCCATGTTTTGACTTCCTGGGTGGTGCCTGAACTAGACCAGGAGTTAACCCATTCTATACATTTGATAACAACCTTGAGAGAATAAATTCGAACCTTAGGCAGTGTGGCGTTTTGTTCCCCAGGACAGTGCTTGGCTGCCGGTAGTAGTTGGAGGTTGGGGTTAATAGATGCCGCTGTGCCATTATAGGGCAGTGTCAGGCCGCCCTCTAGTGGGCGGTAGCACGATGGCGTCCTGCTGTACGCACCCTAAGGCCCTCTGCACCTCTAGCACAGAGAAGGTGCCGGGCTCCACCACTTCCTGCCAATGCTCGGCTGTGCTGCTGTCCTGGAAACACAGCCACAGGCAGTCCGTCAGGAGCGCGTCTGCGTTCTGACGACTTCTTATTTACAAATCAGCCAGCTCGAAGGCTGTATGACCCCTGCTACAAATAATAATGGGGACCTTTCTAGCCAGTTCACCAGGAACCTCCCCTTGCTGAGCCCCGAGGGTCCCTTAAAACTGTTCTGTTAGAAGCATCTCAAGCCTCAGAAATGCGGGCAGAATGACGCAGGAAGGCCCTGCATCCACCCCCCAGATTTACCAGGTGTCGGGTTTCAGGTCCCTCCCCCTCCTCCAACAAACTCATCTTTTAACTCCATTTTCCAAAGTGCCTTTTAAAAAATATTTCTTTATTTTTTATTTGAAAGGCAGTTACAGAGAGAGAGAGAGAAAGTCCCCAAATGCCGGTTCAGTCCCCAAATGGCTGCAATGGCTGGAGCTGGGCCAGACGAAAGCCGGGAGCCAGGAGCTTCCTCCAGGTCTTCCATGCAGGTGCAGGGATCCAAGCATTTGGACCAGTCTCTGCTTTTTTCCCAGGCGCATTGGCAGGAAGCTGGATCGGAAGTGCAGCAGCCGAGTCTCAAACCAGTACCCACATAGGAGGTGGAGGCTTTACCTGCCCTGTTTCAGGTGTTTTTAAAAAATGTGTTGGAGCAGGTGCCGTGGTGTGATGGGTAAAGCTACCACCTGCAGTGCCCGGCATCCCATATGGGAGCTCTGGTTTGAGAGCCGGCTGCTCCACTTCTGATCCAACTCTCTGCAATGGCCTGGGAAACCAATGGAAGATGGCCGAAGCCCTTGGGCCCCTGCACCCACATGGCAGACCAGGAAAAGAGGTTCCCGGCGCCTGGCTTCGGATCAGCGCAACTCCGGCCGGCCGTTGCAGCCATCTAGGGAGTGAATCAGCAGATAGAAGACTTTCTCTCTCTCTCTCTCTCTCTCTCTGCCTCTCTTAACTCTGCCTTTCAAACAAATAAAACATAACAAATTTTAAAAATAAAAATTGTTTTAAAAACAATAATGTGTTGAGGCTACAGTGAAATTCTTCTGTGTACCCCCCTTGGACGCCATCCCCTCTCCCTCCCACTTTCCAGAAGCAAACAGAACGTTGATGTTGTTTTCTTCCCACACGAGCACGTGTGCCCTTAATACGCATGTCAGCAGCCATGTTAGGTGTGGCGTTTGGTACCCTCCCACTTCCATCTGGGGAGTGAACAAGCAGATGGAAGACTCTCTATCTCTCTGTAACTCTTTCAAATAAATAAGATAATTTTTTAAGCACTCTGGCTTCCCCTTGCTCTGCCTTTCCCTCATATCACTGCTGCCTGGGAGTGAGGACAGTCAAGCGAAGGCCTGTGGAGGGGCCCATGTGGCCAGGAGCTGAGACCTCGTGCCCACAGCCTGCGAGGAAGTAAGGCCTCCTTCCAACAGCCATGCTGTTGTGGGCCATCCTGGGGGCAGCAACAGTGAGCTGTGTCGGGAGCGGATCCTAGGGTTCCACTGGGGCTTGCGATGGCTGTGGCCCTGGCTGGGGTCCTGGCGGGCTTCTCCTGGGGGACCCTCAGCCAGTCGCACACTGCGTCCACTCCCACGTTCCTGACTCGCAGAAAGTGTCAGGTAATGGGTGGTTCTTACTAAGCCGCAGAGCTCTGGGTGGTGTGTTACGTGCTGTTAGATCTGCATCCCGCGCTCCAGCGGATCCCCAGTGCGTTGCAGTGGTGCCACGTAGAGTCAGCCGACCACACATGGGTGCCAGTCTTCTCCTGGACTCTGCTGGGTCCCACGGAGCAACATGCTGCCTTGATCACTGTAACTCCTGCTGTTGAAGTAAATGCTGCTGCTATTTCTTATTGTAAAAAACCCTTTGTTTCTCCTACGTTCTTTGCATATCCATATGAAGTTTAAAGCATACCCGTACATATAGAAAGCCTTGCTGCGCTTTTGATTGAGTTTGGCCTGAATCTTTACATCAATGTAAAAGTAATGGCTCCCTTGGGGCCCGCGCCGTGGCTCACTTGGTTAATCCTCTGCCTGCGACGCCAGCATCCCATATGGGCACCAGGTTCAAGTCCTGGCTGCTCCTCTTCCAGTCCAGCTCTTTGCTGTGGCCTGGGAAAGCAGTGGAAGATGGCCCAAACCCATGGGCCCCTATACCCACATGGGAGACCAGGAAGAAGCACCTGGCTCCTGGCTTCAGATCGGCGCAGCTCTGGCCGTTGTGGCCATTTGGGGAGTGAACCAGAGGACGGAAGACCTTTCTCTCTGTCTCTCCCTCTCACTGTAACGTTACCTCTCAAATAAATAAATAAAATCTTTAAAAAAGGCCGGCGCCGCGGCTCACTAGGCTAATCCTCCGCCTTGCGGCGCCGGCACACCGGGTTCTAGTCCCGGTCGGGGCACCGATCCTGTCCCAGTTGCCCCTCTTCCAGGCCAGCTCTCTGCTGTGGCCAGGGAGTGCAGTGGAGGATGGCCCAAGTGCTTGGGCCCTGCACCCCATGGGAGACCAGGAGAAGCACCTGGCTCCTGCCATCGGATCAGCGCGGTGCGCCAGCCGCAGGCGCGCTACCGCGGCGGCCATTGGAGGGTGAACCAACGGCAAAAGGAAGACCTTTCTCTCTGTCTCTCTCTCACTATCCACTCTGCCTGTCAAAAAAAAAAAAAAAAAAATCTTTAAAAAAAAAAAAAGTAATGGCTCCCTTAAAGTATAGCATGTTCCAGTCCATAAACATCTTCTCTGTCCATTTACTTATATTTTCTTTCATTTCTCTCAGAAATGTTTCTCAGACTTAGTGTATTTCTTTAGCATGGAGATTTTGCCACGTATCTTGTGAAATCCGTGTAGGTATTTCATGTGTTCATGCTATTATAATGGGTATTTTTAATATAAAATTCCAATTTTTTCTTGCTAGAGAAATACAGTTGATTTTTGAATATTAACTCCTCTGTTTCTGGTAACCTTGCTAAAATCACTCATTAGTTCTAGCGGGTTTTTGTGCTTCTGTGGGGAGAGGGTGTTTATTTTTTATTTTTTGTAGATTGCTTAGGGTTTTCTGTGAGCTCAATCAGGTCATCTGCAAATAAAGGACATTTTTACATTTTACCTCTTTCCTTTAAAAAAAAGATTTATTTGTTTGAAAAGCAGAGTGATAGAGAGAGAGACAGAGAGAGAGAGAGAGAGAGAGATCTTCCATCTGCTGATCTACTCCCCAAATGGCCACCACAGCTCAGGCTTGGCAAGGCTGAAACCAGAGACCCAAGTACTTGGGCCATTTTTTTAAAAAATAATTATTTATTTATTTTGAAAGGCAGAGTTACAGAGTGGCAGAGGCAGAGAGAGAGAGAGAGAGGTCTTCTATCCTCTGGTTCAATCCCCAGATGGTGGCAGCTTTACCGGCTACGCCACAGCGCCGGCCCCATGGGTCATCTTTTTGATACTGATTCTGTGAAGTTCCTTAAGAAGTCTAGCAACTAATCCTCTCTTGAGTCTATGAGTCTATGTGTTAAACTTTTTTTTTTTTTAAAGATTTATCTATTTTATTTGAAAGAGAGAAAGAGAGAAAGAGGGAGGTTGGTCTTCTATCCGCTGGTTCACTCTCCAAATGCCCACAACAACCAGAGCTGAGCCAGTCTAAAGCCAGGAGCCAGGAGCTTCTTCCAGGTCTCCCACATGGATGCAGGGGTTCAAGCACTTGGGCCGTCTTCCGCTGCTTTACCAGGCCATAGCAGAGAGCTGGATGGTAAGTGGAGCAGCTGGGACTCAAACGGACACCCACAAGGGATGCTAGCACTGCAGGTGGCGGCTTCACCCACTCCGCTACAGTACCAGTCCCCACAGTACCCATTCTTTTTCCTGGCTGGGCTTGGCTTTCGTAGGCCTGTGTTGTCCTTTATCATTCAGAAGTGTTACGTGTGCCCGTGATCACATTTCCCCGTCGTTCACTAAACCATCTGTAGTGTTGGGTACGTCTCTGACTCCTAGACAGCACCCCGCCACTGCTACGTAGAGGCCTTTTTGTCTGCAGCTCCTCCAGCGAGCTCCCGTCGCTCAGGGTCAGTTAAAGGACCCTTGCTGGACTCACTGCCATCTTCCTTCTTCCCTTATTGTCCAAGTCTTGACCCGGAGTCTACAGTCACCCTCCATTCACTTTAAACCCACTAAGGGGGCTGGCGCTGTGGCATAGCAGGTAAAGTCGCCACCTGCAGTGCCGCCATCCCACATGGGCGCCAGCTTGAACCCCGTCTGCTCCACTTCCGATCCAGCTCTCTGTTGTGGCCTGGGAAAGCAGTAGAAGATGGCCCAAGTGCTTGAGCCCCTGCACCTGTGTGGGAGACCCGGCGGAAGCTCTTGGCTCCTGACTTTGGATCTGCACAGCCCTGGCTGTTGTGGCCAACTGGGGAGTGAACCAGCAGATGGAAGACCTCTCTCTCTCTCTCTGCCTCTCCCCTGTGTAACTCTGACTTTCAAAGAAATAAATAAATCTTTAAATAAATAAATAAACCCACTAAAGTGTGGCTTTCATCCCGCTGCCCCACAACACTGGATTTTTTTTTTTCTTCAGCAACACAGCCCACCCACCTATTCTTTTCCAACGAAGTCTTATATGAAATCCCAAACTTTAAACAGAGAAACAATTGCTGTAGGAATGGACTAGAAAACAGCCGGAACCCAAACTGCCCTTTCGCCTGTGTTCCTCCAGAGGGGCCTCTACTGAGCCCCGCTTTACCTTTCCAAACCCCCTACTCTCCTGCCATACTGAACTATTGGGAGGCCCCTCCCACCGCCCGAGGTGCACAGCACCCAGCCTGGGCTCCAGCCTCCTGAGGGCCAGCAAGGAGCAGGGGGAGGGGCCTGTCTGTGTCCTGGACCAGTGCTGGAGGAGTTTCCGTGCTGACTTCAGGGGTGAGGACTGGCGGGGTTGGTGGAGGGACAGGTCTTGCTTGGTGGAAAGCGAGGCAAGCACAGTTCTCTATTTCGGAGTCCACTCTGCAGCAATCGCGGGCACTGGTTTCCCAGTATCTGATACTGACCGTGTGCCACCGAGGACGCTAGGTTCCGGCCTTGGCTGGGGTCACCCGGAGTTGACAACCAGACATCCTCTCCACCACTAACGGAGTCCTTGAGCCACTCTCCAAAGAAAACAGGACTCCGAAAGGTCCTTTACAGACAGAGCAGAGGCACACGGGGCAAGCGGCTCTGAGTTTCTGGGCTGATAAGGAAACCCGTGGGGTGGGCACTGTGGTGCTGCAGGCCAAGTGGTTGCTTGGGATGCCGGCATCCCATACAGGAGCCCTGGTTGGAGCTCTGGCCACCCCGCTTCCGGTCCAGCTCCCTGCTGTGTGCCTGGGAGGCAGCGGTTGGGGGCTGCAGTACCTGTTCCTGCCACCCAGGGAGGAGCCTGCGTTGAAATTCCTGTATCCTTGCCTCAATGGTGCAGCCACCTGGGGACTGAACCAGCAGACGGACGATTTATGTCACTCTTGCCTTTCGAATAAATCAAATTTAAAAACCTTGGGGGTGGGGGGGGCAGCGCTGTGGCACAGTGGGTTAAAGCCCTGGCCTGAGGCACCAGCATCCCATATGGGCACCGGTTCTAGTCCCGGCTGCTCTTCTTCCAATCCAGCTCTCTGCTATGGCCTGGGAAAGCAGTGGAGGATGGCCCAAGTGCTTGGGCCCCTGCACCTGTGTGGGAGACCCAGAAGAAGTTCCTGGCTCCTGATCGGTGCAGCTCCGGCCATTACGGCCATCTGGGGAGTGAACCAGCAGATGGAAGATCTCTCTCTCTCTACCTCTCTCTGTAACTCTTTCAAATAAATTAAAAAAAAAAATCTTTAAAAAAAATCTTGGGGGGCAGGGAGAGGAACCCAATTAAGGGGCAGTCAGCTTTCCCCGGCTTGCTCCTCCTCCCCGCACAGTGGTCCCGCGTCTGCCTAGAACTTGTTCCAGCCGGTCAGCTCCATCCCGCAGCGGCCTCCCTGCCCGCCTTCCCCTCTTCATTCTGTTAGGCAACCACAACTGCGGGCCTGCTTCCTGCGCCAGGAGGAATTGTCACGCAAAGCAGTTTATCTGCAGCAAAAAAGGAACCCGAGGGGAATCCTTCCCAAAGCCTCCGTTGTCTTGGGGGAAGTGAATATGTAAGAGGGGGCGTTCTTGTCACGGGGGGGGGGGCTCCCAGGACGAGGCTGACGCTCCTCCTGGGGCCACCCTCGGGGGGAATGGCAGGTGGATGCCCTTAGCCCCGTCTGCACCAGTGCTCTCCTGCCACGTGACCGAAAACCTGAAAGACAGCTTTGGACGCCGCCAGCTGCTCCCAGGGTTTCCAAACAGAAGCGAAGCGAGTTCCAGCAAAGACTTGTGGGCTACCGAGGGCACTGGCGCTGACAGCCCCTTCTCTCTGAGCGGAGAGAACGCGTTTCTTCCCCCAAATCGGAAACCCGTGAACCGGGAGCGGCGGCTGCCTGCTCGCCACCCTGCAGACCCCGGCAACCGCCGATGCCCACTGCCACGGACCGCCCCTCGTCCAGCGCCGTCCGGCGGGGTGCGCAGTGTGCCCAGAGCTAGGGCCCCGCTGCCGAGGCGGGCCGCGGCGGGTCGCCGTTAATCCCCGTCAGCTGCGAACGCCCCGTCGGAAAACCGGGGAGACGGCGAGATCCCGCACCGCGGCGAGCAACTGTGCTGAGCGCCCGCCGCCAGGGGCCGCCGCCCGGGACGCGCGAGCGCAGGGCGCCGGGGAGGGCAGCCTTGCGGTGCGGCGAGTCCTCGGCGGACGGCGCGCGGGACGCCTCCCGCAAGCAGCCCGCACGTCCCCGGGCGGGCGCGGGCGCGGGCGCGGGCGCGGCCAGGCGGGAGCGCTTCCTCCGGCGGCGCCGCGGCCGAGTCGCGCGCGCAGTGACGCATGCGGCGCGCGGCGCGGTGCACGCTGGGATATTTAAGTCCTCTCCGCGGCGCGGAGCCGCGATGTCTCCGGCGGCTGCGGCGGCTGGAGGCGAGCGGCGGCGGCCCATAGCGAGCGTCAGGGCCGGCCGGGGCGCGGGCGGAGGCTGGGGCCGCGGCGGGCCGGCCGGGGCGGCGCTGCTGGGCCTGGCGCTGCTCGGCCTCGTGCTGTACCTGGTGCCGGCGGCCGCCGCGCTGGCCTGGCTGGCCGTGGGGGCTACCGCGGCCTGGTGGGGGTTGAGCCGCGAGCCCCGCGGTTCGCGCGCCGTGTCCTCGCTCGTCCGGAACGCGCGGCGTCAGCGAACGTTGCTGGCTGCGCCCCCGGCCAAGGCGGCGGCAAACGGCGATCTCCTGGAGCCGCGGACCTTGCTCGAGGGCCCCGACCCCGCCGAGCTGCTGCTCATGGGCAGTTACCTGGGCAAGCCCGGCCCGCCGCCCGCCGCCCGCGCGCAGGAGGGCCGGCACCTGCGGGAGAGGCCGGGCCGCAGCCCGCCCGCCCGCGCCGCCGCGCCCGCGCCCCCGGCGCCCCGCGCCCCGCAGGCGTACCCCTCCCTCTCCTCCCCTGTGCTCCGACCCAGCAGGAGACCCTCCTACAGGTAGGACACGCGGCCCACGGCCTCCTCCGGGCGGCTCGGCCTGGCCCTGCAAACCGCGACTGGCTTTGTGCTTTTTACCGAACGAAAACCGTGGTGTGTGCTGGCCGCCCCCGGGCCTCCTATCCCCGTAGCAGCGCGAGACCGTGCGGCCAGAGCTCTCCCTCCCACTTGCTGCACTTCAATGTGGTCCTGATTTACCCGAATGTTTAGTAACCCCCGACGGGTCCCTGCTGGTCGGGTGGAGGCCTGTCGCGTGCTGGCTGCGGGCTCGCCTGGACCAGAATTCGCAGAGCTCCGGGAGGGGTTGGAGGCAGCACCTCTCGGATTTAAAGAGACGTTTTCGCTTGGTTCCGGTAGCCGACAAGAGGGGGACCGGTTAGATTTTTGGTGCAGAAGGCGTGCCTGGGAGTGGGTTTAGTAGAACCCCTCCCTGCACACCCCGGCCGCACACCGCCCTGCCACTGCTCCCTGACTTGTTTGGGCAAGGTTTTTGATTTTCCTCTCAGATGGTTGAGGTCTGAGCCCGTGCCACCCTCTGCCCTCAGCTGGAATGGGTGGGGGGCGTTGCCATAGACCGTGGTGGTGTGGGTCGCGCAGGCTCACGCGGGGCGTCCCCATTGTCTGCAGGGACTGTGGGACTTTATCGAATCGGTTCGTAATTACACCCCGAAGACGCTACCCGATCCAGCAAGCCCAGTACTCGGCGCTGGGAGTGCTTCCCACCGTGTGCTGGAATGGGTGTCCCAAGAAAGCCGTGCTCTCCGTGCGCAATTCCAAGATGGTGTGTAGCCCAGTGACCGTGCGGATAGCCCCTCCCGACAGCAAGCTGACGCGTCCCCCGCCGTGAGTACCTCCGTTTGCGGCCGCCCCCTTCTGCAGTCCTGCCCGGGGCCAGCAGCCGTGGAGCCAGAGGGGGTAGTTGCTTATCTGAAAGAGAAATCTAGTGGAACATGCATTTTTCATGGCCTTGACGGTTGCTTTAGGTCCTGAGGGCACTACACTTTGGCGTGTTGGTGGGCCCCCGGTTTCCAGGGACTGCACCTGTGCCGTGCGGAGTGGGGAGGGAGCACCTTCACTGCTGGGCTCTCGGCTTCCGTTCCAGCCCGGGGCAGACCATCAGCGCAGCGCTGGCCTCACCGGCAGCCAGCGCCCCGGACCCGTGTGCGAAGGAGACTGTGCTGAACGCTCTCAAAGAGAGGAAGAAGAGGGCGGTGGAGGAAGAGGACCGCCAGTCCCCAGATGGCCTGGAGAATAAGAGAAGGTAACAGGGCAGTGGGTGCTGACAGGCCTCACGGGCCCGCAGCTCCTAGCGATCAGAGCCGGCTTCCGCTGGAGAGCCTTGGCCGCTCCCCGGCTTGGCTTTCGGGCAAGAGTCTGGCGACGAGGACAGGTAGAGGCTGCCCGCTTCCCAGAGCACAGGGCAGATGCGTTTTCCCGCGTGTCGTTCCTGAGCTAGCATCTTACAGCAGCGATAGCCTCCACATTTGTTTGGTTTTTTTTTAAAGATTTATTTTATTTATTTGAAAGACAGAATTACAGAGAGAGGAAGAGAGAGAGGTCTTCCATCTGCTGGTTCACTCCCCAGATGGCTGCAACAGCCAGAGCTGCGCCGGTCCGAAACCAGGAGCCTCCTGGTCTCCTTCTTCCTGGTCTCCCATGCAGGTGCAGGGGCCCAAGCACCTGGGCCATCCTCCACTGCTTTCCCAAGCCACAGCAGAGAGCTGGATCGGAAGAGGAGCATCCGGGACTCGAATTGGCACCCCTATGGGATGCCGGCACTGCAGGCCAGGGCTTCAACCCACTGCACCACAGCGCCAGCCCAGCTCCTACGTTTTGATACAGATGTGTTCAGTTTTCTTTTCACGCCTTGGCCTCACAGCTGTGTGTTTGGCAGTTACTTGGGTAGCCACCAGTTAAATCCTGCATCTGTGCCGGAGGCGATGCTTGTCCAGGAACGTGAGCACCGAGCACGGCAGGCTGGTCAGCGATGAGCGTGAAGCCCGTTTGCCTGCTTGGTTTGCGTGCTCACGTAGTGAAGACGTAGTCGGTGTTTCCTGAGCACGGGCAGAGCGGAGGCTGAGTGGCCGGTAGGGTGCAGAGCACGCTGCGGCTGCCCAAGGAGCCACTTCAGGGTTTCACTCAGTTTCCAATTCAGCAGGCACTTCTGAGCACCCACCGTGTGCTGGGTCACGGTCCCGGCACCGTGGGCAGAGCAGGAACAAGACAGAATCCCCATTGGGAGACTTTGGAGGGAAGTGGATGAAGTGGCCAAACGAGCTCCCTTGGCTAAGAGATCTCGCACCTCTTGTGTGAGCTCACTAAGGAGAAGGGTGGACCCCCAGCAAAAAATAGGATTGGCCCACTTCCTCGCCCGGACCGTTCACGTGTGACGGTTTCCCGGGGGCCGTCTTTGGCTCTGTAGAGGGCAGGGTTAAGTGAGAGCAGTCTTAGTAAGTACACTAAGATCGGAAGATCGGGTCATGCTGCCTGGAGGGGGCAGGTGAGCAGGCTGTGCCGTGGTCGCAGCTGCGGAGGGGTAGCGGGGGCGGCAGCGGTGGAGGGGGGGGTGACAGCTTCTCGCGCTCTCCACCTGCTGCTTTTTCCCGACGCTGGTGAGCCTGTGGCTGAGGGCTGTGCGTTAACTTTCCCGTGATGTGAGAGGGCAGAGATGGGCGCACTGAGATGCAGAGTTCGCTAACATTCGGATGTGGGGCTTGGTCCCTGATTGTCTTTGTTTTGTTTGTAACGTGTGAGTGGTGGGGTGCTAAGTGCTGGATGGTGGGGCTTTTATGGGACGTTGGCGAGGGGACAGCATGCACTGGGTAGATCTAAAGGACGGGAAGTGTTTCCATCCTGTCCTCCCTACCAGGACCGATCCTAGATTGCGTTTAGCTTTCAGGAGTAGGGGTTTGGAAGAGCACAGAGCCTGTGCCCCGTAGAGATAGTCTGAGGCCTCAGGCATGGAAGAATGTGCTTTAGGGGGAAAATGTCTTTATTCTGTCACTGAGAATTCTCTGATTCTTACAGGCGCCATGATAGCAGTGGGAGTAGCCACTCCGCCTTTGAGCCGCTGGTGGCCAATGGAGTCCCTGCTTCTTTTGTGCCCAAGTAAGTGACGGTCCTTGGGGAAGGGGAGCTGTTTCCCTGTGGATTCCCTCCGAGTCCTGCATCCTTGTTTGAAATCGGGAACGTTTACAAACAAGGATCAGCGGGCTTAGACGGTGGAAAACACGCAATAATACGGAATTAAAATGCTTCCACATTTGAGTTTTAAAATGCATTGGATAAAGAATTGAATGGAAGGGAAGTGGTGTGGAGAGAGTTAAACATACTTGACACGCGCAGTTTGAGTCTGTAGTGCAGAATGACTGCTGAACAAGCCAGTGCACTCCTGGCTGTGCCCGGAGGAAGAAAGGGGAGAGCGAGAACGCGGGCGCAGGCGTGTCCTGCGTGCAGACTGTTCCGTCGTGTTCCACTCGGTGTGCGGCGCTGCTCAGGGGAGGGGTGCAGGGGAGGGGCTTTGCGGCTGTAGAGGTGCTGGCCCAAAGGCGGGGAGGAGGGTAATGGCCCCCAGAGTAAAGGCGGTTACGTGGGAGAGGCGGACCCACTTGCTGGGTTTGGCTCTGAACGGGATCGTGGTGGAGTTGGAGGAAATACACTTTAGTCCAGTATGAGAAGCTGTGGTTCCGTGGGTCGCTCTGGGAGATAAGGTTGTCTGTGCTGTGACAGACGCTGAGGGCTGTCCCACAGGAAGTGGGTGTGGGAATTCCAGTTCTAGGCTTAGAAACGTGGTTGGTTACTCTTAACGCAGATTGTTTTTAACAGCTTTAAAAAAAGTAACTTGTCATGCCCACGGCTGACACCTTAACGTTGACGTTAATAGTACATTTATGTTTTTTCCCTTCCGTTAGGCCTGGGTCTTTGAAGAGAGGTCTGAATCCCCAAAACTCAGATGACCACTTGAATAAGAGATCTCGCACCTCTTCTGTGAGCTCCTTGACCAGCACGTACACAGGTGGCATCCCCAGCTCCAGCCGCAACGCCATCACCAGCTCCTACAGCTCCACCCGGGGCTTCCCACAGGTACAGTAGTGGCTCTGTGACGTGTGGGACTGGGTCCCAGGGTCCGTTAGCTGACGAACAGGTGTTTGCTCACCGCCTGCTATCTGGGTGACACTGAGGATCATCTAAGGGAACAGGAGACACAACTCCTTGAATGGCACAGAATAGAACCCCAGCAGGTGAACCAGTGTGTGTGGGCACCTGACGGGAGGCAGAGCCGCTTTGTAGATGATGTGCGTGCAGTCATGGCACTGATTTGATAAGATCGAGTCCAGCTTGCATTGCCTATCAAAGGGTAGAACTTAGAGCTTTCAGTGAGGAGGGACTGCTAACCCTCTTAGAGGAAGGAGCTTGGAGGGGTGGGTTCAGATCTTGGCTCTGACCCCTAGTTTCCGAGTAGGTCAATGCAACTCGGGTTTCCCCGCCTGAAGTGGTGTTGTGCTGCAGGGGCTGTGGTGCCCGCCATCCGTCTCTCCGTGCGGAGCAGCTGGGGACACGGAGTGGGAGGGGAGAACATTATTTTTTAGCATTAACCCTAATACTATTTCCCCTCTTTATAAAGCCTCATGTTAGTTAATATTCCACCTTTTTTTTTTAGACAGGCAGAGTGGACAGTGAGAGAGAGACAGAGAGAAAGGTCTTCCTTTTTGCCGTTGGTTCACCCTCCAATGGCCGCCACGGTAGGCGCGCTGCGGCCAACGCACCGCGCTGATCCGATGGCAGGAGCCAGGTGCTTCTCCTGGTCTCCCATGGGGTGTAGGGCCCAAGCACTTGGGTCATCCTCCTCTGCACTCCCTGGCCACAGCAGATAACTGGCCTGGAAGAGGGGCAACCGGGACAGAATCCGGAGCCCCAACCGGGACTAGAACCCGGTGTGCCGGCGCCGCAAGGTGGAGGATTAGCCTACTGAGCCACGGCGCCGGCCTAATATTCCACCTTCAAGTCGCCTGTATTACAGTCCTTTTGAATCAGGAGCCCAAAGTCAGTTCCTCACGTTTGTTCCTTGTCTGTAATACTTCCACTCTCCTTTTTTTCATGCTTTTGTAAAAATCAGTTGTTTTCTCCTATGGTATTACCCACATTCTAGATTTAATCCTCAACATCGTGACATTCTTGTTTTTTTTAAAAGACTTATTTATTTATTTGAGAGGTACAGTTACAGAGAGAGACACACACACACACAGAGAAAGGTCTTCCATCCACTGCTTCACCCCAATGACCGCAGTGGCCAGAGCTGGGCCGATCTGAGGCCAGGTGCTTCTTCCAAGTCCCCCATGTGGGTACAGGAGCCCAAGCTCCTGGGCCATCCTCTACCGCTTTCCCCGGCGCATTAGCAGGGAGCTGGATCAGAAGAGGAGTTGCCGGGACTCGAACTGGCATCCACATGGGATGCTGGTGCTGCTGGTGGAGGCTTAGTCTGCTGCGCCCCAGTGTCGGCCGCATCGTGGCGTCATTTTAACCGGAGCAGTGCCCTGTTTGTTGTGCTTGTTGGATCTTGGCCTTGACTAGCGTAGGGTCAGTTACTTGGCAGAGTGCACGCAGGCGGTGCTAGTTTCCTGTCGCATCACTTGCGGCAGAGTGGCTGGTGACTGGCATGCTGGTCCCTGGGTGCAGGTGTTGTCAGTCGGGTGTGTTCCTTTGCATTTCCTGCGAGCCAGAGCTGGGCTGGTCTGAAGCCAAGAGCCAGGAATTTTCTGCAGGTCTCCCATGTGGGCACTCGGGCCGTCCTCTGCCGCTTTCCCAGGCTCATTGGCAGGGAGCTGGATCAGAAGTGGAGCAGCCAGGACACAAACTGGCACCCACCTGGGATGCTGGCGCCGCAGACGGCGGTTTTACCCGCTGCACCACAGCGCCGGCCCTCAGGTTCAGATTTAAGATGGCAGGCATTTTAGGTAACTTACTGTGTTTGAGATTTATTTATGTAGTTCGTTATTGAAAGGCAGAGTTGCAGAGAGGAGGAGAGACAGAGAGGTCTTCCATCCACTGATTCACCCCCAAATGCTACAACAGCCGGAGCTGAGCCAGGCCAAAGCCAGGAGCTTGGCACTCCATCCGGGTCTCCCACATGGGTGCAGGGCCAAGCCTTTGGACCATCTTCCCCTGCTTTCCCAGGCTCGTTAGCGGGGAGATGGATGGAAGTGGAGCCGCAGTACTCGAACCAGCGCCCACGGGAGGCTGTGCTGGCTTTGCAGGAGGCAGCTCTGCCACAGCCCAGACCTGTAGTTTGATTTTATATTTTCTTACGCAAAAGTGTTGATTCGTAGTTTCTTACTTGGTTGATTCTGATACACAGAATTTCAAAGTAATAATATCAGGGTCGTTACCAGTAAGGTTTAAGAACTGTGATTCATTTTGGCCTCAGTATACTCCCTGTGTAGACACTAGGGGTGTGCAGCTGTGTTTAAAGCCCCCTGAGCTAAGTGTTGGTTGGTCTCACCACCAGATTGATACATAGTGGTCATTTGCTCATATGCTGTGAAGTCTTGGATGCTTGTGTGTTTCTCTGATGTTATTCTGTATCATCCGAAGAAGTAGCAAGCCGCGACCCACCCAGAAAGGTCTCCTTTCTCACCCCTTCCCTTCACACGGTTCTGGCGCTTCTGGCCTGCCCTTCCACTGTTTCTTTTTAACCACTTGCAAATAAGTGCCTGTATCTAGAAGCCCACCTTCTGACGTTGAGGTGCTTAACAACATAGAAAGGCTTGCACCTTACTCCTCTCGCCTCACATGTGTTACAAGCCCCTCCACAGCAAAATTTAGAAATTCTTTCTCTTTGAACATGGTTGTGTATGTTAGCTAGTTACTACAGTCCTCTACTGATATACATCAGGTTGTTTGCAATCTGCGAAGTGTACTTTTACCCATATGTCATTCCACACTCGGCAGTCACACCCGGGGGTAGACTCCTAGAAGTCCAGTTTCTGTGGCGCAGTGGGCTAAGCTGCCGCCTGCAGTGCCAGCATCCTGTATGGACACTGGTTCAAGTCCCAGGTGCTCCACTTCAGATCCCGCTTGCTGAGTGCACCTGGGAAGCAGTGGAGGATGGTCCAAGTACTTGGGCTGAACCCACATGAGAGACCCAGATGGAGTTCCAGGCTCCTGGCTGCAGCTTGGCCCTGCCTTGGCCATTCTTAGCCATTTGGGGAGTGAACCAGCAGAGGGAAGCTCTCTCCCTGCCCCGAGATTCCCAGGTCAAATGTCCTTGCAGTGTTGCAGACACTATCAAATTCGTGTGTTCTATAGCATTCCCACCGCACGTGGGAGAGCGACCGTTTCTCACAGCCTCACCAGCAGATCAAAGCCTTGGGGTTTTGCCAGGTGAAGAATGGTACTTAATTTTTGTCTTTTATAGCCGTTTGATCACCTTTTCCTGTGTGTTTAATTTTTTTTAAAGATTTATGTGTTTTTTGAAAGAGTTGTCTAGAGAAGGAGAAACAGAGAGAGATCTTCCATCTGCTGGTTCACTCCCCAGTGATCTTATATCTGCTGGTTCACTTCACAATGGCCAGGGCTGAGCCAAGCCAAAGCCAGGAGCTAGGAAGCTTCGTCTGGGTCTCCCACGTAGGTGGCAGGGACCCAAACACTTGGGCCATCCTCCACTGCTCTTCCCAGGCCATTAGCAGGGAGCTGGATTGGAGTAGAGCAGCTGGGACATGAACTGGCATCCATGCGAGATGTCGGCATTGCAGGTGGTAGCTTAACCCACCATGCCACAAAGCCAGCCCCAGTGTTGTTTTCAATTTTCTGTTCATTATTGTTAGTACATTTCTTTGGCCCATTTTTTGAAGGGCACCTGGCCATTTTTCTTTTTTCTTTTTTTTTTTTTTGAAGATTTACTTATTTACTTGGAAGGCAGTTACAGACAGGCAGAGGCAGAGAGAGAGAAGTCTCTGCTGGTTCCCTTCCCAAGTGGCCACAACAGCCGGAGCTGGGCTCAATTTGAAGCCAGGAGTTTCTTCCAGGTCCCCCATGTGGGTGCAGGGCCCCGAGGACTTGGGCCATCTTCCACTGCTTTCCCAGGCCCTAGCGGAGAGCTGGATGGGAAGTGGAGCAGCCGGGACTTGACCCGGAGCCCATGTGGGATGCCCATGTGGATTTTGGTCATCCAGTTATTTTAATAGCGGAAGCTTAGAAACAATGTAGACGTCTTTTCGGGGTCTTCCTAAGTAACTCCCAGTATTCCCGGAAGTGGAAATACTGTGTAACTACTGAACAGGATGGGTAACCCCACAGCTGCTGTGTGAATGCTCTCAACACTAGGCGTGCAGGGCAGGCATCACACAGCAGCCCGTCGTGGAGGTCCTGGGTTTGACGCCGTCTCTGGCTTCCGACTCCAGCTTCCCGCTGTTGCAGACCCTGGGAGGTGGCTGCCACCCATGTGGGAGACCCGGATGGAGTTCTGACTCCTGCCATTGCAGACAGCTGGGAGTGAACCAGCAGAGGGGAAATGTATGTGTCTGTCTCTCTCCATCTCTCAAATTGGGAGGAAAAGAAAAGAAAAAAAGTACAGGATGGTGTGCACAGTGCCTTCCAGTGTTTGGTCTGTTGGTTTCTTTCATCTTTTAATGTGCCTGAGAAAATTCTGACGGGACACATTGGAAACCAGTAATAAATAATTACTGAGATTACAGGAATATTTGCTGCATACTGTTGTTTTTGTAATTTTTTTTTTTTAATTCCAATACTGGACTCTCTCTCTTTTTGTTTGTTTGTTTAAGATTTGTTTATTTGGGCTGGCGCCGTGGCTTAACAGGCTAATCCTCCGCCTTGCGGTGCCGGCACACCAGGTTCTAGTCCCGGTTGGGGCACTGGCTTCTATCCCGGTTGCCCCTCTTCCAGGCCAGCTCTCTGCTATGGCCCGGGAAGGCAGTGGAGGATGGCCCAAGTGCTTGGGCCCTGCACCCGCATGGGAGACCAGGAGAAGCACCTGGCTCCTGGCTTCGGATCAGTGAGATGTGCCGGCCACAGCAGCCATTGGAGGGTGAACCAGTGGCAAAAAGGAAGACCTTTCTCTTTGTCTCTCTCTCACTATCCACTCTGTCAAAAAAAAAAAAAAAAAAAGGATTTGTTTATTTGGGCTGGCACCGCAGCTCACTAGGCTAATCCTCCTCCTGTGGCGCTGGCACACCGGGTTCTAGGCCTGTTCGGGGCGCCAGATTCTGTCCCGGTTGCCCCTCTTCCAGTCCAGCTCTCTGCTGTGGCCCAGGAAGGCAGTGGAGGATGGCCCAAGTGCTTGGGCCCTGCATCCCATGGGAGACCAGGAGGAGGTACCTGGCTCCTGGCTTCATATCGGCGCAGCGCCGGCTGTAGTGGCCATTTGGGGGGTGAACCAACAGAAGGAAGACCTTTCTCTCTGTCTCTCTCTCTGTTTAACTCTGCCTGTCAAATAAGTAAAAATAAATAAATAAATAAATTGTTTATTTGGAAGGCAGAGTTACAGAGAGTCAGAGGCAGGGGGAGAGAGAGGTCTTCCATCCGCTAATTCACTCCCCGGATGGCTGCAATGGCTGGAGCTGTGCTGATCTGAAGGCAGGAGCCAGGAGCTTCTTCCAAGTCTCCCTGTGTGGGTGCAGGGGCCCAAGGACCTGGGCCATCTTCCACTGCTTTCCCAGGCCATAGCAGAGAGCTGGATTGAAATAGGAACAGCCGGGACTAGAACCGGCACCCATGTGGGATGCGGGCACTGCAGGTGGCGCCTTTACCTGCTGTGCCACAGCACTGACCCCTGATTTGGAATTTGTAAAATGTACAAGTATTACTTTTTCTGGTTTCAAAGGATTTTTTAACAGTTTAACAGTCTGGTAACTGTTAAACAAAAAATAGAACTGATGAGTCCTAGCTCTCCCAGCCCCAGGGCAGGTTTCGCCGGCTCATTTCTCTCAGCAACGTCTGTTCTGCTGTGCTGCCTTTGTCACAGTGGCAGTGCATGTGGGAGGGTCCCTTTCTAGACTTTTTTTTTTTTTAAAGATGTATTTATTTGAGAGGTAGAGTTACAAAGAAGAAGAGTTGGAGAGAGAGACAGAGAGAAATAAAGGTCTTCCATCCGCTGGTTCACTCCCCAAATGGCCACAGTGGCTGGAGCTGAGCCGGTCTGAAGCCAGGAGCTGCTTCTGGTGTGGGGGCAGGGGCCCAAGCACTCGGGCCATCTGCTGCTGCTTTCCCAGGCCACAGCAGGGAGCTGGAAGTGATGCCGGCGTCACGGGCAGTGCCCTGACACCAGTGCTGCCTCGCTTTCCTCGTCGTGTCTTTGCCTCCGGAATCAGTCCGGGCCATTGGGTCTCTTTCCAGGAGCCTGTCTTCACCAAGGGGTCTTTGTGGTAGCTCAGAGGTGCTCGCTGCACAGTCGTGCTGAGGGCTCCGTGCCCGCTGCCGGCCAGGCTCACCGGGGCACTCCCTTTGCCTTTCAGCTGTGGAAGAAGGGCGGCCCCACGTCATCCCCCTTCTCTAGCCCGGCCTCCTCCCGCTCCCAGACTCCAGAGAGGCCAGCAAAGAAGACCAGGTAAGGAGCGGTCTCTTCAGTGGCTGTGTGAGAGGGGAGGGGAGGGGAGGGAGAGAGTGCCCTCGACTCTCGAGCTTGCCAAGGATGTGGGCTGCAAGAGGAGGACAGCGAGGTGCCCCTAGGACTGCTGTCGGCACCCGTGGGCTCACACTGCCCGCAGGGCCTCCGGCTCTGCCTCCTCGTGCCCCAGTGGGAGAGACAGGTGCGAGAGCGGAGGCCGCCTGCAGGGGAGCGTGTCTGTGGGCAGTAGCTGCCCCTCCAGGTGCTTCCCGCACCCTAGAGCTCCACGCCCTCACGGGTCAGCAGGTCTGTGTCCAGGACTCCCAGGAACTTGGCAAGTTGGAAGATTTGGAAGAGTGTTGCTTTATGGTGTTTTGTTTTGTTTGTTTTTTTTAAAGATTTTTTTAATTTATTTGAGAGGTAGAGTTACAAACAATGAGAGGAAGAGACAGAGAGAAAGGTCTTCCTTCCATTAGATCACTCCCCAAATGGCTGCAATGGCCAGAGCTGCGCTGATCTGAAGCCAGGAGCCAGGAGCCTCTTCCCAATGTCCCAGGCGGGTGCAGGGGCCCAAGCACTTGGGCCATGTTCTTCTGCTTTCCCAGGCCACAGCAGAGAGCTGGACTGGAAGAGGAGCAGCCGGGACTAGAACTGGCGCTGGCCCCTATGGTGGTTTCTCCCTGCTTGTCTGTAGGAATCGTGTTCTGACATCTTTGGGCCATACGTTGTGGTCGTTCTGGGCATTGGGCACTTGGTGGTTAGGAGGGTGTAAGACGTGATCCAGCACTTTGGTCTGGAGTTCACTCTGAACTAACTCCTGCCTTTGTGCCCTGCAGAGAGGAGGAGATGGGGCACCATTCCAGCTCGTCACCTCCGTTGGTGACGGACAAGGAGTCCCAGGGAGAAAGGGGTAAGTTGACGAGCGAGCAGGAGCGGCCGTGGGAAAAGTGTGGATTAATCCCCCTTGAAAAATGTGTGAGCCTGGTGATGTGCAGGGCGCACTAGACACAGGCAGAGAAGTCCTTGTCCTGCAGAGGCTCTAGTGTGATGAGGACAAAGGTGACACAGGCTGACCGAGACAGACAGGCGCAGCTGGAGGCACTGGGCGCTGCAAGGAGCTGGCCTGGTAGACAGCTGCAGGGCAGCATTCAGAGCCGTCATCTGCTCTTAGCCCGGCACCTCAAGTGTCTGTCCGCGTCCTCTTCCCTAGTAGAAATAGCTTGCTGCTACCGCCCCCGTGCCCAAACTGTGGAAAATAGAGTCTTCTCAGAGATGGCCTGAAAGCGCTTCTTAACCAAGTCTGCAGACCAGACCTTGCCATCCACCCTTCCCTGTTGCTGTGACAGAGCTTCCGAGGCTGGGTATTTTCCGGAGAAGAAACACTGGCCTGGCTCCTACTTTGGAGCCAGCCCCCGCCGTTCTGCCCTCTGGTGGGGGCCTCACGGCCGCCTCACAGCCTGGTGAGGGAGCAGAAAGGGAGCACAGCTCCGAGCAGAAGGAGCAAGCGCACGAGGGGGCCTGCTGCCCGCCTGAGCGCTCGCTGCGGTCCCTGGAAGACTCGGTGAATCCCTCCTGAGGCAGCACCAGAGGCCCACGCACCGTGCGCCAGGCTTGCGACGTGACCTACTCAGAGCCGCGCCCAAGTCTGTGTGTGTTTCTCCAGCTGCAGACACGGCCACGTGGAAGAAACCAAGCCCGGGGAGCTCTCCCTCCACGCCCGGCGGCTCTGGGCAGCGTAAACGGAAGATTCAGCTGCTGCCGTCCCGTCGAGGGGAACAGCTGACCCTGGTATGGTCCCGTCCGTGTCTCCTGCTCGCCCTCGCGTCCCGCTGCTGTCTCCAGCCTGCTGAGTGTGCGTCCCTTCCGGCATGCCCTGCCTGGCCTGACTTCTCCCTCTTGTCCCTGCAGCCGCCCCCGCCCCAGCTCGGCTATGCCATCACTGCCGAAGACTTTGACATGGAGAAGAAAGCTTCGTTGCAGTGGTTCAACAAGGTCCTGGAGGACACGACTGGTAAGGAGCGGAGGACAGGTGCGCCCCAGGTTTGCCCCCCACCCCCACCCCCGAGGGCTTCTTGTCTGGGGGAGGGAGGGCAGGCACAGAAAGGGACCCGTGCTTCCTGTTGGTCTTTGCCCCTGACGCTGAGACCGGGAGAGCAGTGGATGGCGGCTGGGGCAGGATCCCGGGATGGCTGACCCGCGCGCCGCCCCACGCCCTCCGTGTCCCTGGGCAGCCCAGCAGGAGGCTGGCTGAGTCTCGTCGTCTTTCCTAGATGTGGCCTCTGACTCCGCGCCTGAGAACCCCCCCACCAGCCAGGCGCCTCTGACCTTCTCCCTGCCTGCCCCTGCCCCCGCCGCCACCGCCCCCGCCCCCGCCACCGCCGGCGCTGCAGCCTCGCCAGCCAGCCTGCCGGCCCCCAGTGCCAACCCGCTGCTGGAGAGCCTGAAGAAGATGCAGAGCTGCCCAGGCCCGCCGGCCGCACCAGGTAAGCCACGCTGGCCGAGGCCAGAGCGCCCCGCGGTCACTCTCAGCCCGGGATGGTTTTTATATAAGGATTTAGTTCTTTCTAAGGAAAAGTTACAGAGAGGCAGGGAGAGACGAGAAAGAGAGAGGTCTTCCATCCACTGGTTCACGCCTCAGATAACTGCAATGGCAGGGGCTGGGCCAGGTGAAGCCAGGAGCCTGGAGCTTCTTCCGGGTCTCCTACGCGGGTGCAGGGGCCCAAGCACTTTGGGCCACCTGCTGCTGCTTTCCCAGGTGCATTAGCGGGGAGCCAGCATCGCAGACGGCAGCTTAACTCGCTGTAGCACAGCGCCAGCCCCTGAGCAGGCACAAGCTCGAGGTCTCGCTGTCGCTTCCCAGGGAGTTGAGGGGAGGCGGCGGCCCCATGTGGCCCTGGGGAAGCGGCTTGGTTTCTGCCCCTAGATTTGAAACCCAGCAAGAATGCCGCTCCCCCGGCATCTGCGGGGTCAGTGCAGTGACGGGCCTAAGCTGCGCGTGCCTGCTGGGCGACGGGCCGGCCTCGTGGTGGCTCCTGTCCCTGGGGGTCTTCCCGGGTCTGCCGCTCGCACCGCAGCTGTCGCGGTGTTGGTCCTCCCCCGGGACCCTTCCCGGCTGTGTGCTCTGCACGTGGGAGTGCACTCGGCGTCCCTGGGGGCGGATGTTCCCCGCTGGGCCCTGGGACGGACCTGGAGCACCCTCTGAGTCGTGTCTGTCCACTGCCTCCTGGCGGGCACCAGAGCAAAGCACCGCCTGCCTTCAGAGCTGCCTTCCCCTCCCACTCTTCCCAGAATCTGCTGGAGCTGCGGCCACGGCCACCCCTCCGCCCCCGAAGACGCCCAGCCCTCCGGCCCCGGCCAGCAGTTCCCCGGCGGAGCCCCTCGCAGGCACGTCTTCCGACTCCAAGCCCGCAGCGCCGTTGCTGGGGCCTAGCCCTGCTCCTGCCCCGACACCCGTCACCGACACCCCCAAGGCTCCTGCAGCCCCTGAGGCCGAGCCATCGCCCACACCCAGCACTCTGCTGGGCGCACTGAGCTCCCCGCCCGCTCAGCCCCCCGCCCCTGCCACCCCCTCTGCCCCTGCTGTGACCGCAGCCTCCCCCATGTTCAAGCCCATCTTCATGGCCACGCCTAAAAGCGAGAGCGAGGGCCCCTCGCCACCAGGCCCCCCAGTCACCGCCGCGGCAGCTGCCAGTGCCCCGGCCCCGACCACGACCACGACCAGCGCCTCCACCCTCACTTTCAAGCCCATCTTCGGCAGCTCGGGGCTGCCTGCGCCCGTGCCCTCGGCCACGCCCTTCTCCTTTAAGCAGACCACCACAGCCGCCGCAGCCGCAGCCGCCGCCGCCCCTCTCTTCACGGGCCCGGCCGCTGCCAGCTCCGCGGCGGCCTGCGTCACCACCGCCAGTGCGTCCGCAGACTCCGCGAAGCCAGCGTTTGGCTTTGGCACGGGCAGCGGCACGAGCACCACTGCCTCCGCCACGGCACAGCCGTTCCTCTTCGGGGCGCCCCCCGCCTCCGCCGCCAGCTTCACCCCAGCCGTGGGCTCCGTGTTCCAGTTCGGCAAGCCTGCCGTGCCCAGCTCGGCCACCGCCGCCACCTTCGGCCAGTCCCTCCCCAGTGCTGCCCACACGGCTGCCAGCAGCACGGCCGGCTTCGGCGGCTTCGGCTCCCTCAGCACCTCGGCCCCCGCCGCCCCCAGCCAGCCCACGCTGACGTTCAGTAGCACGACCACCCCGGCGTTCAACATTCCCTTCGGCTCGAGCACCAAGCCCGCCGTCCCGGCGTACCCCGGAGCCAACCCCCAGCCCACGTTCGGGGCCACAGAGGGGCAGCAGCCGGGGGCCGCCAAGCCGGCCCTCGCCCCGAGCTTCGGCAGCTCTTTCAGCTTCGGGAACTCAGCAGCCCCGGCCCCAAGTGCGGCGCCGGTGCTGGCCACCGGCCAGCCGGCATTCGGCAGTGCCACACAGTCCTCCTTCGGGGGTCTGAAAGCCACGGCTGCCACCTTCGGCGCCCCTGCCAGCACCCAGCCCGCCTTCGGCAGCACCACTGCGGTGTTCTCCTTCGGGGCGGCCACGCCGACCACCAGCAGCGGGACCAGTAGCACGGTGTTCGGCAGCACGACCCCGTCGCCCTTCACGTTTGGGGGGCCAGCCGCCCCGGCTGGCGGCGGGGGCTTCGGGCTCAGCGTGGCCACCCCAGGCGCCAGCTCCACCTCGGGAGCCTTCAGCTTCGGCGCCGGACAGAGTGGGGCCACAGGCACTGCCACGCCCTTCGGGGGGGCCTTGAGTCAGAACAGCCTGGGGGCCCCCACGCAGACCAACCCCTTTGCCTTCAACATGGCCAGCACGCCGGAGAGCAAGCCTGTGTTCGGAGGTAAGACTGGGGATCAGGCCGCACGGTCTCCTTGGGGGCCTGCAGTAAGCAGCACGTGGAGGGGGACGTGAGCAGGGACTGCAGGTGCAGCGGGGCGGGGCTCTGCTGGGGCACCACCTTGGGATGGGGGGGGAGAAGAGGGCATGGTGTGGGCGTGGCGAAGAGGGTTAGAGGTGCAGGGGGGTGAAGCAGGCAGCGTGGAGGTGGTTGCGGGATTGGCAGTGTGAGTGGAGTGACCGCGTTCGTTGCGGGGAGGCTGGGCTGCTGGGCACAGCGGGGGAGGGTGTGAGGGATGGGCCCCCGGGGGCTGGGAAGCTGTCCTTGTGAATTAAGGTGGAGCAGTCGGCACTGTCTCCCCAGCAAGCTTGCTGGTGCCGCAGACACGTGCGGGCAGCTGGCCAGAGCTCACCTGCTGCGGCTTGGGCCGGGGCTCCCTGGTCTCGGTGAGCTGGAGGAATACAGGAGTCGGGGTGCAGGGGGGCCGCTGCGTGCAGCACCGTGGGGCCTGGGGCTCGGCCGTGTGGCAGGGCTGGGCAGAGGAGCAGATCGGGCAGCGAGGTCATCAACACTGGTGACAGATGAGGACAGGGAACCGCGTGGCGGTTACCAGGTGAACTGGCAAGGACACGGAGCTGATGGGGGGGGGGGGTTGGAAACAGCACTGGGGAGCAGGCAGACGCCCCCACACACACCTTGGGCCCTGAGTCCTGCGCACCAGAAAGCCTGGCCTGCCTTGGAGAGGGCAGGGCCCATGAGGACAGCCACAGGCCAGGCGGTGGGTTTTGTGGGGATGCTAACGAGGAGTCCTGGTGGAAGCTGGGAGCCGCCGAGTGCTGTGCTGTGCGGCGGCGGCCGAGGGGACAGGGACCGACCCCGCTCTCTGCGGCTGCACGGAGCTCTAACTGAGGAAGCCGGGGCGCTGCCTGCTGCCCCTGCGACTCCTCAGCGCTCTGCCATCTGCTTCCAGGCACCTCCACGCCCACCTTTGGTCAGAACGCCTCTGCCCCCGGAGTGGGCGCGTCGGGCAGCAGCCTCTCCTTCGGGGCGTCCTCCACGCCCACCCAGGGCTTCGTCGGCGTGGGAGCTTTCGGTAAGCAGCAGTGGGCCTGGCGTTCAGGCTCTCGCGATGGGCGCCCCACCCCCGCCTGTGCGCTGGAGGGGAGGAGCCGGGCAGCGGCCATCCTGATGAGCTGTCACTGACTCTTTCCAGGGTCGGCGGCCCCTTCCTTCTCCATTGGTGCGGGATCTAAAACCCCAGGGGCCCGACAGCGACTGCAGGCCCGAAGGCAGCACACTCGCAAGAAGTAGCCTCTGTCTCCCGCCCGCCTCCCACCTCCCGCCCTGCCCCGCCCGGCACCCAGGCCTGGACTCTGCTGCCCCTTGGAGTTCATTGAGTGAACTTCTCCCAGAACCTCCGGCCTCGGCCGCCAGCGGGGAGGGGTGGCGGCGGGGGGCTGGCCCTTGACTGAACAGTCGCCCTGGTGAGCCCCTGCCTCCCGCCTCCCCCAGAGCCCCGTGCACACTGGACGGGACCAGGAGCGGGCTGCCTGAAGCTTGACCTCCCTGGCTGGGCTGGAGGAAGCGGCTCTCCCGGGCCCCGAGGGGACTCTCCCTATTTCTCGCTGCTCTGTCCCTCGCAGGATTTTCCCTCTTGAATGACCTTGAATCTAGCTTTGCCTTGGAGCCCCCTGAGGGTGCCGCTCCCGCTGCCCCGTCCCCTCCTGCCAGGTCATTCAGTGTTTTCGTCTCCCCCTACGAGCTCGGCGGCTGAAGACTGTTAGCCTGGCAGATCGGGGGGAGACGCCGCGCCCGCCTCCGGGCTGTGTCTGCCTCTCGGGGATTGTATGTTCTAAGCCTTGTCCTGTGTCACTAGTCCGATGCGCGTGTCTATCGCTCTTTGAACCGAGTTTGGAGGAAGAATCGAATCGTATGGGTGGCGGCACGTTGGTAGTGCCGGACTTGTTTCCCGACTTTCCTGGGGCCTCGCTAATTGAACGTGGCGGCAACCCCGCTTCACGGCCACGCGTGCTGACTCCTGAATTCTCCGGTGGTTTCACTCTAAGGGCTGGCAGCCCACGAGCACGGGCCCGGGGAAGCAGAGCCCTCCGCGGAGGCAGGCACCCCCGTCCGTCCGTGTCGGGAGACCTGACGTGATGGCCCACGACCCAAGGTGACCTGGTTGCTCCTCCCACACAGGTGCCCCGACGCCACCCCTCCCCCAGGCCCAGGCGCCTTGCTGCCAGCCCAGCCTCTTTGGGAGAAGTGTGAATGCGTGTGTCTAAATTAAAAAATATTTAAACATTTTTTAACAAAATAAAAATTTATTTTTGTATTTAAGCTAAATTGCCTTTTAAATTCCTTCAAGCTTGGTTCACTGAGGTGGTTAAGTGTAAATGCTGACTAGGAGTAGCTAGGAGTTCTGCTTGTGCGTGGCCCGGGCCGCTCCTGGGGCTGTTTTAGGAACAATGTGATGTAGGCGTGACACCCCCCCGCCCCACCCGCAGGTGTCGCGCCCGGCCACTGTACCTCAGCTGCACCTGCACGGGCAGGCCAGCGGCCAGGGGCCCCTGCAGGGCCCGAGTGAGTGAGAGGGTGAGTGGACGGCGTGCGCCGGGCAGGGGCTTCCCGTTACGGACACACGGACGTAATTCCTGTTGAGTCTAGTTGGAATTTTTAGTATGAATGTGAGATTTTTCTCCTTGCTTATGTCATTAAGAATAAAAAACTGTGATCTATCTCAGGCCCTGTCCTGCCTTTTCTTTCCCGTGGGCAGCCCAAGCGAGGGGACAGCCACCGGGTCTGGTCGCTGGGGGACAGCACAGCTCCCTCCGAAGGCCACACGGCCGCTGCTATGGCCCTGGCGCGGCGCAGGGGTCGCCTGCTGCTTTCCGCCGTCTCTTCTTCCTCTTGGGGCCTGGGCTGGGCGGCTCCGGGGCCTGGGCTGGGGGCTGGGAAGCTGAGCTAGAAGAAACGGCCCGAGTCACGTGTGCCCCCATCCGGCACCCTCTCTGCAGGCCCCGCTCCCACCCACCCCCTCACCTGGGTACTTGCACCCTTTCGAAGACAGCAACGAAGAAGCCGCCCGTGAGGGTGGTCTCAGGGGAGGCCCGGAGGCAGTGTTCGGCACCTGGGAAAGTGCTGAGGCCCCGGTGGGGCCAGGCAGGGAGCACAGGAGCGAGCCTGCGGAGAGCAGCAGCTCAGGGCAGGGCGGGGCGGGGCGGGGCGGGGTGAGGGCGCCCAAGCCCACTGCACCCACCCGCCGCACCCGCCATACCTGAAGGCGCCCGAGCTCTGCTGCAGGGCCGCCTGCACCACGTCTTCATTCTCCTCCTGGCACAGGGAACACGTGGAGTAGACGAGGCGCTGCAGGGCGGGGAAGGTGAGCGCGTGGCACAGGGCTCGCTGCTGGAACCCCGCCAGCGCCCGCAGGCGCTCCGGGCTGGGTGCACCTGCCCCAGGCTCCTCCAGCTGTCTGGTCACCATCCCTGAGGAGGAAGAGCACGTGCCGGGGGTCCCAAGGCCATCGGGGAGTGCAAACCAAAACCCAGGAGAGCCCCCGCCATGTCTCCCCGCCTCACCGGAGCCGCTGCAGGACGGGTCCAGCAGGATGTACTCGACCTGCCGGTAGCGCTCGTCGGAGGGCGACACTGCCAGGAAGTCCTTCTCGGCCAGCTCGCAGCAGGAGACACCAGCCCGCGCTAGCAGCGTGGCCATCGACGCCAGCCGCTTGGCGTCGAGGTCGAAGGCAAAGATCTTCCTGGGGAGGGGCAGAGGTGGGGTTACTGGGGGAGCTCGGGCGGCACCTAAGAGCCACGGCTGTAACCCGAAGCCAAGGCAGGGCGCCCTGGGGGTCCCGAGCTGGGTACAGACCCCACCCCTCCCTCTCCTGGGCGCAGCCTCACCCCCGGTTCTTCAGAAGAGCTGCCAAGTGACTGGTCTTATTGCCCGGGGCGGCACAGGCGTCGATGACATGGGCCCCGGGCCGGGGCGCCAGCAGTGTGGCCGGGAGGCAGCTGGCCTGACAGGACAGGGCACGGCAGCTGGGTGAGCAGAGGCCCTGGGCTGCGCACACACGCACGCCCTCCCTCTGCCTCCCGGCTTCCCCACCTTGTCCTGTAGGATGAGGTGACCGGCCCGGTACAGCGGGTGCTCGTGCAGGTCCGTGTGCGCAGGAAACACCAGCAGCTCCGGCAACAAGGGATCCAGGAGGAAAGACTTGCCCTGCAGGGCCCGCAAGTCCTCCAGGCTGCAGGGAGCAAGGACCAGAGTGAGCAGCCACGCCTGAAAGGGTCCATTCACACGTCACGCGCGGAGCAGCCGAGCGCCAGCTGGGGTCGTCTGGCCGCTAACGCCCTTGGGAACGCGGGAGACCCGGACCCGGATGAAGCCCCTGGCTGGAGCCTGGCCAGCCCTGGCTGTTGCGGGCCCTTGGGGAGTGAACCGGCAGACAGGGTCGATCCACTGACCCCTCCTCTCCCTGTCACCCTGCCTTTAAAAAGGAGAGAAGATGGTTCTCGGGCTACCCTAAGCGAGTTCAGGATCCTACATGCCAGCAGCGGGACGTGAGCCATGGCTCGGCCCGCACTTCTGCGAGATGGCAGGCGTGCGGGTAACACGAGTCGGCGTGTTTGAAACACACGGCACAAACACCAGCCACACCGTTCACGCGTGAGCGGGGGCGGGGGTTGCTTCACAGAAGACGGAAGGGCTGGGCTGGCTCCTGTCGCAGGGAGCGCTGCCCACGCCCCACCTGGCGTGTGAGCTCGCAGGGGGCCTCGGGAGAGGGACCGGCACCTCTGGGGACGCAGGGGCGTGGCCGCGCCACCCGTGGCGGCGGCCTGGGAGTGGGGGCCGGCTGAGCTGCCTCTGCCCACGAGGGCCTACACCGTGGCAGTGGCGGTGTAAATGCCTACGCTGGACCACACGGGCGGCTCCTATGCGAGCCGGGGAGGAACTGGGAGTGGCCGAGGCAGTGCTGGCAGGACAAGCCGCGACTGGCAGGGGCAGAGGGACCTGAGGGGTACAGGATGTGGGACTGGAGGGGCTGAGGATGGCGTCGTGGCCCGGCTCCACCGGAGCTCAAGTCCAGTTCCGATCCAGCTCCCTGCCGGTGCGCCTGGGAAGGCAGCACGTGATGGCCCAAGTGCTTGGGCCCCTGCACCCATGTGGGAGACCCGGATGGAGCTCCTGGCTCTGGCCCGGCCCAGCCGCTGTGGTTGTGGCCATTCGGGGAGTGAACCAGTGGATGGAAGAGTTACCTTTCGCTCTAGCCCTGTCATGCTCCCTTTTTCCGTATATATATACATATGGGGGGGTATATTTTTAAAGACTTATTTATCTGCTGGTTCACTCCCCAAACGGCTGCAAGGGCCGGAGCTGGGCCGATCCGAGGCCTGGAGCGTCTCCCCGGTCTCCCTCGTGGGTGGCAGGGACACACGCACTTGGGCCATCTTCCGCTGCTTTCCCGGGCGCATCAGCTGGGAAGTGGAGCAGCCAGGACTCGAACCGGCGCCCACACAGGATGTCGGCTCCGCAGGTGGCGGCTTCAGTGCCAGGCCCCCATATATGTTTGTATGAATGTAGCAGGGGGCAGGTAGGAGGCCTGGGCGGGACCCCGCGCGCAGCCTCCCCCTGCCCAGGGCGGCCAGCTCTCACCTGGAGGCGCGACCCTGGTAGGAGAAACCTTGTCTCTTGAAGTAATCAACCGCGTCTTCGGTGCAGGTCTTGAGAGTGTTCACGCGCACGAACCGCGGCACCTGGGCGGCTAGGGCGCAGCCGGCAGTGAGCGCGCACGCCCGCGGCCCCGCTCGGCCCCGCTCGGCCCCGCTCGGCCCCGCTCGGCCCCGCTCGGCCCCGCTCGGCCCCGCTCGGCCTTGCTCGGCCCCGCTCGGCCCCGCTCGGCCCCGCTCGGCTCACCTGGGCCAGGCTGGGCGCCCGCCTCCAGCAGCTCCTCGTTGCTGCTCACGCCGCGCCGAACCTTGAGCCGCGCCAGCTCGGCCCGCAGCCTGGCCTGGTGCCGGCGCAGCAGCGCCCTCCAGCGGCCGCCCCCGCCGCGGAACCCCTTCCCCAGCAGCAGCTCGTACACCAGCACCTGCGGGGGGGGCAGACCGGCTCGGCGTGCGCCCCCAGCGCCCCCGCCCGGGCTCGCCGTCCGGGTCCACACCCGCTCACCTTGGCCAGGTGCGGCCGCAGCTGCTTCTCGGCGCGGAGGAGGCCCGCGCTGGCGATCACGGCGTCCAGCACGGCGGAGTAGCGCTGCGTCTCGCACACCAGCGCGTACAGCTGCTTCACGTTCTGCACGGCCGAGGGGAGACGCGCTGGGCCGGGCGCCGGCCGCCCGCCGCCCAGCCCGGGCCGCCCTGCCCGATCCCTGGCTGCCCAACTGCCTGCCCCCGGGCCCCGCTACCTGGAAGCTGCTGGCGTACACCAGCCCCTTGATGGAGCCCTGGCGGCTCTCCACGCCAGCCAGCACGGCCGCCGCGGCCGCGTACAGCCCCATGCTTCCCGGTCCGCACGCCTTTACGGCTCTGTCGCGAAGCGCGGCCGACTTTGCGCCCTGTCGGACTTCCGGGGTCAGAGGGCACCAGGCTTCCGGACCCGGAAGCCGCGGTGCCGGCTCGCGCCCCCTAGAGGCGCGCGTGGGTAACTGCACCGGCTGGGTGCAGAGCGGGGCTTGCGGACCCTGTTCCCCCCCTCTGCGAGCTGTGGGCTTCGTGCTTTGACCCTGGAATGATGAGCAAGCAGTGGGGTCCCCCGCTGTCTAATCTGTCGCGGAGGCTGACGGGAGGCACAGGTGCAGCGGCCATACGTGCTGCTCCCGTCTGTTTCTTGTCTGCCCTTGGTGCTCTGTTGTCTTCACTCTAAGCTCCTCTGGTCTTAGGCAGTGCAGGCTTTTCCATTCATTGTTGCTTTGTTAAAAAAAAAATAAAATAAAAAATTTATTTATTTGAAAGGCAGAATTCCAGAGAGAGAGGTCTTCCATCTGCTGGTTCACTCCCCAGATGGCTGCAACGGCCGGGGCTGGGCCAGGGCGAAGCCAGGAGCTTCCTCCGGGTCTCCCACGTGGGCGCAGGGGCCCAAGGACTTGGGCCATCTTCCACTGCTTTCCCAGGCCAGAGCAGAGAGCTGGACCGGAGGTGGAGCAGCCAGGACTAGAACCGGCGCCCCTAGGGGATGCAGGCAGTGGCTTAACCCATTGGTTTACGGTGGCTTTGAAGGGACAGGTCTACACTGCAGGGTGAACTTGAGTCAGCCATGCACAGGCAATGGTTACAGCCACGGGGTGCATGTGCGGACGGCAGGAAGCGGCGTCTGAAGGCCCTCAGAGCTCGGTGGCCAGAAGGAGAGGGTGCCCTGAGGAGCTGGGAGGGGTCAGGGCTGCGTGCAAGCCGGGGGAGAGCCGTGGCGGCTGAACCACGCCAGCTCCCCAGGTACCCGCCCCCATCTGAGGACCGGGGCTTCCAGGAGCCCCCTTGCCGGCAGTCACAGTGAGGCGATGGGGCGTGGGAATTACCGACCCCTCGGGGTTCCTTCAGAAGTGCCCAGCAGACGTGGGGGTGCAGACACCCGGGCTCTGATCCCCGCCCCTCCCCGGGACTGAGCCTCCGCGCTGGCCGTAAGGTGGGCTTAGCAACGCCGTCCTGGCTGCCCACCGGCTGTCCTGCCAAGTCGACCTCAGAGGCCAGAGAACGGGACGGATGGCGGTGTTTCGGGAGAAGCAAGCTGGAGGAAGAGAACGAGCGGTCCCTTGGGTGTAGTGACCTGGGTGTTTGCCGAGTCTCTCGTCCCACAGGGGAGCAGTGAGCACCCGCTTTAAAGTGTCACCAGGGGCCTGCACCGTGGTGCCGGGGGTTCAGCCACTGCCTGCAATGCTGGTGGAGACCACTTCCGATCCAGCTCCCTGCTAATGAGCCTGGGAAAGCAGTAGAAGGTGGCCCAAGTGCTTGGGCCCCTGCACCCACGTGGGAGACCTGGATGGAGTTCCAGCTCCTGGCTTCGGCCTGGCCAGCACTGGCCACGGTGGTCATCTGGGGAGTGAACCAGCTGATGGAAGCTAGCTCGCTCGCTCCCTCTCTCTCCCACTCTCACTCCCTCTTGCAGCCATTTGGGGAGTGAACCACTGGATAGAAAATCTCGTCTCTGTAATTTTCTTTCAAGTAAATAATAAACCTTTGTAAAGTATCACCGGGGCTGTTTCAAAAACAGCACTCAGGGCCAAGGGAGCCCACGGAGACGGTAGTGGGGGGTGCGGTGGCACCACTGCTGTCCCCGGCCCAACAGAGTAAGGGAGAGACAGGGGAGGCAGTGGGGAAGCTGCCAGCCCAGGACCGACAGGTGGGAACCCAGGCACTCACGGACCTCAGACGCCCTCCCACTCCTGCCCAGGCCGGCAGGAAGCCATTGTGGCCCCCATCACGGCAGGTGGGCAGCGTGCAGGGTGACAGCTGTCACGGACTGGAAGGCAGAGCTGAAGGCCAGCCCCCCCACACTCAAGGTCAGGCACGCAGTGGCCAAGGCCAGGGCCCGGCAGGTTCAGCCAGCAGACTACAACGAGCCGTTTTTGGATTCAGTTTATTACACAGACAGCGGAGTGGAGCCAGAAGTGCCAGCTCCCCGGGGTCCTTGAAGTGAGCCAGGAAAATGAGGGCAGGGGACTGCCGCAGTACGGGAGCCAGTCTGGCTGTAGCGGAGCTGCGTGCCTGCAGTGTCATCCCAGGAGAGGGGACAAGAAGCCTCGGACCGCATCGCAGCCTCCCACTGGAGGGGAGGTGGGCAGAGATGGCTGGAGCCAGCGTCTCCCCTGGCCCTGACGGCCGGAGCCAGCGTCTCCCTGGGCCCTGGTGGGCTGCACAGACAGGTGGCGGGGTGGGCCTGTGCCTGGCACCCACAGGGAGCCCCAGGGGCTCAGCGGCAGCCCTAAATGGGACTGTAGACCCTCTCTCCAGAGGGTGACCCAGCTCCAGCCTCTCTCTCTGTCCCAGTTCTCAGATTCAGGGGGAGAATCCCATTGTCCCAGCCTCCGTCCGGGGTGGACACCAGCCCATCGGCTCCCTCCCAAGGCTACAGCTCCTGCCTGGCCCCTGCCTGCTTCTTGGAGGCTGTCATTCTTGGCACCTGCCCAGGCGGGGGAGGGGAGTCTCTGAAGACACAGCAGAGGGGCAGGTGGGCAGGTGGGCAGGTGGTGGGCGCCAGGTGCGGCCTGAGCAGCTTGTGGGCATGGCAGGGGCAACCTGCAGGTCACCTGGAGAAACAGGGCCAACGCAGTGCCCTCGGGGGGTTTCAGCCCTCAGTGGGACGGGGAAAGCATGGCTGCAAAGGGCCAGTGGCCGCCCAGGCCTGGTGCTGCTGACCCCGCCAGGGGCCAACAGAGATGCCCCTGGCTGATGGGGAAGACACCACGGCACCTGTCGTTAAAGTCCGAGGAACACATGGACAGGCACGGGACCTCCCCCGAGGGCAAAGGCATCACTGTAGGACCTGATGGGACGCAGCTGGCTTGGGCCTGCGGGTGGGCGGCCCTACAGCTTGGTGGGCTGCGGGGGGCCCAGGGGGCCGGGCCCACCGGGCGGGGGCAGGACCATGGGCAGCGAGTCGCTGGCCCTCTCGTGCCAGCAGGTGTCCAGGATGGGGTAGAGCTTGCCCTGGAAGTCGGCCTGGAACGTGTAGAGGGGCCGCAGGTCATCGGGCCGGTCGGCGTCAAAGAAAGTGAGCTCTCCCTGCTCATAGTGCAGGTAGACGCCAATGCGGTGCGGGCGGCCCGCCACGGGCAGGGGCACCCGCGGGCCAGCGAAGGCCTCGTACAGCCGGCCCTCCTTCAGGCCGATCAGCCACACGCCCTGCTCCGGCGACTTGCCCAGCTTGCCCTTGCGGCTGGCCGTGGCCTTGATGACGCCCAGGCGCCAGTCGCTCTTGCCGCCCACCACCACCTCCCAGTAGTGGCGGCCGCAGGAGAAGCCGCGGCTGGCCAGGACGCAGGCGCTGTAGTCGAAGCCCTCGGGCTGGCTGGCGCGCCGCTGGGCCAGGAGCCCGCACTGCACCACCGTGTTGCCCTTGGACAGCTCCAGGAGCGGGTGTGCGGTGGCCGGGTCCAGCTTCAGCGACTCCGGGGCTAGGAAGGAGGCCAGAGAGAGGCTGGTGTGAGGTCGCGGGGGAGGCGGCGGGCCCTGGCCCGGGACAGCCCCCGGGGCCTCGGTGGGCCCAGAGAGGGGCTGCCCGCTGAATGGACGCCGATGGAAGGTGCAGGGAGCAGGCTCCGAGCAGAGGGACCCGCGGATGGCAGCCGCCAACAGGGGCCCAGCCCCGCCCTCTCGGCGGCCGGGAGACACCGCGACACCTGCGCCACTCCGCGAGTCCCCGCCGGTCCATTTACCCCCGAGATGTGCGAGCCAGCGCCAGTGAGCAGCGAACACACCGCTGTGTCCTCTCCCCACCCCCTCTTTCGTTCTAAATAGGACCCTGTGTCCACTAGTGACATCAGTCCACTGAGTACGCGCTGGCTAAGCAGGCTGGCGGCGATGTAGGAGTGGATGAAATGTCTGAATTGTTCTGTTCCTAAGTATTTCCCCGTTCTTGCGTCTCCCGGTTTGAATTTACTTCTTTGAACAGCAGAGAGACAGAGATGTCCATCGGCTGGTTCACGCCCCTAATGCCTGCAACAGCCAAGGCGGGGCCAGGCCGAAGCCAGGAGCCAGGAGCTCCACCCCCACCTCCCCCGCGGGTGGCTGCTGCCTCCCAGGTGCGCGCCCGCAGGAAGTGGAAAGCTGAGCTGATCGGACGCGGCTGTCCCAGGCAGCCCTGGCCCGCTGTACCACGCACACACCCAAGCGATCTGCCAGACACACCACGTGAGCACCAAACCTCACCTCTGACAGATGGCCTGAGGCTGACAGGCCAAGCCTGCCCGGTCCCGGCCAGCGCCATGTGGGGCTGAGCTGGAACCCGAGTCTCGGGGGACAACCCCGCCCCAGCCCTGTGCTCTCCCCAATGCCCACGCCCGCCTCGCTCTGCACCCCCCCGCCCCGCTGAGACCTCTTCAAGAGGCGGGGCGGGGGGGGGCTCACCTGGCAGAACTTTCCGGAACAGCCTTTTCCAGACGGTCAGTTTGATGTCGGCCTGGTGGAGGCCAGGCTTGAAGGAGATGGGGCTGAACGCGCCGTCCAGCGGCCGGGCCTGCTGCAGCTCCGCTCTGAGTGGGACAGGCCACACGATGGGGGGACCTGGGCCCCCACGGCCCCGCCCCACGCCAGACCCCGGGCTCAGTGGGACACCCACGATGCCTGTCGCTCCTTCCCCTCCACACCCGCCTCCTCCCTGGAAGCGGAGATGCCCCAGAGCCGAGACCCCTGCGGTGCGGGTCTGGGCGCACTGCCCGGGAACTCGTCAGGAATGCGGGTCCCTGGGCCCCACCAGGGCCAGGCGGCCTGAGGCCCTGCGGATGTCCAAGAGCCACTCCTAGGCACCGGGCGACCCTGGCCCCAGGCGCAGCTGGAGGGGACGCCTTCGGCCCTCCCACGCTTACTGGTGCTGTGGCTAAAAGCAACCTGAACACGCAAGGTGGTTGAGGCAGCCCCAGGAAGAGCGGGACTCGTTCGCTCATCAGCTGACAATGAGGGTCCACGGTCCCCGGGGTCCGCAGAGCAAGTCCAAGGCCCTCCTGGCCGTCACCCAATGCCCCCAGCAACATGGACCCGCTCACGGCACCCCAAGGGCCACCCACACCTGACCCTTCCCTCGGCCCCGCTTGCTGGCCTACTGGTCTACCGCCCGCCCTCCCGGCCGCCACACCTGTTCCCCTTAGCGTGCCTGCGGTGTGGCTCTGGCCTGGGGGGCCGCAGTTCACCATCTGCCTCCCACCAGTCTGTGGGACCCCGGGAGGCGGGGATGTGGTGTTCGTGTGTTCTCCCTGGGCTCAGCCTAGGGGCCCTGGCTAGGCTGAGCGGAGGAATGGGCGAGACGAGGTGCGCGGGTGTTACCTGGAGGCCAGGGAGTGGTAGTTCTGGAAGACAGGAGGGCGCGGGGTGAGGCCGGGGCTGGCCACGGGGAGTCCACGGTGGGGCTATGGGGGAGGGGCGTGGCCGCCGCCCACTCACCCGGATGAACTCGTGGTGGCTCTCGTTGCTGAACTGCTCCAGCACGCGCTCGGCCTGCGCCAGCCGCTCCTGCGCACCCTGGGCCTGCTCCAGCTGCATGTCCAGCGAGGCCACCAGGCCCCGGGTGTGCGCCTCCACGCCGCCCAGGCAGCGGGCCTTCTCCTCGTCCACCAGGTGGTGCAGCTCCTGGAACTCGCGGCGGATCACCCAGCTGAAGACGTCCGACTCGTTCTGGGACACGGAGGGCCCTGGTCACGGCGCTGCCCGGCTAGGGTGGGCCTTGCTGTGGGGCTGGTGGTGCCACCCGGGGGGTCGCAGGGTGGGCCACGTGGACCCCAGAGGTGGCCGTGGGCAGGCGGCCACGGCAGGACCCCAGCTCTCATTTTAAACGGACTACTGGTCAGTGTGCACAGGGAAAAGGTGTTTGAGCACGGAGTTCCACAGCTACGGCCCCCATCTCATACCCACCCCCCAGCCCCACGCGCCTCTCACGCAGGTGAACCAGATAGCGCCGAGGGCTTCCGGGCCTTCCAGGCCTGTGCCCCCCGCCGCAGGCTGCCAAGGTCAGGCAGACACAGGTGGCACTGGGCGGGGGGACGTGGGGGGAGTCACGCTCATGCTTCGGGCTGTTTACCTCTGGGCTCAAGTTCTGGGTTATCTCAGACGCAAGGACACGGAGGACAAAAGCGGACTTGGAGCCAGGCCTGACAACTGGGCCGAATTCCGCACCCCGCCCTGGAATGCTGTGCATTCGGGCTTTATATGGCAAGTGCGGCTGTCGGGAAAGGACAGTGGGGTCGGGGCGCTGCGGGGGCCGGGCCGGGGGGGGGGGGGGGAGGCACTCACGACGATCCGCGTGCGGTTGTTCACCAGTTTGGCGATGTGCTCCTCCACCTTCTTCTGCTCCTGCTTCAGGTCGGAGACGAGGGCTGCAAGATCCTCCTGGAGACGGCGGCCAGGGCCCCGTGAGCGGCTGGCCCCGCCACCGCCCTGCGCCGTGGGGCCTCCCGACGGCCACGAATGTCCCCGCTGGGAATACCCAGAGCTCCCCAGGACAGCTGAGAGCACTCAGGAATGTGCCGCACCGGGTGTCACGGGGAGAGATGAAGGGCACGGCCACCGGGGGCCCCAGACAGCGCCCGCGCCACATCCTGGCACCAGCAGGTCCCCAGAGAGGGGGCCGACACTGTAGCAAGAGCCCAGGAAGGCGCACCTGTGGCGAGGCTGGTTCTGCGGCCGGTGTAGCCGCCCCAGCCAAACCTGGGTTCCCCTCTCCCTATCAGCACTGGAATCCATCCCCAGCCCCCTTGGGCCCAACCTGGACTGGAGGCCCCTCCAGGCTGCCCCAGTCCCAATCCGACCCAGCCCTGGGGGTGCCGACAGGAACGTCCGCACCGCCGTCTGGCCCCACCGCCGGCCCAGGGGCCTTGCTGCTCGGTGCCCGCTGGGTACCGGGAGCTTTGGTTCAGATGCTTCCCAAGGACAAAGAGCTGCTAGAGCCCCTGGGTCAGCGAGGGGAGCAGACAGGTGACCAGAGTCCCGCTGCTGCCTGCCAAGGCCTCAGGCGGCTGAGAGGGGCCCGGGAAGGGCACAGCGATGGTCCCCAGGCGGAGACTCAAGGCCCCGGGACAGCAGGTGCACACGTGGACTGATGAAGCCATCTCTCAGGCAGCCCACCATCTCAGTGGGCACGCGAAGACAGGGAGGCCCGGGCAGGAGCAGACCAGAGAGGGAAACCTCAGGCCGGCCCTGTGGTGCAGTGGGCTAAGCCTCTGCCTGCCGCACCAGCATCCCACATGGGTGCCGGTTCAAGTCTTGGCTGCTCCACTTCCCATCCAGCTTCCTGCTAACACATCTGGGAAAGCAGTGGAAGATGGCCCAAGTGCTTGGGCCCCTGCACCCACGTGGGAGACCAGGAGAAGCTCCTGGCTCCTGACTGTTGCAGCCATTTGGGGAGTGAACCAGCAGATGGAAGGCCTCTCTCTGTCTCTCCCTCTCTCTGTTTAACTCTGCCTCTCAAATAAATAATCTTTAAAAAATAAAAAGGAGACCTTCTTCGCAGAGCTGTGGGGTGACAGGAACCCCAATACAAAACGGGGACCAAGCAGGGGTCAGAGGGGATGGATGGGCTCTGGGGTTTCCCTCTCTCCGGGTGGCCTCGGGCTCTCCCTCCACACTCCCAGCTCTTCAGTCCCCACTGGCCATCCCCGGAGAGCGGTCTCACAGCGCTCCGTCCCCCCGCTATGGGAGGCCTCTCGCCTGCCTCCTTCCCAGGGTTCCCTCGTTCCCACATCATCTGAGTCGGCCACCTACAAAGGTGCTGCTGGTGGCGAAAAGCGACTCTCTAGACGCCGGCTAGGGCCCCCAGGAGCAGGGATTCACCGGCAGGCACTGAAACGCGAGGGCACGGCCCAAAGTTCACGGCACATGGGAGGGTGCGCTGAGCTGGTTTCGCTGCGCGAGGGCTTCGGAGTCCCTGCACAGTCCCTTCCTGGAACAGCTTCCCACGAACTTCCTGAAGACCCCTCTCACGGCCTGGCTCGCAAAACTCGCTGCACCGCAATACACTCATCTTTTAATCCTCTCTTCCACGAATCTCTCAAGTCCCCTCCCACGCAGGGGCGCAGCCACCGGCTGCACCCCGGGAACCCTCAGGAAAACCCTGGGGCACAGGCCAGCAGGTGGCGCCAAGGCGCTCTCCCCAAGGTGGGCCCCACCGAAGCCCCCCGCCGCTGGTTGGAGCTCAGCACAGGATCCACGAGGCCGGCAGGAAACGGAGCCACGTGGTGGCGCCAGAGAGCGCGGGCCGCAGGTTCCCCGAGGAAGCCTCCCCTCCTCCCCGCCCCGTTTCCCACCTTCATGCGGCTGTAGACGGTGGAGACGGGTGTGACCCGGTGGTGCTGGTGGGAGCCCAGCAGGCCGCACAGGCCGCAGATGAGCTCCTGGTCCTGCTCGCAGAAGAGGCTGAGCGGGTTGCGGTGGTGTGCGCACACGCTGGGCTCCGGCTCCTCGGGCAGCTGCAGGGCCTCGATGACCCGCGCCAGGGAGACGTTGGGCGGCGAGCTGCTGCAGTCCGCCGGCTGGCGGCACACGGGGCAGCGCAGCTCCGAGTCCAGGTGGCGCGACAGGGCCAGCAGGCAGTCCTTGCAGTAGGAGTGGCCGCACTGCAGCATCAGGGGCTCCCTGAAGACCTCCAGGCAGATGGGGCACTGCAGCCGGTCCTCCAGCTGGGGCATGCTCACCTGCCAAGCCATCCACGCTGCAGCCTGCAACCAGGCCACCGCCGGGAAAACCGACCGGCAACGAGACGCAAAAGCCCCAAGGCCAGGCACCAAGACCCGGGTGGTGACGCTGGACGCCTGCCTACCTGGCTGCCCGGGCTCCGCCCCTTACCCGGAGACACGCCCCTCCCCAAGGTCACCAGGAATCAGGTGGAAAGTGGGTCACGTCACGGGACTGCCGGGCCCCCTCTGATAAGCGCGACATTCGGCTGCTGGCCTTGGCCGGGGCGGGGGGAGGGGCGCCGGCAGAGGGGCAGGGGCTGCCGTCCACACCCGACAACCGGGCAGGAGAGGTTCTCAGAAGTGTTTAGGCACAGAGAGTTCTAGAACGGCAGACCGCGGTCCCAGCAGGCCTCTGTCGGCCAGCGACAGGCAAGCCCCAGGTCTGGGGTAGGCAGGTGGAATCCGCAACGCGTCAAGCACCAAGCTGAGTGCCGAGAGGCCCTGTCCCTTCGGAATTGAGAATACAGTGAGGGCAGGGCTGGCATTATCCAGGTAAGCCCCATGCAGGAAGCAAGCAGGGTGACAGAGAGGGAGACGGGGTGACGGGCGGGTGAGGGACCGCCTTAAACAGTGGCCGAGTTGACACCTAGAGGGTACACAGCAGCCAGACACTGGAAAGGCTGCAGGTGCAAAGGCCCTGAGGTTGGAGAGAGCTCGGTAGGTGAGACAGGAGGGTCCTTCAGAAAGCTCACGGGGGCAGGGGTTTACATCCCAGCAGGAAGATGCCCACGTCCCACACTGGACCGCCTGGCTTCGAGTCCCAGCTCCAGCCTCCCGGGAGGCCGTGGTGATGTTCAAGTCGCCCGTGTGGGAGACCCGGGTTGAGTTCCAGTCTCCTGGCTTCAGCACCAGCCACTGCAGACGTTGGAGGAAGGAACCAGCATGTGGAAACTGTCTCTTTGTATTTCTGCTTTCCAATAAAAGTTACATTACACGCACCCCCACATCAGACCACATTCCTCTCTCTGCAGCCCTCCAGTAGCTTCCACGAACGCTGGCTTTCCCTGTCAACCCCTCCAGTCTCATGTCCTGAGGTTTCAATGTCAGGCATTGAACACAAAGGACAGAGGTTCAACAAGAGGCCGCCCTGCCCCCCCCCCCCAGAAAACATCCTTCAAGGGCCGGCATTGTGGGGTAGCAGGTACAGCAGCACCTGCGATGCCAGCATTCCATATGGGTGCTAGCTCACGTCCAGCTGCCCTGCTGCTAATCCAGCTCCCAGCTGACGGCCCGAGAAAGCAGCGGATGATGGCCCAAGTGCTTGGGTCCCAGCACTGGCCACCGTGGCCATCTGAGGAGTAAACCAGCAGATGGAAGATCTCTCTGTCTCATTCTTTCTCTGTAACTCTTTCAAAATAGCGGCTGGCACTGTGGCATAGTGGGTAAAGCCGCCACCTGCAGTGCCAGCATCCCATATGGGTTCCGGTTCGAGTCCCGGCTGCTCCACTTCCAATCCAGCTCTCTGCTCTGGCCTGGGAAAGCAGAGGAAGATGGCCCAAGTCCTTGGGCCCCTGCACCCACGTGGGAGACCCAGAAGAAGCTCCTGGCTTCACATGGTCCCAGCTCTGGTCATTGTGGCCATTTGGGGAGTGAGCCAGCAGATGGAAGACCTCTCTCTTTCTGTCTCTCCCTCTCTCTGTAACTCTGCCTCTCAAATAAATATATAAATCTTAAAGAAAGAAACAGATAAATAAAAAGGGTGGCCCCTGGCTGACAGCCCGCAAGGAGACGGGGACCTGCAGGGAGCTGGAGTCTCCCCAGAGCGTCCAGTGGGTCGGCAGCCTTGCTGATTGTAGGCCAGGGAGAACCGCGCTGGACTTCCACTAAAGCAGCTGTAGTTTGGGCAGAGCTCCATGCTACTCTGTTGCAACGGTGATAAAAACTCAGAAGCCAAGAGGGGGAAAAAAAGTATTTAAAGGCTGGAGTGATCAAGTGTATCAGCTGTTGGGGCCGGCCTTGTGGCGCAGGGGGTAAAGCTGCCGCCTGAGACGCCGGCAGGGACCTCGGTTCGAGTCCTGGCTGCTCCACTTCCGACCCAGCTCCCTGCTAATGGCCTGGGAAAAGCACCAGATGACTCAAGTGCCTGGGCCCGGGCACCCGCGTGCGAATCCGGGTGCAGCCCCAGCCACTGTGGAAGCCGTCTGGGAGTGAACCAGCGGATGGAAGACCCCTCTGTTAGCCCTGCCTTTCAAATACAAAAAATAAATAAAATAAAATAAAAGGGGAAGCTTTAAGACAACAGAGACAAGAGACAGACCCGGGGAACAGCCAGGATCCAATCAACAGCTCTCCTTCACCCCGAGGAGCAGGTGCAGGCGGTTCTTACTTAGCAAGCTGGGGTAGCTCGCCTCTTTCCTCCCAGGGCCCGGCGGCTTGACGGCCAAAGTGCTCTCCTGGACCCAGCGTCCCCCGAAAGGCAGAGCAGGTAAGGAGCACGCGCCCCTGCCAGCCTGCTCCAGGCCCCAGCCGACCCCGGCCCCCAAGACCCAAGACCCCGGCCCCCGGCCCCCGGCCCCCGGCCCCCAGCCGACCCGGGACCCCGGCCCCGCCTCCATCCGGTTCCCGGCGCCCTCCCCACGCCCTCCGCCCACCACGCCCCCGCCACACCACGCCCTCCGCCCACCACGCCCCCGCCACACCACGCCCTCCGCCCACCACGCCCCCGCCACACACACCCCCCCGCCACACCACGCCCTCCGCCCACCACGCCCCCCCGCCACACCACGCCCCCCGCCACACCACGCCCCCGCCACACCACGCCCTCCGCCACACCACGCCCCCGCCACACCACGCCCTCCGCCACACCACGCCCCCGCCACACCACGCCCCCGCCACACCACGCCCTCCGCCCACCACGCCCCCCGCCACACCACGCCCCCGCCACACCACGCCCTCCACCACACCACGCCCCCGCCACACCACGCCCCCGCCACACCACGCCCTCCGCCCACCACGCCCCCGCCACACCACGCCCTCCGCCACGCCACGCCCTCCGCCACGCCACGCCCTCCGCCACACCACGCCCCCGCCACACCACGCCCCCGCCACACCACGCCCTCCGCCCACCACGCCCCCGCCACACCACGCTCTCCGCCACGCCACGCCCTCCGCCACGCCACGCCCTCCGCCACACCACGCCCCCGCCACACCACGCCCCCGCCACACCACGCCCTCCGCCCACCACGCCCCCGCCACACACACCCCCCCCCGCCACACCACACCCTCCGCCCACCACGCCCCCCCGCCACACCACGCCCCCCGCCACACCACGCCCCCGCCACACCACGCCCTCCGCCACACCACGCCCCCGCCACACCACGCCCTCCGCCCACCACGCCCCCGCCACACCACGCCCTCCGCCGCACCACGCCCTCCGCCGCGCCACGCCCTCCGCCGCACCACGCCCTCCGCCGCACCACGCCCTCCGCCGCACCACGCCCCCGCCACACCACGCCCTCCGCCCACCACGCCCCCGCCACACCACGCCCTCCGCCACGCCACGCCCTCCGCCACACCACGCCCTCCACGTCTCACTGGCCCCGGCCTGCGCCCCCGCACGCACCCCAGGCCGCAGGCTCGGCCCGCCCTTGTCACTTGCTCTCCGCCGCCCTCGCCCTCGGCGCGCACATCCCCGCTGCTCGCTCCTTGCCCCCTCAGGAAGGTGTACGTGCTTCCGTCATCACGCTCTGCGTGGCTCCAGTCACGTGTCCCCCGCTCGCACCCCATCCTCCACTGCGGGCCGCTGCACATGCGCACACCGCCGGTCACGTGCCCTCCACATTCCAGCCCCAGGCACGTGCTCCCCGCACGCGCGACACCGGGGGCGGCGGTTGGAGCGACGGCATGAGCGGCTTCGCGCGGCCCCGGCCCGGCATGGCGCCGTCGGGAGAGGACGGCCTGGTATACATGGGGGCGGTGGGCCAGGGCCCGGGAGGCTCGCGGGGCGCGGGCCGGCCCGAGGCCCTGAGGCCCGCCGCCTTGCGGTCTCCGGCAGTCCGTGTACCAGCGGTGGAGTCAGCGGATGCAGGACATCTCCGGGGACCGCGGCGTGCTCAAGGACGTCATCCGGGAGGGCGTCGGGGAGCTGGTGACGCCCGACGCGTCGGTGCTCGGTACCGCGGGGACCCGGCCCCGCGTGAGCCCGGGGGGGGGGGGCGCGTGCGCGACGGCTGTGTGTGCGTGTGCGGTAGGGGAAGAGGGAGGGCCTACCCCCCCGGAGAGACCCCCGCGAGACCCCCCGAGAGACCCCAAGAGACCCCCCAGAGACCTCCCCCAGAGACTCCCGGAAGGGACCTCCGAGAGACCCCCCGAGACCCCCCCAGAGACCTCCCCCAGAGACCCTCCGGAGAGACCCCCCTCCGGAGAGATCCCCCAGAGACCCCCCCCGGAGAGACCCCCGCGAGACCCCCCGAGAGACCCCCCAGAGACCTCCCCCAGAGACCCCCCCCAGAGACCGCCCCGGAAGGGACCCCCTCCCCTGCCTCCCATCCCCCCACCGCCCATCCCCCATCTCCCTTGTGCCCGAGCCCACGAGGGGCCGCGCTGTGGGGGAGAAGGAGCGGGTGTCTCTGCTCGGGGCTCCCTTACATTTTCTTTTTTTTTTTTTTTTTCCTCCCCTTCCGGGTCCCAGTCAAATATTCTGGCTACCTGGAGCACATGGACAAACCCTTCGATTCCAATTGCTTTAGGAAGACTCCACGGCTCATGAAACTTGGAGAGGGTAAATGCCCCCCTCTCTCCCCCGGGGCCGGCTGGGGGTGGGGGTCCCACCGCCCAGTGCTTTAAGCTGGTTTTTTATTTCTGAGGCTGGGGTGTGGTCGGGCAGTCACACTCTTCCCCCACCCCCCATGTTTGCCCTTCAAACCTGGGTGTTTGAGAGATGGCCTGCCTGGCAAGGTTACCTGTGGGTTCTGTGTCCTGTGTCTCGGAGACACACCTGTGACGAGAGTCGGTTCACTTCCCAAATGGCCAGAGCTGAGCTGGGCCGACCCGAAGCCAGGAGCCAGGAGCTGCTTCTGGGTCTCCCACGCAGGTGCAGGGGCCCAAGCACTTGGCCCATCTTCTGCTTTCCCAGGCCATTAGCAGGGAGCGGGATTGGAAGTGGAGCAGCTGGGACTCGAACCAGTGCCTATGTGGGGTGCCAGCACCGCAGGTGGAGGCTTAGCCTACTGACACCACAGCTACGGCCCCACGATCCGCAGCTGCTTTCCTACTAAGGACTTCACCAGGTGGTGGAAACTGACCTGCGGTCAGGCGACCCTGGGGGAGAGTCAGATGAGGGCCTGGGAGTTAGCAGCCTTGCAGGTGTGTTTGGCAAAGCCGTACATCGCTCGGGGAACCTTTTTTCTGCCAGGGGCCGTTTGGTCATTCACGGCCTCACGCCCTGGCCACAGGAAGTTCTCCACTGGGGCATTAGCAGCCTCACGCCCTGGCCACAGGAAGTTCTCCGCTGGGGCGTCTCTTGCAGACATTACGCTTTGGGGCATGGAGCTGGGCCTCCTGAGCATGCGCAGAGGAGAGCTGGCCAGGTTTCTGTTCACGCCCACCTACGCCTATGGGGCGCTGGGCTGCCCGCCCCTCATCCCCCCCAACACCACCGTCCTGTTCGAGATCGAGCTGTTGGACTTCCTGGACTCCGCCGAGTCGGACGCGTTCTGTGCCCTGTCTGCGGTAAGCGGCTGGGGGTGGGTGGCCTGGGTGCTGGGGGACTCCCTGCAGGCTTGGCCCGGGCCCCGCCCCTCCACTTCCTGGTGCCTGCCGTCGGGCTTTGCTGAGTTTTCGGCTCTGGGGCAGCATCCAGGTGGCCTTGTCACCACGAGATGTTGTCAGCAGTAAGCGTGGCGTCTCAACAAGGACGCCTGTAACTGACTGTCGTGTCCGGGCCTTGCGACTGAAGGGGGCTGGCAAGCGACTGGGATACCTGGGCCAGCGGGTGGAGACCAGGCCAGGCCCAGCAAGCTGGGGTACACGGTCACTGTGCCTCACAGCCTCGCACTCAGCCCTGTGCCTCGCTCCAGGCCTGCCAAGCCCATCAGCAGTCGCGGGCGCTGGCTTCGGCACGCTAGTCCATCTTACTCTGGCACATCCGGGTTCCACCACTGGCGTCTGACTTAGGGTCTCTGGACTGGGGCCGGGACCGGGAGCCCTGTGGGTGATTCTGATACGTAGCCAGGGCTGCGCTGCGTGACCATGCAGGCTACCACGGCTCTGGGCACAGCAGCACTGTTCGCTGCTTGTTGGCTGCGTAGGGGCCGGGAGCCCTGATCCTTGTGCTTGGTGGATTCCCCCAGCTCCTAGCTCCGGGCCAAGTGCTGCTTCGGGGAACGTGGTGGGAGGGCTCCAGGCGTGGACTGGCCCTGGCCCCACCCCGCAAGGGGCCTCTGCACACACAGGAAGTGGTTGACAGCTCGTCATTTAAGAGAACCACCCCCTCGGGGCAGTCTGGCTTTTGGGGTCCCTTGCTGGTGATTCTTATCTGGTCCCCAGGAGCAGCAAGACCAGTTTCCGGTTCAGAAGGTCCTAAAAGTGGCAGCCACGGAGCGGGAGTTTGGCAACTACCTTTTCCGCCAGAATCGTTTCTGTGACGCCAAAGCACGATACAAGCAGGTAAGGGTGCTGGGGAGGCCGAGCGGCTGCGTGGATTTCCCAGCCACGGGCCTCTGCTTTCTCCTTCTGGCCGCCGTTGTGGGGAGCGTACCTGGCTCCTGCTCGCCGTGGCTTCTCACGAGAGCGTCAGAACCGAGACAGAATCGCCCCCTTCCGCGGTGACTCGGATGAAATCAGCTGTGACACCAAGAGGCGACAGGGAGAGGAACCAGGCTGGGTCTCCAAGGCTCGCACTTGAGTGGATGGCACAGAGGGTCAAGGTCATCATCCTAACCGTGTCAGGCTGGAGATGTCGCCATCATCTGGACAGCTGGCATGGTTGATCAGCACCGCGACTAACGGGTTGGTTCAGTAAGGAGCACGTGAGGCCTTTGGAACCTAAAACCATGTTTCTCTCGCTACTTTTCATGGGCAGCCATTAAGAAAGTCTCATTTAAAAACTCCTCACGGTGCAGGGGAAGGCCTGGCAGAGGGAACAAGGAGGGGCGCCCCCATGACCTGCGTCTTGCATGGGTTGTGAGTGTGTAGAGCTGTGCGCCGTGTGCTGACCACTGAGTTTGTATTCTTTGGTAACAAGACTTTGTTGCTGCAAAAACTCAAGTGGAAGAGAGAGACCAGCGGTGGCATCTCGGCCTCCGGCGGCCACACCCCCAGCCTCGCCCTGCTCCCGGCTGTGAGGGAGCTGCCTTCGTGGGTGGTGCTGACCACGATTGGGTTTCCTTTCTGGTTCGCTGCTTGAACAGGTTGTTCTGAGCGCTTCCTGTGTGCCAGTGTGTACTTTGGCTCCAGGGGCCCCAGAACGGTGTTCAGCTGACAGCCCCTGGACGTGGGATTTCCCACGAGACTTCTGAAGGGGGCGGCCCGGGGCTGCCAGAGCGCTGGCTCTGAAAAGCCGTCAGGATCCTGGGGGCCCGCTCTTCACGGGTGCTAGTTCTCCACCCAGGGAGGTCCCCCAGTCTGCCGCGCTGCAGGGTCATCAGGCTGCCGGAAGCGAGATGAGCCTGCTGTGTCTACGTTCAGAACTTTCCAGAAGTCTCCCCCCACTGACCTGTTGTCCTGACCCGTGTCACACACCCTCAGCTGTGCGGGCCTCTGGGCTGGGGTGTGCTGGGAGGAGAGGGTACAGGTCACAGGGAACCGTATCGGCCACGTGAGAACGCGCAGGCCTCGGCTTTGGGATGGCACATCGCAGCACCGTGACTTGTCGGGCTTCCCGGAAAACCCACTTGGCGCCCTCTGTCCGCCAGTCCTAGTGCCTGGGTCTGGTCCCCTGAGGCTGTTTCTTTTCAATGGTGCCTGCTGCCTGATTTCAGGCCGGCGCTGTCCGAGGATGGGCGCAGGGACCCTTGCGACCTGGAGTTGTCCCTGTGGGACGTGAGGCTTCCACTCTCCCGCCGGCCACATGGCTTGTCCCAGCCTTGTCACCACGGTTCTGAAAGTCGGCCGAGGGTCCGTACACGGTCCGTACAGCTGTGGAGCCTCTGCCTCACCCTCTCTCAGTCTCGCTGTTGGGCCCAACTTTCCCCGGTAGAAAGCGCCTTTGCGCGCCGTCCTCCAGGCAGGCCGAGCCTCCCCCGCCAGCCGCCGGGTTTCTGGGGCAGTGCCGGCACTCGGGTCAGGCCGGAGGTGCCGGGCCCTCTGCACAGCTCCTGCCCCGCGGCTGCCCCGCGGTGCTGGCCTGTGGCTTTCCCGTCCTCTTTCTCGCCGCACCCGCGCCGCTTTGTTCTGATGGAGTCCCTTGGCGTGGGCTCGGCAGACGCTTAGCTTTTGTAGTCGCCGGCTTGCCGTGGAGAGGTCTGGGGCGTTGTCGCGTTCCTTCCTACGTGACCTTTCTTCCTCTGGGGAGAAGCGGGCTTTCAGGAGGGGTTTCCACCAGCGTTCCTAGGTTTTACAGGGTGGGCGTGGGGGGGGGGGCGCCCTGAGCCCTCGGTCTCTGTCTTTCATTTCTCCTCGACCCTGGGACGTGGTGCTCAGTTCTTTCTTTACTCACTCCTGTGTCTCGTGTGCGGATCAGACCTCGTGCACTGAGCGGCCCCCGGCTCCCCCCGTGCCCCCCCTCTCTGGCCCACCGTCTGCGAGCTTTCCTTGACGTTTTAAAACCATCTCTTCTAATGAATTTTTCATTAAAATGTTTTCCAAGGACCCTTTGTTCTATTTTTTCCCCAGATTTCTGTTCTTATTTCACGCATGCATTATTTTCTCTTTGATTCTTTGTGATTATAATTTTTAGAGTTTCTTCTCTGTGTCTTAAATCTCAGGCCTTTTTCCGTGTGTTCTGTGCCTTGGAGAACGTGGCCGTGGGCATTGTTCGTAGCAAGTCACGGAGACCCGGATAGCAGTACCCTGAACTCAGTCCCTCTCAGCACTGTCCCAGGCCGGGGGCACGCACACCACGCCTGGCTGGGCCAGGCTGGCAGACGCCGGTGTTCCGGATGTGTCTGCCCTGCCAGAAAATACCCATCCCTGTGGAAGTGGGAGAACGGCTCAGGGATGCAGGAGGCCACACGCACACCCCCACACCCACGCACACACGCACACACACCCCCACACACGCGCACACACACACACGGCCAGGCTTTCCTCAAGTCACCAGGGAGCTTCTGGTGGCTGCCAAGGATCTCTTTAAAATATTGATTGTATTCATTTGAAAGGCAGAATGGGAGGGGAGGGGTGGGGAGGAGAGACAGACGGACAGACATCGTCCATCTGCTGGTTCACTCCCCAGATGGCTGCAACGGCCGGAGCTGGGCTGGGCCAAAGCCAACAGCTTCATCCCAGTCTCCCGTATGGTGCAGGGGCCTAAGCGCCTGGGCCATCTTCCATTGCTTTCCCAGGTGCATTAGCAGATAGCTGAATCAGAAGTGGAGCAACCAGGACTTGAACCGGCACCCATAGTGGATGCCAGTGTTGCAGGCCGTGGCTTTACTGCTACACCACTGGCCCCAACCGCTGAGATTCGCGAGACGGGTCAGAGAGCAGTTGGGCCACTGCAGGGACGTGGTGGGTGGGTGGCCGTGTGGCCGGGTAGGGCCCACATGCACTTCAGGGACAGGTGTCCTTGGGGCCTTGCAGTGTTGCCCCTGCTGCCCATGCAGCCGTCTGGCTGCTGGAGCACTGGGAGCAAAGGGAGGGTGCAGGTGCTCGCTGCCTGTCCCCGTGACCCTCCTTGGATGCCCCTTGCCTGCCCCCAAATCCAGGCCCCCCTGGATCCCTTTGTTCAGAAGATCTGCTGTCTCCTGAGGCCGTGACCACCTGACATACATGGCCGGTGAGCAGGGCAATGCTGACCCGTCCTCCTCGGCCCCCACTCAGCTCTCCTGGCTCTGACCCGTCTGCCCGGGCTCTGCTCGGCTGGGCTGTGTCATTGCCGCCGAGGCCCTAGCTCCTGGCCCCTGAGGTCCCCCTCGCTGTGCTCTCCTGCCTTCTGCAGGTCTGTTCAGGGCTGGTGGGCAGAGTTGTTGTTCCTGCTTCCTGGTTACGCTGCTGAGTTGCTGGTGTAGACAGGTGGTTCAGCTTTCTAGGGTGTATTTGCAGGAGCGCAGTTTCTGGATCACATGGGAACACCATTTTTATGTCTTTGAGGAGCTGCACCAACCTCGAGTCCCACAGCCACGTCCAGGGTTAGAACTGCTCCCCGTCACTGTCAGCACTATTTCACATTTTACCAGTTAAAGCCAGGGCACCGGCGCTGTGGCGTAACGGGTAAAGCCGCCGCCTGCAGTGCCGGCATCCCACATGGGTGCTGGCTCTAGTCCTGGCTGCTCCACTTCCAATGCAGCTCTCTGCTAATACGCTTGGCAAAGCAGTGGAAAATGGCCCAAGCTTCATCCTGGTCTCTCACAGGGGTGCAGGGGCCCAAGCACTCGGACCGTCCCCCCCCCTGCGTTCCCAGGGGCATTAGCAGGCAGCTGGATCCAAGTGGGACAGCCAGGCTTGAACCAGTGCCAGTGTGGGATGCCGGCATTGCAGGCAGCGGCTTAACCCATTGTGCCACCGTGCCGGCCCCTGATGTTCTTTCCCAAGAGTGTTTGGCTATTTGGGATAACCTGGATTGCCATGTGGGTTTTTGAGTCGACGTGTCCTTTTCTGCGAGAAGGCTCTTTAAACGTTGGCAGTGGGTGCGTTGACTCTGTGCGTTGGTGTGGGCGAGGTGAAGGGAAGCCTTCCACCCCGTGAGCGTGGGACAGCTTCCATTTCTGTGGGTTATCTTTCATTTTCTTTCTTTCTTTTTTTTTTTTTTTTTTTTTTTGGACAGGCAGAGTGGACAGTAGAGGGAGACAGAGAGAAAGGTCTTCCTTTTGCCGTTGGTTCACCCTCCAATGGCCGCCGCGGTAGGCGCGCTGTGGCCGGCGCACTGCGCTGTTCCGATGGCAGGAGCCAGGTGCTTCTCCTGGTCTCCCATGGGGTGCAGGGCCCAAGGACTTGGGCCATCCTCCACTGCACTCCCTGGCCACAGCAGAGAGCTGGCCTGGAAGAGGGGCAACCGGGACAGAATCCGGCGCCCCGACCGGGACTAGAACCCAGTGTGCCGGCCATGGCGCCAGCCCATTTTCTTTTTTTTTTTTTTAACGTGACACACTTACAGAGTGCAGTGTGGCATTTTGGCACGTGTGTATGGTGTGTCCCGAGCGATCCAGACCAGCTGGCCGTTCCATCTCCCGCACGTTTCTCTGTGGCTGCAGCCACCAGCTCTCCCAGGTGCCCACGTAGTACGTAGTAGCCTGTGGGGCCCTGAGCCGCGGGGCTGTGTGACACAGAACTTACTCTTCCCGCCCGCTGTGTTCTGGGCCCGTTGCCCCACCTCCCTGCAGCCCTCCCCCCCCCCCCCCGCCTGTGTGTGTGCAGCACGTTTTCTCCCTCATCCACCTGTTGAGACGGCGTGGGGGATTCCCTGCTTGGCTGTTGAGAACGGCGCTGCTGTGAACATGGGCGTGCAGGTGTCTCCTGGCCAGACTGGGTTCCTTCTCTTTGGGGACGCACCCAGAAGAGGGAAGGGCGGACCCTGTGTGGGGTCTGGTTTTAGTGTCTGAGGAGCCTCCATACTGTCCGCCGTGACGGCCGGGGTGTTTGCATCCCCCAACAGTGTTCTGAGGGCCCCTCTTCTCCCTGGCCTCGCCAGCGTTGGTCTTTTCTGTTCTGAGATTATAACACAGGTGAGATGATGTCATGGTTTTCGCCTTCCTTTCCTTGATAGCTGACGACACGGGACGTTTGCTCACGTGCTTGTTGGCCGTTTGTATTCTGGGAAACGCTCATCTGCCCATTTGAACGCTGGCGTCCTGGGCGTGCTGGGTGTCGGTGCCTGTGTCAGGTGTCCGTTCCCCCGTCCTGCCAGCGCCCTCTGCTCTCTGGATTGCGTCCTGGGCCCTGCTCTCTCGGCGGCGTTCTGTCGTGTGCCTGTACAAGTGTTGCACTTCTTTTAACTGCATTGCCGCTCCTTTTATTTTTTTATGCTATTTTAAATAGATTTTTCTCACTGGTGAGCTGAGTTATTGAATCTCATTTGGAGTACAGAAGTAGTGCTGACTTGGACATACTGCAGACTCCCCGAATGTGTCTGTCCACTTGAACAGCGCGTCGGGTGCGGGCTTTAGGGACATGCACGGCCGTGCCTCCTCCGAGCTGCCCTCTCTCGCTCTCTCGCTCTCTCGCTCTCTCGCTCTCTCTCGCCAGGCCTTGCTGCTCCTGCACCGGCGGTCGGCGGCCCCCGGGGAGCAGCACCTGGTGGAGGCCGCCAAGCTGCTTGTCCTCCTCAACCTGTCTTTCACGTACCTGAAGCTGGAGCGGCCGGCCTCGGCCCTGTGCTACGGCGAGCAGGCTCTGAGCATCGACGACAAGAACACCAAGGCCCTGTTCCGGTGCGGACAGGTGAGCGGACGCCCCGGGAGTGAAGTGTGGCCCTCCCCACACAAGGACCACAGTGTTGCTTTTCTTTCTGAAGTGTTGTGAATTTACAAAACAAAGCAGAGGGTTCAGAGTGCCCAGACTGTTTTGGGGGGGGGGAGGAGGTGTGAGAGCGTCCTGGCGCCTTCTCGCCTCCTGCGCCACGTGTGCTCTCGAAGCCTCTCCCTCGTCACAGGCCTGTCTCCTCATGACTGAGTACGAGAAGGCCCGGGATTTCCTCGTCCGAGCCCAGAAGCAGCAGCCCTTCAATCATGACATCAACAGCGAGCTGAAGAAGCTGGCCAGGTGAGTGTGCGCCGGTGTGCGGGGGGGGCTCGCGTCCCCACCGCGGGCCCCGGATGCGAACTGTAGGGAAGACTCGGAAAGTGGCCGTGTGTACGTGGCCGTCTCCCCGGCGCCCCTCACCTGGGGCTGGAGCGGCTGTTTGCGGGGATGTTCCGTCCCTCTGCAGGCCTCCGTGGGGTCAGACCTGGAGGTGTGGGCAGCCCCTCTGCCTCCCGCGGCCGTCTGTTCAGAGGAGGGCTTTTCGTCCCTTCCCCGCCCCCTACCCCTCCGGTCACTTCCTCCCGTTCTTGATGGAGGGCTGGGGGCTCCACGCCCTGCTCGGGGTGCCCAGCCACACACTGCCTTCCCTGACCCCACGATTCTGCCCGCAGCTGCTACAAGGACTACACGGACAGAGAGAGGGAGATGTGTCACCGAATGTTCGCGACGTGTGCCGACGGCCCGGCCGTGGCACAGCACTGAAGGTAGTGGCTGGCGGGGGTGGCCCCAGATGGACCCCTGGGGGAGAGTGGGAGGAGACAGGCCCACAGCTGGGTGCCTTCTCACGGAGGGGCCCTGCCAGAAACATCACCCAGACATCTGGGGGCTTGACCTTCGCGATTAAAAAAAAAAAAAAAATGTTGGTGCTGTACGCTGAGCTGTGCTCGTGGCTGCTTGGAGCATGAAGCCCCGTGTGCGGGCCTTGGTGTAACAACGTCACTGGGCCTGGAGGTGGAGTCAGGCTCTGCTTAGTCCGGGGATTCGGAGACCCTGGAGACCCCCAGCCCCGCTCTGCTCTTCTCACCGCAGGGACAGCGCAGGTGTCCCGGGTGGGGCTGGGCCGAGGCTCCTGCACGGGCCTCACAGGAGCCAGCACCTCGGGCGCAGGAGATAACCTTTCCGCTCCACCCGTGCTTAAGAAAGTTCATATAAAGAGAGGCACCAGCTGCGTAGCTGGGCCGGTACCTGCCCTGTCCTGAGAATCCAGCAGGCAACAGTAAGTACACAGCTGCCGACCGGTCGCATCTCCCCAGCAGAGGGGCGGTAGCTGTGAAAAGCCCACTCAGCCCCCGTGCACGCCCACGGGCGGGATCTGCCATCAGGTACAACCCGTGGTGTGAGAAGTCAGTGCCCCCCCCCACCCCACCCCCGTGCCGCTGACCCTGCCACCCGGCTTCCTGTTGTGCTTGGGGACGTGTGCTTCTGGCCCGACGCTAGCCACGGGCTCTTTGCGAGGCGAGGCCTCCGTCGATGTCCTGTGGGACACTGGGGGCTGAGGGCCTCACATTCTGGGCTGTGACGGGCCTGCTGAGCTGTCAGTGAGACCCAGCTCTCCCTGGGCCGCCCCAGAACCGGGTCTGGGCCGCAGGCTTCCTCTGCACCTGCGTTACTCCCGACCTGCCTGTGTGTGAGGCGTCAGAAGCTGACGATGCATAGATTGTGTCCTGTGTATGTATAACCCTCGGCTGTTGATGGTATCAGTGGTGACTGCGTTGGGGGCCGCGTCCCTCTGCTGGCCGGGTTGTAGTGTATTGTAGTTGTGTCTTTGGTCTTTTTCCAGCTTCCCTGTTTTTCTGCTGTTCTTGTGGCCTCTGTGTCTAAGAGAAGCTAAAAATACAGTCCTCTGTACAAGCTAGTCTGCCCTCACTAGCATCATCAAATGATGCTTTATATTTTTTAAAGATGTATTTGAAAGGTAGAGTGCTACAGAGAGGGAGAGAGGAAGAGATCTCCCGGCTACTGTTCTTGCCCCAGATAGCTTTAACAACTGGGGCTGGGCCAGGCTGAAGCCAGGAGCCTGGGACGGCGTCCGGGTCTCCCACGTGGGTGGTCGGGGCCAAGCACGTGGACCATCTTTGCTGCCTTCCCAGGACCATAGCTGGAGAAACGGGAGCAGCCGGCCCTGGGACCAGCACCCGTGTGACATGCTGGCGACACAGGAGGCTCGCTGCCCCTCTGCTGTATTCTCAGATGTTAGCTACGGACTCACAGGGTTCGCTCTGGGGAGCACGTGTCCTCTCAGACACAAGCCAGACCTGTCCCCGTGGCGGGCCGAGGGCGCCGTCGTCTCTGTCCGTGTGCCCTCTGGCACCCAGGAGGCATGGCTGGTGTTCGCAAAGCCGTGGTCGTGAGAAACGCAGCGTCTGGGCTGGCTGGCAGGCTGTTAACGGTCGGTGACAGAAGCCCACACTTAGCGTCGGCCAGGAAAGAGACTGGGGCCGTGGGAGCAGCCCCCAGAATCCGGGGACACGTGGGCAGACTTGGCAGCGACTGCAGGCGGACAGGGCCTTCGGGAATGCGGCCTCTGCTTCCCTGCCCCGCCGCCCGGCGCTGGCCCGCAGTTGGGCTGAGGAGCCTCACCCTCTCAGCATCAGTGAGAGGGACATGAAGTGAGGGGGCTCGGGTGGGCACGATGGCAGAAGGAGGCAGCTGTCGGGCGCAGGGCGAGCTCCTACAGTGCCTCCTGTTTGTGTGGGCCCAGCCTCGGCTCCTCCGCCCACCTCCTGAGCTGGGAAACCTGCAGCTTCTGGTACTGGGAAGCGAGCGACAGGAGGAGAGGTGCGTGCACGGCTCTGCGCGTGCACCACTGCCCCGGGCTCTCTGCAGTTTCCAGAAAGCCCGGCAGAAACCGCGCCTCTCAGCGCCGTGTTCCTGGGGCTGCTCTGAGGAGTCAGGATCGGGGTCAGTGTTTTGACCCGGGTTTACCGCAGCCTCAGGCTGCTTCTCCTGTGCTTCTGAGCAGTTGGGGCAGGAGGCCTGTATTTGCATATTGTGCGTGAGCCCACCCGTGGGTGGACTGTCGCGGGCCACCTGCACGCCGGAGCCCTGGGCACTGACATCCTTGGGGACGCTGCAGCGGTGGTCTCTGTCCGAACGCCCCCTGCAGGTGGAGCTTGCTTTGTGACCTTCCTATCCCCAGGGGCTCTGGCCAGGGGACTTCCAAAAGTTTATGGGCAGGGCCAGCGCTGTGGCATAGCGGGTAAAGCCGCTGCCTGCAGTGCGGGCGTCCCATATAGGCTCCGGTTCTAGTCCCAGTTCTCCCAGCTACTCCACTTCCCATCCAGCTCTCTGCTGTGGCCTGGAGAAGCAGTAGAAGATGGCCCAGGTCCTTGGGGCCCTGCACCCACGTGGGAGACCCGGAAGAAGCTCCTGGCTCCTGGCTTCATACCAGCACAGCACCGGCTGTTGCGCCCAGTTGGGGAGTGAACCATCAGATGGAAGACCTGTCTGTCTCTCTCTGCCTCTCCTCTCTCTGTGTAGCTCTGACTTTCAAATAAATACATCTTAAAAAAAAAAAAAAAAAAAAAAGTTTGTAGGCAAATGGGATGAAGAGATTGTTTCTGTGCAAGCCAAGGTGGTGCTCCCTGCGTAGTTTCTTCTTAGCATGTGGTTTTTATTGTGCTTTTTGAAGGCCCCAAGTATGCGTGGATTTAGATTTTTTTTGCTCCAAAGTAAACTCAGCTTTTGATTGCATTTTCGCAAGCTTTTTGTGGTAGTCACGTCTTGAGACCCTGGAGAGGGGTGCCCTGTCGCTAGCGTCAGCTGTCTAGAGGGTGACACATCGGGACCAGTGAGGAGACGGATGGGAGCCGGACCTGGGGGGGATGCAGCGTCCCGCTGTCAGCGACAGCGAGCCCTCCCACTCGGGACCCATGCAGAGGTGCGGGTGTTGGGTACTGTGGATGAATAGCCATGGGGAAGGGTCTGCTCCCGGGCCGTTCCAGTGTCTTCCACGGGAGAGGGTGCTGGCTTCCCTGTTAGGGTCTGAGCCGAGCTGGAGGGCCCTGGGGAGGCAGGGGCCCGTGAGATCACGTGGCCTTCCTGGTCCCTCCACGTGCACCTGACAGTGTCCGGCTGCCAGACAAGGGTGGCAGCTCTATCCTGCTGAAGTCGCCACCAGTTGGGGTAGACTGCGCAGTCCTGCTCTGAGCGCACAAATCCCCCGAGGGAAGGAAGGCGGTGGCCTAATTCAAGGGCAGTTTGTAGCCTGCTTGTTCAGAAGGTGCCAGGTGCCTAAGCAAAGTGCATCCCCGCAGGGGGGCCTCCCTTTCCCACCCCGTGAGGCTGCCGGGGGCCCCATATCTGGACCTGTGCGGCCTGTGGGGCGAAGCCCAGGACTGCAGCCTGCTCTGCAGGCCTCAGGGGTCCCCTAGGACCTGAAGACCGAGCGCCCAGCAGCAGTGCAGGGAAATCCCGAGCCAGGCTGGGAGGATGTGTGTGGCGGGCGTGGGCGGCTGAGTGGGGACACCCCTAGGGGTCGTGCGGAGTGGGCAGGGGGTGACTGAGGCATCTAGAGCTGAGGTTGGCTGTGGCCGTGTTGGAGCGTGGGCTGCATTGTGTGGACGTCAGGAGGGGCAGGTGTGCTCCAGCCGCGATCCAAGCCAGCTGAAGGGAGCTGTGTGGCAGCTCCGTCCTGAGACTCCTAGTGACAAGCCCGAACGTATGCAAAGGAGGAAGACAGTGGCCCCGAGGGTGTGAAAATGACCCACGGTGCCTGGTGGGTGGAGACGAAGAGACGCAGGAGCCCTGTGTGTACCTGCTGCAGGAAAGGCAGGCCGCAGGGGCACCCGGCAGCAGGGAGCCCAGCAGGAGTGAGGCGGGCCGGCCTCCTGCAGCCTGCAGCACTGAGTGAGTCACTGAGCGGAGGAGGGGATCCCCCACGCCCTTGGCCCCTCTGTCCGTCAGGCTTGGGTTCTGGATCGTTCCCGGAACACTGTTCGCCGTTCGTTAGTTTCTTGTGCTTAGCGCTCACGTTTTATGGGTTTTGCTAGAAGCACACATCCCACTTTATGCACCAGGTATTCTTGCCGTGTTTTGTGAGGGTCAGTGTTCTTACCTAACGCCTGCGCCTGCCCGGCCTCCTCTCCCGTTTGCAGACAACGAACCGACTCTGCAGAGCGGAGTGCCTTGCCCGGTACACAGCGTCTAAGTGACAGAGCCAGGGGCTCCAAACCAGCAGTGTGGTCCACAGCCAGCAAGTTGAAAAACCTTGAGTACGGTGGAAAAGGGAGAACAAGCTTAGCTTCTAGCTGTTTCTCTTGAGATTCTCTGCTTGGCCAAATACTGCGTTCGTATTACTGTTCTTAGCCGCCCGGGACCCAGAACTGCTGCTTCCCGCCGTGCTGTGATACAGTGCCACCTTCTTCCCCCACAGCGCCTGGCCCAGCCTCTGTCCGGCTGCGTAAGGACAGCAGTACACCAGAGAGCTGCTCCTGCTTCCGTACAGTACAGTCGGCGTGTCCTGCCTCCGGTCTGTGTGAGACCAGTGCTGTGCTGACGTGTTTCTTAGAGCTTATGTCTTCCTGCAGTTTCTAGTTACCTTTTTTGTTGGTTGAGCCGTTTGCCTTAGCCATAACCACACCGCGTTCCGTACCCTGTGGTGCCGTGGGATCTGTGACTCCCTTCTCTTCCAGGGGACCTCTCCAATCTTCCTGGGCTGCTGCGGAGCCCCGGCTGCTGGCCAGGGACTACCTTAGCTCCTGGGTTGAATCCATTGTTTCCTGGATTCCTCTTCTTGATTTACTTCCTTTTTTTTTTTTTGATATTTTTCTAGCAACTTCCAAAAATTGATGTATACTCTCTTGTTAAGTGATTTGAGTCTTTATATGTCCAAGAAATGACTTTTATTAGGGCTTCACATTTGGCTAAAAATATACGCCTGGGAGTCGCGTTGTGATGTTAACAGGGTAAGCCACCGCCTGTAATCCTGGCATCCCACGGGGCATCGGTGCAAACCCCAGCTGCTCTGCTTCCGGTCCAGCTCCCTGCTAATGCACCTGGGAAAGCAGCAGAAGATGGCCTGAGTGCTTGGGCCCCTGCACCCATGTGAGAGACCCGGATGGAGCTCCAGGCTTCAGCCTGGCCCCGCCCCGGCTGTTGTAGCCATTTAGGGAGCGAACCAGCAATTGGGAGATTTGCCACTCTGCCTTTCAGATATGTAAAATCGTACCCAAAAAACCACGTATGCTTGGGAGTTTGAGAGTGAAAAGAACCTGCCCCTGCTGAGATGAGTTCCCAGGGCACCCCCCTCCCCATTGAAGTCTGCCCCCACACACCTCCTCCCACCCCCCACCCATCCTGCACTGCTGCTTCCTGGCCCGGCCCCCTGCTCAGCGGCAGCCGCACGTGAGGGCAGAAGTCTGAGCAGACTCTGCTGGGTGACCGTGTCTGAGAAGTGCTTCTGTCTGGAACCTTCAACATCTCTGATCTCGGTTCTCGGGGGCACGGCGTCCAGGTGCCCAGTGCCCAGGTCCTGGAGGCAGGCCCCGCGCTGGCAGAGTCGCCTCCTTCCGGGCAGAGAGCCTCCGCGCGTCCCCGCCCACGGCTGTTGGGGTGCGTGTTGGCTTCCCGTGGGGTCCTCTGAGCTCCATGTCACCCTACAATGTTCCCGCTGCCCTCACGTAGGAAGGTCTCTGCTCCACCCGGACTGCCATCTCAGCCGTCAGGTGTTTGGCTCCAAGCCCTGGCCATCTGCCCTTTTGTGGTCGTGGCCATCTCATCCCCCTTCGTGTCAAGAAAAATCTCAGACGTCCACAGCTCGAGAAAGTGGCGTTGGCGCCTCCCCGCACACCCGGTGTCAGCGTCACGGTGATGGCAGAAGCCGGCGTTTTCCTCTGTGACCCACACTCCTCCTGGCTTCCGCTCTCACCCCCTGAACGCCCCACCTCTTGACACCAGCCGCGCCGCCCTGGCTGGCTGCCTTGCGGCTGAGTTCCCTTCCCGCACAGACCCCTGGGGTGAGGGTTCTGCCCCATGCCAGGCCCGAGAGCAGGTTGTCAGCTGTCAGGGCGTCGCACCCTCCCCTCCCCGGGCGGCCATGTGCTGGCGTGGCTCGCAGAGCTTGGCCGCACCTCCTTAGGCTTGTCGGGGTATTCTAAAGGTGAACAGTGCACAGGACAAGGTACAGGGAGGCACCAGGCTGCTCTGCCGACCCCGATCTCCCGAGTGTGGGCCTGAGAGATGCGGGGCCGGCCCGGCCTCGGGTCCTCTCCTGTCCTCGCCCCTCCTGAGTCGCACCACGGGTTCTCTCGGGGCTGTCCAGGAGTCGTCGCAGACACACGCAGCCCAGGGTTTCGGGCACCGTGTGCCAGGGCGGAGACCAGGCGGCACACCGCTCCAAAGACGCTGCCCCGTTCTCTCGTGGCCGGCTCCTGTATGGCGGCAGCTGAGCCAGCACAGGTGTAGCCGGTTGAGACGGTCACCCCTGGGTCTCAGCAGACATTTGTGTGGTGTCCCTCGTTGTAGCTGCTCGCGCTCTCCACCTCTGCTGCTCTTCCTCCTGACACCGCCGCCTTTGGAAGGCGCTGCCACGCCGGGTGGGCCAGGCGGACAGCGCCTCTCCCGGGTGGGCCTGGCTTCCCCAAGGCTGAGAGCCGAGTGAGGCTCTGTGCGTCTGGGCGCCCTCCTGAGCAGATCACAGCCCGTGGGAGCTGCTGCTGCGGCTTCCTCCCTCCCTCTGGCCCTCCTTCCCCCTCCTCGGCGCCTTTTTCCTTCTCAAAATGAAGTTGCCTTTTCCCCAGGGAGCGGGCAAACTGTGAGACAGTGCCTGATGTCATGGGAATCCGCGGCTCAGGTGTCACTGAGGTCATCCCTTTGTTGTGCGACTATAAATAGCCCCCACCCTGGGAAGCATTTCCTGCGGCCCCCTCCCCCCTGCCCACATCCTGCCCTGGCAGCCGCAGGCACAGGCGGGGGTCCTGCTTCCTGAGAGCTGGGCTCCTCCTCGCGTGGTGGAGCTGGGATCTGGGATCCGGAGAGTGTGCCAGGCTGGTGCAGCCCCTGCGGACAGAGCAGTCTCCCCTTCAAGGTCACGGGGGCCTCCCTGAGGTCTGCTCCACAGAGGCCCTGGGGTACTGGCTTGATCCAGTTTGAACTTGGGCTTCAGCATAAACCCTGATGCTGAGCCTGCACCACCCTTGACAGGAACTTGGCGATATCAGCAAACAGTGTCTCGGTGGGAGGGAGAAGAGTCCCATGGGGCCTCCTGACGGCCAGGTTGTGGGGGGGTCCTCATCCAGGGCCTCCTGAGCGGCCTGTGACTGCTGGGCCCCTCACCTGGGCTGCTCTGCCCCACAGATCCAGGTGTCGCCGAGATGGCCTGGGGTGTACTGGATACTTTCAAGAACTCACAAAGAAGGTTCCAGAGCCGTTGGATAAGGGGAGCGAAGGGCTGCGAGCAGAAGCCCTCCCTGCATGGGGACGCTGTGCGCTGGCATCACGTCTGAGCAGGTGGCAGTGGAGGCGGAGCTGTGCTGCCGGTCTCCTGGTGCCACGGGCTTCACCTGTTGTCACAAGGGGACACACACACACACACACACTCACACTCACACGTGCACGGGCGAGTGTTCCCATCTACTGGTCTACTCCCCAGATACCTGCAGCGGCCGGGGCTGGGCCGGGAGGTACTCCATCCGGGTATCCCACAGGGGTGGCAGGGACCCAGGTACTTGAGCATCCCCTGCCGCCTCCCTGGTGTGCACCAGCAGGGAGCTGGAAGCAGCAGTCGGAGCCAAGATTCAGACCCAGGCACTGGCTGTGGGGTGGGAGTGTCCCACGTAGTCTTTATCCACTGCACCAAACGCTGGTCAGCTTTGTTTGCTGGTGAGCTGACTGTGAGGCCGAGAACCTGGGCAAATCTCTCTCCCTCGGCTTCCTGACCCTTCTGTGAGACGGCGGCCTCTGTTTCCCTGTCTCCCACCCCCTCCCTCCCCTTATCTGCTGTCATCACGGCATCTCTCGCTCTCTCTCTTTCATATGCTCCTTCCTCCTCATGGGAGAATCCAGGAAGAGTCTCCACTCCAGACTCCCAGAGCTCCCTCCTGCTGAGTGTGGCCGCAGGTTCCCAGACACCGGAAGTTGGCTCAGGACACCTTGGGGGGCATTGCATGTCTGGGGTTGCCTGGCTGTCAGCTCCACCGGGAAGTACGAATCTCTGGTGCATGGTGACACAGGACCGCCCGGCCCGCCCCTTCTCAGCTTGGTCCTTTCTGTCCAGGCTGGGGTCAGCGCAGCGGTCATCTTGGGGACGTCCCTTCTCTGTGCCTGGGCCGGAGACTGTCGCCATCCTCAGCCGGGGGAGGGCAGCCTAGGCCATATGGTGTTGTGTGTGTGGTGGGGGAATTCAAGGACTGCGTTAGGGGCAAAGCCGCACCATTTGGTGTTGGGGCCAGATGAGGGGGATCTAGACTCCCTGCGCTGATGGCTGGGCTGTGGGGGTGCTGGCGACCGGAGGGAGTGGGGCAGCCATTTAGTGTATGGGTGCCTGCAGGGTGTCCAGGCGGGGGTGACTTGCACACAGCTGGACGTGAGTGGGGGGGTGGGGGTCAGGAGAGGCAGGGGCCGAGCCAGGGGCACACAGAGGGCAGCCAGTTCCAGGGTGGGAGGGAGGCTTCCAGTGGGAGTGCAGGGAGCGGAGGGCGTGGGCTGAGCCCCTGTGGAGACCAGGGCCCCAGAGCAGGGATCTGAGTCTCCCACGAGCCCCAGAAATTGTGAATACACAGATTCAGTGTCACCGACCTCCGGGACAACTCCAACGGCAGCAGAGGGTAAGAGCCCCTAGCGGCTGGGTGGCGTTGGGTGCAGTGGGGCAGGTACCTCTGGTGACTCCTGCCGCCTCTCTCTGTGTGCCCGGTGCGAGCTCTGGCGGCACCCCCAGCTCCGGCTTTGTGCTGACGCACACCCTGAGAGGCAGCGGGCAGCTCCAGTACTCGGGACCTGCCACGCCTGTGGGAGACCCACAGCAAGTCCCTTGCTCCTGGCCACAGATTGGCCCTGCTCCGCTGTTGCAGGCACTTGGGGAGTGAACCGGTGGATGGAAATCTCTGGCTCTGGCTCTGGCTCTGCTCCCCAAAGAAATGAAAATTGTATTAAAGAACCTGTAGCGGTTGAATTTAAGGAAGCAGCTAAGACGAGGACCGAAGAGTCCTCCTGGGGCTGTGGGGGCGTCTCACGGGAGCCTCAGCGTCCCTGATGGGTGGCAGGGGTGGAGGGGTGTCGTCAGGCCCGCTCCCAGGGAGGCTGCTTCCATAGGTCGGGGCAGCCCGAGGACCGGCCTGGCCCTGGCTGATGTGGGGCCGCTGTCTGTGTGCCTGGGGTGTCAGCTGGGGAAGGGAGGGGTTGGCGGAGACCGGACGCGTCACTGGTGTGTCATGGAGACCCATCTCAGCCCACATGTCCTGCAGCCTTGATGGCAGCACAGTGGCCCTGGGGACAGGCCACACCCAGAGGGGTGGGCCCTGTGGTGATGTTAGCCCAGAGATGGTGGCATCAGGAGACCACTCCAGGGGCTCCACGCGTGTTCCCGGGAGCAGGCAGAGCACCAAGGTGGATGGCATGCCTGCAGGGCTGCCATGGTGAGCCCACATGGAGCAGCCAGCAAGCAGGCCAACGACGGCAGGCAGCCTGGTCAGCTTTGAAACAACTGCCTGGTGGCATGGCAGGACCAAGCGGCCCAGGGGACCCAGCACCACGTGGGAGCATTTGAGACACGCGGATGAGTCCTGAGGGTTCTTCGTTGTGTGTTTTGAGGAAGAGAACCAGTCAGCTGGCTCGGGGAGGGTCCACGGATCTCCACCTGGACTCTGTACAAGGTCTGCTCACTTTGTGGGGTCTCGAAGAGGCAGCCCAGCTTTTATCAGTCTTTTCAAAGGACCACACGATCCCTACAAGCTTCCAGAGGCTTCCCAACAGATGCCGCTCTGTGTGACCGTTCCTGCAGCGGCTGGCTGCTGGGCAGGGCTGTGGGGCCCGGCTGGAGCAGCCGCCCCCATGGGGGCAGCAGGAGGCTTCCCTGCCCCATGCCCCACTCGCTGCCCTTGGATTTCCAGCACCACCATCCGGGGCTCTGCAGCCTGCAGCTCGTGCCTCCAGGGTCCCGTTGCCACTGCCTTCTCTTTCGTGTTCACTCTCTGCTCTGATTCCCGCTCAGTGTCTCGTGTGATTGTTGTGGACAGCGATTGTATCGCTGCATGGGCTTGTGCTTCACAAAGTTCACCGTGCCTTGTTCCGAGGCCACTGGCGGCAGCTTGTGTGGTGTGAGTACGGGGACCCGGGCCCTGCCCCGTCCGGTCCCTGACTCCATTGTCCTGGGAGGCCCTCCGGCTGCCCTCTCTCTGAGCCGCGCCAGCCTTTGTCTCTGACTTTGCTCCTCTGTGCGCTCTGTGTTGGGTTTTCAAAGCGAAACGGGAGCTTGTCCATTCTGGTGCGTTCTCCTCTACCCTGGTGTTGCTTTCGTTGGCTCCAGTGTGACAGGTGAGCGCTCCCACGGTGTCTGCTCCATAGTACTGATAACGAGTTGATTCTCAGAGCCTCCCGTGGGACGCGGGCGGGCCGAAGGAACTGATGCTTCTGGTTTCTCCTGCACGCTTCTCCCTGTGGGCGTTCTCAAACCTGCTCAGAGGCGCAAGGACGGACAGTGCCCAGCTGCTGTGTGTCTAGCCACCTTCCTCTTCACTGGAGATACTTGAATTTAAATGCTCAGAGCTTAAACATGACGGTTTTTTTGTTTGTTTGACGGGCAGAGTGGACAGTGAGAGACAGAGAAAAAGGTCTTCCTTTTCCAAGTTGGTTCACCCCTCAATGGCCGCTGCGGCCGGCGCACTGCACTGATCCGATGGCAGGAGCCAGGTGCTTCTCCTGGTTTCCCATGCGAGTGCAGAGCCCAAGGACTTGGGCCATCCTCCACTGCCTTCCTGGGCCACAGCAGAGAGCTGGACTGGAAGAGGAGCAACCAGGACAGAATCCGGCGCCCCGACTGGGACTAGAACCCGGGGTGCCGGCGCCGCAGGTGGAGGATTAGCCTAGTGAGCCGCGGCACCGGCCACAAGACAGTTTTTAAAGGAGAGCAGCCAGGTTCCCCTGGTGCCCAACCTGCTCTGCAGAGCTCCCGGCGCATCTTCTGGAGGGGTTTGCAAACGTCCAGGTCGGGGGTGTAGACACAGCCGTCTCCACAGAGGGCATTAGGCGCGTAGACGCTCTGTGCTACTGGTTTAGTGCGTTCGGGTTTTTTCTGAGCACACAAAGAACGGTCCCCTCTTACAAGAAGTGCCTGAGTGGCGTTCCGGCGTCTGCAGTGTCGTATTTACAAGTGGTCCGTAGCTACTGGATGGGAGCTGGCGTGGGCGTTAGCCCGCACCTGTGCCCTGGTCTAAAAGCCTTGGGACCCGGCGGAGGCTGATGCCGCTGGTGGCTGTGCCGGGGTGCCGTCCCCCCCTCCCCGACTTGGCGGGCACTCGCACCCCTGGAGCAGGAGCCGCCTTGTCTTTGCCAGTCGGACACCCCGAGGCCCTCATGGGAATCTCTCTGGGTGTTTGCAGGGGGAGGCCCTTCCTGTAGACCGCCTGTGTGTTGGTAGCGAGCCAACACAGTGATGCCAGTCGGCTCCGGGGGTGTCACCCCCACGCGCTGGCACCGCCCGCTTTGTCGTCTTCTGAGCAGAGTGTGCTCCTCAGGCCTCACTCCCATCTGGTCCAGCTGTGTGGCCGGGCACTCATGGAGGAGCGACGCTGGTGGGCATCTCGCGACCCTGACGGAGCCGCTGCCTCTTAGACATCGATGTCATGTAACACCGGCTTTTGGTTGAGATCTATTACTTTTTTTGCAAACTACGTTAAGGAAATTTTTTTTTTTTAAGATTTATTTATTTGAGAGAGAGAGAAAGATCTTCCATTCACTGATTCACTCTCCAAACAGCCTCAACAGCCACACCTGGGCCAGCCTGAAACCAGGAGCCAGGAACTCTGTCCGGGTCTCCCATGTGGGTGCTGGGGCCCAAGCACTTGGCTCATCCTCCACTGCTTTCCGAGGCGCATTGGCAGGGAGCAGGACTGGAAGTGGAGCAGCGGGAACTTGAACCGGTGCCCATGTGAGATGCTGGCGTCATAGGCAGTGGCTTAGCCCACTGTACCACAGCGCCAGCCCCTAGACTGGTTTCCCAGCAGTCCCTGGGCCTGGAACTCCAGCTGGTCAGCACTTCCACGTGAGCAGAGGCCTGGCAGAGAGGCACGGCCATTTTCCGAGTGACCACTGCAGAGATGGGAGGTTACTGCTGCGTGTTCTCCCTGGCTGCTCGGGACTGGACAGGAAAGTGCCCACGCCCATCCGGCTGCTCAGGGGCCACACCCCATCCCCTCTTCATCCTCTGACTCCCAGAATCCAGCAAGTTGCTTGTTACGCCCGAGGCTAAGGGGGGCTCATTCCTGCAGGTGCGCCTTTTGGCAGCCCTGCCTTTTCCGTTCAGCTCCCAGCCGTTGCCTGGTGATCAGCTCTGACAACCTGTGAGCCCCAGTGGGGACCCCTCACCCGCAGCTGTCCCGAGATGCGCGAGGAAGGGGAGGGGCGCAGTGAGGGTGTGGACATCACCTCGGGAGCAGTGAGCAGTGAGCAGTGCGGTCTGAGCTAAGTCAAGGAGAGGGTCCGCGTTTTCGCAGTCCGCCGTGAGGGAGGGCAGGAGCGACGTGGAAGGCCGGTGGCCAGCACCGAAGCAGGGGTTGGTTTTTCACTCGCTCGCTTGCCTTCCCCCGCTCTGGTTGTGAGGTCTTGCCCACTGTTGGGACTCTAGCACCTGGGACGGCCTGGCACGGGCAGCTCCTGGACGCCGGTTTGTTTCCTTGGCAATGAACTTAAGCCTGCACTGACACGGAGCTCGGAAGCCGTCCCTGGGTGCGCATGCGGCTGCTTTGAAGGCTCGCTCTCTCTCTTTAAAGATTTATTTATTTATTTGAAAGAATTACACAGAGAGAGGAGGAGAGGCAGAGAGAGGTCTTCCATCAGCTGGTTCACTCCCCAGTTATCCGCCACAGCTGGAGCCGCGCCGATCCGGAGCCAGGAGCTTCCTCCGGGTCTCCCCCACGGGTGCAGGGCCCAAGCATGTGGGCCATCTTCTGCTGCTTTCCCAGGCCACAGCAGAGAGCTGGAATGGAAGTGGAGCAGCCGGGACTAGAACCGGCGCCCATATGGGATGCCGGCACTGCAGGTGGCGGCCCTACCCTCTACACTACAGCGCCGGCCCCTGAGGCACTCTGAGGTGTCATTGCCATTCTGTTGCTAAGCTTTAGAGATGTTTGCAGAACTCAGCTGCCTTTCTGGACTTGCTGTCGTCCAGCCGGCTTCTGGCCCCTCACTGGGCGCTGCCAGTGTGGAACTGCAGACAGCGCAGACCCCTGAGAAGCACGAGGGGCCCTGGCGCTGTTGACCTTGGGCCACTAACACACTCAGGCCTGAGTTTGGATTGCGTATCTGCATAGTTGGGTTTTCAAGATACAGTCTGACAGTCTCTGCCATTCAGCTGAAGTGTTTGTACCATTTGCCTTTAGCATAAGAATCGATGTAGTGTAGCGGGCAAAGCTGCTGCCTGTGGTGCCGGCATCCCATATGGGCGCCGGTTCGAGTCCCAGCTGCTCCACTTCCGATCCAGCTCTCTGCTATGGCCTGGGAAAGCAGTAGAAGATGACCCAGGTCCTTGGGCCCCTGCACCCACGTGGGAGACCCGGAAGAAGCTCCTGGCTCCTGGCTTTGGATCAGTGCAGCTCTGGCTGTCGCGGCCAATTGGAGAGTGAACCAGAGGATGGAAGAGCTCTCTCTGCCTCTCCTCTCTCTGTATAACTCTGACTTTCAAATAAATAAATAAATCTTTAAAAGAAAAAGGAAATAATATTACCTACTCTCATTTTGTTAGAAGAAAAGAAGATGTGGCTGGGTTTACATCTGTGGCAGTTTTCTGTTTTTCTACACCTGTCTTTTGTTCTTCCTGTTGGACTGAGTTGCTTGGTTTATTTATTATTATTATTATTATTATTATTATTATTATTTGGTTGTTGTTAGTATTCCATGCATTTGTACCTGGGGAAGCAGAGGATGTGTAACTCGGCCCGGGTCACCCAGCGGAGATAGTGCACCCAGGAGAGGACGAACTTTGCATCTGCCACCCGCACGCACGTGTCCTGGCTGTGGCCCACACACAGGAAAATGGCGCCAGGCCCCGGGGAGAGCTTTGCCCGGCTGCTGGTGTGTGCTGCCCGAGGGGCTTGCAGCTGCCACAGCCCATCCTTGACCCCTGGGCCGTTGTCACCTTTAGACAGTGGAGAGAGGCTGGAGCCGTCTCAGGGCCTTGTCTGAGATCGGGCCGCGTGCTCTCGATTGGACGTTTCAAAGCCACTGAACTAACTGGCCGGTTTCCCAGGGCCCATGCAGCGGCTTTCCCGATGGCTGGCAGCATCACTGGCCGTACCCATTCCCTCTGTGAGCATGGGCGTGGCCTCACCGGGGCACCCCAGGGTGTGTAGCTGCTGGCCTTGCGGGGTGTTGCTGACGGCTGTGTTTGGTTTCTAGAGTCTTCAGCGGCTGCGAGCCAGAGCAGTGGGTGCTGCTGGAGTCTGCTCGCCGAGGGGAGGGGCCGACGAGTGCCCCCCACGCCCGTCTGCCCCGCTGCCCGGCCGTGGCCTCGTCCGTGCCGACACGCGCCCGTGTGTTTTCACAGGTGCTGTTTTCACTTTTTCACGCGCAGTAGGGAAAGTGTAGCTACTGACACAGAGAAGGGCTATTTTTAAAGGCAGTTTCGTGCTTTTTTTTTTAAGTGGAGTTAGTCCTTGGCTTCTCTCCCAGGCCCAGCCCCCTTCCGGCTGCTGCCGACTCTGGGTAAACACAAATAGAGGTGGCTTTGTGTGTTCTGTGGAGTTCTCTGTTTTGAAGACAGAATTATGTTACCGATGTTTTTGTTGTAAGTAAATAAAGTACTTCCTCGTCCTGGCAAAATCCCGTGTCCGCAGCGTGAATTCAGCCGAGCGTCGGAAGTCAGCAGGTGGGGAGGGGGCCGTTGGCCGAGGCCCCTTGCCGGGGATCCCGTGGGTGTTCCGGGGCCACAGCCGTGCCGTGCTGATGGGTTCGCCTCCTCATGAAGGCCTGGGGCTTCCTGACACCTGTCCCCTTGTGGGTGGCTGAGGGGCACGGGTTCTCGGAGGTCCTCGGCGCCAGCTCAGCCTCGGGCGTGCCCAGCACGGACCTGCCTGGGCCAGGGGCCTGACGCCCCTTGTGGGTGGGCTGTGCTCCCTCCGGGGCCAGGAGCTCCTCCCTCTCGGCAGTGCCGCCCGGGCCTCTGCGCCTGTCCCCCCGTCTGTTCTGGTCAGCCCAGGTCTCTCCCGCAGTGCCCAGCGGCCCCGGGTCCTGTTCCCTGGCCTGTGTGCGCTCTCACCACCCCTGGTCTGACTGTGGCCGGCCTTCTGAGGAGTGTCGTCCACGCCGGCTGCTCTGGGCCTGCGGCCGTCCCCGCAGCTCGCTGGGGCAGGCTCTTCCTCACGGGACTGGACCCCATCTTCCCTGAACTCCAGGCTCCGCGCCCTTGGGCTGGTTCGTCCCCGCCTGGCTCTTCCCATCACCTCCCCCCGCACCCCTGCTCAGTGTTTCAGGTGCGGTGCAGGCACTCAGCGTCCAGGGGCGAGGACAGGGGCCCTGGCCAGCTGACCCGAGGGCCGTGCCAGGAGCTGGGTGTGCTCCCTGACCCCGGGGCTCCCGGCCTGCGCCCCAGAGAAAGTGGGTCCCTGTGCAGCAGTGTGGGGCTGAGCCGGGGACCCAGGAGGCCTCCCGTCCCGCCTCACCCTGCAGCGCGAGCCCCAGGACAGTGGCTGCGAGCCGCTTGCTGATGCCTCCGAGACCTGCACCTGCAGCCCCACGGCTGTGGCCTGGCGTCACCTGGCACCAGACGTCCCTTCGTCCCCCCAGGCGCAGGAGGGCGCAGACCAGGCCGTCGCCGTTCCCACGCCCAGTCTCCACCTGGGCTGCTGCCAGCCCGGCCTGGTGGCTCCTGCGGGGTCACCTGTGCATCTCCCTTTCCGGCCCCCTCCCGTGTGGCGGTCAGACAGCCAGAGGGGCCTCAAAGCCAGCCGCCCACGCCTGCTGAAGACAGCCGCTGAGGAGGGCGGGCTGTGCTCACGCCCCGCCCCCTGCACTGAAGGCTGCGTCAGAGGCGGCCATGGCACCTGGGAAGCGATGAGTCAGCACGTGGTTCTCGCTCTCCCTCTCTCTCCTACAAATAAAAACTAAAAGAGGGGAAAGTCACACAGTGTAGACCGTGGCCGGGCAGGTGCGGTGGCAGCCTGCAGCCAGCCTGCCCGGGGTGGGTGCACGCTGGGTGGGAGGGGCGTGTCTTCTCCTGGTGCCGGCGAGACAGGTGGCACCGGCTTTCCCGTGGAGATGAAGACAACGGGGCTCCCACCCAGGTGTCCCCGGCCCTGTGCAGCGCGCGAGTTTGTTCGCAGCCTCTTTCCTCCTGTGCTGTACTGAGCTTTTTGGTCTTTTTGTTTTTATTTAAAGATTTATTTTATTTATTTGAAAGAGAGAAGTAGAGAGAGCTTCATCCGCTGGTTCACTCCCCAAATGGCTGCAATAGCCAGAGCTGAGCCGATCCGAAGCCAGGAGCCAGGAACAACTTCTGGGTCTCCCATGTGGGTGCAGGGGCCCAGGCATTCGGGCCATCTTCTACTGCTTTCCCAGGCCACAGCAGAGAACTGGATTGGAAGTGGAGCAGCTGGGGCTCGAACTGGCGCCCATATGGGATGCCGGGGCTTTAACCTGCTACACCACAACACCCCCCCCCCTTTTTTTAAAAGAGAAATCATTCATCTATTGATTCACTTCCCAAATGCCAGCATCAGCCAGGGTTGGGCCAGGCTAACGCCAGGAACTTGGAACCAAATCTGAGGCTCCCGTGTGGGTGGCAGGGACCCAAGTACTTGAGCCATCACCTGCTCTTCCCCCTGGGTGTGCACTGGCAGGGAGCTGGATCAGAAGTAGAGCCAGGAGGCCGGCGCCGTGGCTCAACAGGTTAATCCTCCGCCTTGCAGCGCCGGCACACCGGGTTCTAGTCCCGGTCGGGGCACCGATCCTGTCCCGGTTGCCCCTCTTCCAGGCCAGCTCTCTGCTGTGGCCAGGGAGTGCAGTGGAGGATAGCCCAAGTGTTTGGGCTCTGCACCCCATGGGAGACCAGGATAAGCACCTGGCTCCTGCCATCGGAACAGTGCGGTGCGCCGGCCGCAGCGCGCTACCGCGGCGGCCATTGGAGGGTGAACCAACGGCAAAAGGAAGACCTTTCTCTCTGTCTCTCTCTCACTGTCCACTCTGCCTGTCAAAAATAAAAAAAAAATAAATAAATTTAAAAAAAAAAAAAAAAAAGAAGTAGAGCCAGGACCCGAAACCAGGGCCTCCCGTACGGCATGTGGGAGTCCCAAGTAGCATGTTAACCACAGCCACGCGCCCGGCCCGCACCTGTGCCGTCGTTAACGTCAGGTGCAGGAGACAGAGCCGTGCCACGCGGTCGTGTGTGCTGTCACCTCCCCCCAGGCAAGGCCCTCCCGTGCCATTTTTTCCTGGATGTTTGTGTTTGGGTCTTGTCCTGGAGCCGGCCTCAGTGCAGGCTGAGGGTGACGGCCGGCCTGGACGGGACAGCTTGGGGGGCTGCCTGAGCCGCCCACCGCAGCCACCTTCCTTGTCAGAGCGGCCCTAGCGCTGGCCCCAGTGGACGCTGCACCTTCGGGGTCCTCCCTTCAGGGAGCAGGCTGCTAAGAGCCTGGGGCGGGGGTGGGGGGCCTCCCCTTCCCTGCTGTGGACCGAGGCACGGAGGCCTGGCGGGCGCGTGCTGAGCCAGGCGGGCAACAGGTGGCGACATTTCCCACTTCATGCTCTCTGGGCCAGCCTGGGGGCGCTCCGGGAACCTCAACGCCCACCTCGGCACAGCACAGCCGCACAGCACAGCCGCCGGTCTGGGCTTGCATTCCAGGGTGCCCAGCCCCTCTCTGCCGCTGCCTTCTGAACACAGGCACCCTGGGAAGGGGCCGGGACCCAGCCCCGAGAGACTGCCCTAGCCGGGAGGAGCAGAAACAGCACAAGGAGGGAGGTGCTTGGGCAGGATGTTCAGCCGGAGTCAGAATCCCTGCTCCAGCAGGCAGAGTGGCAGGAGCAGAGGCCCAGAGCAAGGGAGGGAAGGAGCGGGCAGTCAGCACGGCCCCCAGGGTGAGCACCGGGCCAGCTGCCGGAAGGGACCGAGCGCTCTGCCTGGCACCTGCTCTGTCCAGACCTGGTTGGGAAGCCGGCCTTGATCCCCGTGCCAGCTTTGGCCAGCTCAGTCGTGACAGGGTCACAGCGATGGTGAGCGGCTGCCACACTCGGCAGGAACGCGGGGTCCAGGGGCCAGACCTTCCAGAAATGATGTCAGCAAATACCAGCACATGGATGCTGTGTGAGCCGAGGACTGTTTTCGTCTTTGTTATTAAAGTGAGATTCGCAGTCATTGAAACTGAGAGTCCAGCGGGGGCAGGGGTGGGCTCCCGAGTCCAATCCTGGGTCTCCCCACCCTGCACCCTGTGCATCTCCCCGCCTGGAGCCGCCTGCACCACTCACATCTGGGTGGAACTGGCCACCTTGGCGGGGGTGGGGGGTACTGCTCAGACCTGGGCACGAACTTGGGGGTGGGCGTGCTGGGCCTTTTAGCTGCTCTTGGGAAAATCCCAGAAAACAGAGACAGCCCCAAGAGAGAGACAGGCTGCAGAGAGATGATGCCTCTGGCAAAGACGGATTCGGGACAAGGGGCCACGTGGCCTCCCAGGAGCAGCCCCGGCTGTCCCTGGCAGGTGACTCTGCCCCGGACCCTCTGCAGGGACACCTGGCGCCTGTGCCGGGAGGGACACGACACGCGTGTGCCATCTGAGTGCTGCTGGGCGTGGAGGCCAGGTTCCTGGTCCCGTTCCGGGGTCCACTGTGGGCCGAGGGACCCCGCCGCCAGTAGGCTCTGTTGTGTACAGGCGGTCGCTGGGAGGACACCCACAACACAGGGACCGCCGTCACTCCTCCTCGGCCTGCTGCTGTCTGTCCATCCCCGGCTCAGCCTTGTCCTCTGAGCTCCCTGCCTGCCCCCCCTCGCCTCCCCCCCCAGCCCCATGCTGCCCTGCCTGGATTCCAAGTTAGTGACTTCTCACCCCCATCACAGTGGTCTCCCCCTCGAGCCTGGGCTCCCGCCAGCCCTCCCCAGCTGCTAGCCCTGTCCCGCCCAGCGGAAAATCCTTCAGTAGCTACCAGTAGCCTTTGAGATGAAGTTCAAAGTCCCTAATTTAGCACAGAGGGCCTGGCCCCGCTCCAGCTGCTCCCTGCCTTCCAGCCATGCTAAGCCATGGTTCCCGAGTATCCCCCTGTTCCCACTCTGTGTCCCCAAGTGTCCCCATTCCCACTGTGTGTCCCCGAGTGTCCTCATTCCCACTCTGTGTCCCCGAGTGTCCCCCCGTTCCCACTCTGTGTCCCCGAGTGTCCCCATTCCCACTGTGTGTCCCAGAGTGTCCCCCCGTTCCCACTCTGTGTCCCCGAGTGTCCCCATTCCCACTCTGTGTCCCTGAGTGTCCCCGTTCCCACTCTGTGTCCCCGAGTGTCCCCGTTCCCACTCTGTGTCCCCGAGTGTCCCCCCATTCCCACTCTGTGTCCCCGAGTGTCCCCGTTCCCACTCTGTGTCCCCGAGTGTCCCCGTTCCCACTGTGTGTCCCCGAGTGTCCCCCCATTCCCACTGTGTGTCCCAGAGTGTCCCCATTCCCACTGTGTGTCCCAAAGTGTCCCCTCGTTCCCACTCTGTGTCCCTGAGTGTCCCCATTCCCACTGTGTGTCCCCGAGTGTCCCCCCGTTCCCACTCTGTGTCCCCGAGTGTCCCCATTCCCACTGTGTGTCCCCATTCCCACTCTGTCCCCCCAGTCCCCCTGTGTCCCCATTCCCCCTGTGTCCCCCATTCCCACTCTGTGTCCCCATTCCCCCTGTGTCCCCATTCCCACTCTGTCCCCCCATTCCCACTCTGTCCCCATTCCCACTCTGTCCCCCCATTCCCCCTGTGTCCCCATTCCCACTCTGTCCCCCCATTCCCACTCTGTGTCCCCATTCCCCCTGTGTCCCCATTCCCCCTGCGTCCCCTCATTCCCGCCGTGTCCCGGTGCTGCTCGCGCTGACTGGCCACTGCCCTGTGCTGTTCCGCAGACTTCGCCCCAGCGGAGCCCTGCAGGGCGCGCAGCCCCTGGTGGTGGTCCTGGCAGGGGAGGCGCGTGTGCCCCCCGCCCCAGCCGCTCCAGCAATCATGGAAAAGGGGCCTCAGCGCGACTGAGCTGCTCGGTCCCATCCAAGCAAAACCACGGGAACTTTCCCCTTTGCTCGGTGTTAAAATAGTTCTCATGTTTTAAAAAATTTTAATTTCATTACACAAAAAACCACACGTATAAAATAGTTAAAAATACATGTGTAAAACTGGAGAGGGGGAAGAAAAAACAGGTTAAGCTCCACCTCCTCCAGGCAGCCTTCCCTGACCACCCCGACACTGCTGTCCCCAGGGTACTCGGCCCCCTCGGCCTGACAGAACCGGTCTCCTGGTGCCGTGCGCTCCCTGAGGAGGGGCCGGTGTTTCACTGGGCTTTGTCCAGGCCCCAGTGTGGCCTGACAGCCCAGCACCTCGGGGTCTGCCTGAGGCTCCTTGTCCACAGACTCACGACGTCCCCACAGGCGAGACCGAGTCACGCAGTGGGGTGGACTGAAGCCCGTGCTGTGGGCCTGTGTGGGATTCCAGGACCCTGGGTGGAAAAGGACAGGAGCCAGGGTGGCTGAGTGCGGGCTCCGGGTGGGCCGGGAGCACGCCAAGGGCGTTCGGTGCAGTGTCGCCACCACGCGGGACACACACAGCCCATCTCGGGGCGCCTGGGCTGGGGTCCCAGCCTCACTCCCCGTTCCAGCTCCCTGGGAAGCAGCAGCGATGGCTGTAGTCCCTGGGCCCCCGCCACCCACGTGGAAGCCTGGGCTGAGTTGTTCGCTCCTGGCTTCAGCCTGGTCGGGCCCTGGCCGTTGCTGGCATATGTGGAGTGGACCAGTGGGTGGGAGATCTCTGTCTCTCCGCCTTGCAGATGAAAAGGAAACATGAATTATTTTTCAAAGATGGACAGGGCAGTGCCAGACACAGTATCCCACCGAGGTGGGTGGGGCTGGTGGGCTGTGCCATCGCCCGCCTCCCACGGGACCCCAGGCAGGTCCCCAGCCCAGGGAAGCCCCCGGAGAGCAGGCTCCATAATGGTTTCCTCTGGCGGGGGGGGCGGGGGGGTCAGCAGGTGTCAGGATTGCTGGTTAGAAACCGGCTGCAGCCTTCACCGTCCCCTTGAAGGGTTGTGAGAACCCGGCAGTGCCGACCCCTTACCCATCTGGGTCCTCACCCCAGTGATGGCCAGACGCCAAAGCCCAGTATAGAGAGGGGAGCCCACGCCCTGCCTCCCATCGGCCACTCCCCGGTGAGCAGTGCACGGTGAGGTCTGCGAGCCCACCCTGCAGGCGGCGGAGGGGCCCCACGCTGTGGCCGTAGCCGTGGCCGTGGCCGTCAATGGCACAGTGTTCCCCTAGCCACAAAGAGCCTCCCTCACGGCCGCGGGGCCGACGTGTACATCAGCAAGGTGCGCGTCCAGCCCCGGGGTTACCCAGCGGCCGGCTTGTGCGTCACCGGCCCCATGGGCTGCACGCCCCGGAAGTCGGCTCCCCCTTCCCCACCCAGTACCCCGCTGCTCTCTCCAGGCAGAGGGAATACAGAGGCCATCAGACATGAAGGTAGCCCCTCGCCCTGCCACAGAGCCCCTTCTCCCACCCCCAACTCCTGTGGGCATGCCCCGGGGGCCTCCCACGCCTTTCTCTGCTGTCTTAACATTTCTAATTTTCATTTTATTTGAAAGACACACACACACACACACAGAAAGATCCCCCATTCACTGTCTCTCACTCCCCAATGCCTGCGACAGCCAGGGATGGGCCAGGCGGAAACCAGGAGCCAGGAACGCCATCCAGATCTCCCGTGTGGGCGGCGGGGGCCCAGGGACTTGAGCCACCACCTGCTGCTCCCCAGGGTGCGCGTTCCCAGAAAATGGGAGTCGGAAGCAGAGGCAGGGCTGCAACCCAGACCCTCTGACAGAAGAAGCAGGCGTCCCAAACAGTGTCTGAGCTGCCGTGCCCGGATGCCCGCGCCCCATCTTTTCTGTCCCCATCTTCGGCCGCCAGCACAGTCTCCCCTCCCCCTCCATAGCACAGCTTCCTGCGGCTCCCCGTGGGCAGCCTGCCACCCAGAGCCCCCCACCCCCACCCCGGCTGGCTCTGTTTGCTCAGTCCCAGCGCCCTCCCCGCCTCCTCGCCTAATTGAGGTGGGGCGTGTGGCACCGTGGTGAAGTCCCCACTCAGGACGCCTGCAGCTCACATCCGAGGGCCTGGGTTCACGTCCTGGCTCCTGCTGACCCGCACCCTGCAGGCGACGGCTCAAGGACCTGGGGCCCTGCCACTCACCCAGGAGATCCGAATGGAGTCCCCGGCTCCCGGCCTCGGGCTGCGCCAGCCCCAGCTGTCGGCTGGCATCTGGGGAGTGAACCAGCAGGTGGAAGCCCTCAGTCTCTTTCAAATAAAATGAAAATCAAAAGATTGAGATATAGCTCACACGCCACGGGTTCCACTCCCTGAAGGTGTAAATTCAGTGGGCTTTGGGGTTTTTTTTGGTGTGTTTTTACCATGTTCACACAGTTACATGCCATCACCTGAACTCCAGGACGCTCCCAGCCCCAGCCCCCAGAAGCCCAGCCTGACCACAGGAGGCCATCATCTCCAGCCCCTGCTAGTGTGCGTTCTGCCTCTGGGCGGGCCTCGCCCTGGAGATCTCGTATGGATAGGATCACGGACCACACGGCCAGCTTCCTGCACTGGGCACGGTGTCCCGGGTTCCTCCACATTGCTACCGGTGTGTCACCCCCCGCGTGGCCCTTCCTCCCCGCCTCTCCCTTCTCCGAGGGCATCCGCCGCGTGGCCGCTTCTCGGCCGCTGGTGGCACCTGCTCCTGGCGTGTTTTTATTGGAACACCTTTGAGTGTACAGCAAAGAATGGGGGCGCGGGGGTCGCAGGCTGATCCGGGGCTGCTGCCGCACCCTCCATCACCACCAGCAGTGCACGGGGGTCCCAAGCTCTCCCAGCCTCAGCCACACGGCTCTTTGCCTGCCCGTGTAGCCTTCCCGGTGGGCGGGAGGTGGCTGCTCACTGTGGTTCTGGTCTGCGTTCCCCTGATGACAAAGAGAAGTCTAGCACCTGCCGGCCACTCGTGTCCCTCTTCGGAGAGGTGTTATCTTAGAACCCTGGCCCGGTTTTCAGTTGGGACTCTCCCTTCCAGGACCTGTATGGGCTGTCCTTCTTCCCTGTGTGTTGCTGATGTGGGTTTTTAATTCATTTATTTGAGAGAAAGCCAGAGGCAGAGAGAACCCCCATCCATGGCAGCAGCCTGGGTGGACTGGGGCTGAAACCCGGAGCTCACCACGGTCCAGGGCTCCCTCACGGGTGGCAGGGACCCGATCGCTCGAACCATGACCACTTCTTGCCTGCCAGGGCCCTGGCAGGTGCATCCCGGCGGGGCGGGGGCGGGGGGTGGCCAGGTCACAGTCCCCCAGAAAGATGCCCTCTTGCCCAAGACCCCTGAGCATGTGGCCACTTCCGGAAGGGCCTCTGTCGCAGCAGCTTCCGGTGGGGCTGTGCACACACCACCCTCCTCCTCCTCCTCTGCCTGCTTCCTCTACTTCTTCCCCTTCCACACCCAAGGTCATCTGAACGGGGTGGGGGTGGGGGACACTCCTCCAGCCCCCACCCCTCCGCCACCTGCTGCTGCCCAGGGGGTCGCAGTGGCAGTGGCCAAGGCCCCAGTGGCCAAGGCCTCAGGCCAGTGTGGGCGTGGAGGAGGGGGCTGCTCAGGGCAGGTGGGGAGGGGATGCACACAGCACCTGGCGCCAGGGGTGGGGCTGGGGGCGGGCGCAGCTGCAGGTTCATTCGCGACCCGGGCAGCTGCGGTGGTGAGAGGAGGGGGCGTGGGGAGGGCGGGAGTGGGGGCCCCCACACCCCTCCGTAAGTGGCACTGGGCACGTGCAGGATCCCAGTCCGAGGGCGTGCCCAGGGCGGCGGGTGGGATCGGCCTCTGGCTCCTCCTCCGCCGTCCCGGGGTGGTCCTGGTGCCTCCTCCCTGTCGCCTCCCGTGGGAGAAGCCCTGGCCTAGCTCCCCTCTGCGCCAATCGCGAGGTGGGGGTGGGGGGGCGCGCTCTGGTCGGCCAGGTCCTGGGAGTGGCGGAGGAGGGGGCTGTCGGGCCCTCTTAGCTCCAGGGTGTGGTGGGGGGCAAAGCCTGGGAAGGGATGAAGAGGTCAGACCGGGCCATGTGCAGAGAGGGAGACCCCGGCCGGCGGGAGTGGGCGCTCTCCCGGCGCAGGGGAGCCCGCCCATTGTGGGGAGGGGGAGCCCACCGACTAGGACTTCCACAGCATCCGGGGGTGCGGGGCATCCAGGGCAGGGGCAGGGCCAGCAGCGCGGAGAACAGAGGACCGCGGCGAAGGCCGGGCGGGCTTCGTGGAGGAGGCGACCCTGCGCCCCCCGAGCGGCCCGGGGCGGCTGAGCGAGCCGCCAGCGGCTGCCAGGCGGAAACGCGGGCGGCGCCAGCCCCACGGCGGCGCGGCGGCCCCCAGCCCGGCCCCGCCCGCGTTTGTGTTGGCAGCGGCCCGGGGCGCTCGGCGGCCGCCGTGAAAGGGGCCTCTGTGCGCCCGGCCCGCGGTCTGCCCTGCGCTCCCCAGCGCGGCTTCCCCTGGAGCTCTTCTCTCCTCCCAGAAACGCCCGCGCCTGCGGTGGGTGCTCGCCGGGGCGACACACTGCCCCCCTCGGGGGGTCCCCCTCGTGGCGAGGGCGGGCAGGCGGAGGGACCCCCGCGGGGCTCCCAGCGCCGGCTTCCCCGCCTGTGCCCGGAGTCCGCAGCCCTGGGCGCTCACAAGGCCACAGCACACGGAGCGGGGGTGGGGGGTCCCGCGATTACTGTTAGATGGCAGACACATGTGTGTGCTGGATTAGGTAAGTGTGTGCGCGTGCCCGCTGTGTGCCCCCCGGGGAGCTGCTAACAGGCGGAGGGGACCGGCCTGGCGCAGTTTAAGCCGCGGCTCACCATGTCACCGGCATCCCACGTGGGCACAGACGCCAGCCCTGGCCGCCCGGCTTCTGATCCAGCTCCCTGCCGACGCGCCTGGGAAGACTGCACCTGCCGGGGGGGCTCCTGCCAACCCGCAAGAGAGGCCGAGATGGAGTCGCGGGCTCCTGCCTTCCGCTTGGCCCCAGTGTTGCAGCCACGTGGGGAGTGAGTGAGCCAGTGGATGGAAGCAGTCTCTCTGAAGAATAAATTAATTAATTAATTAATTAATTAAGCAAGCACAGGAGCCAGGCATTTGGCTCAGCGGTTAAGTTGCCGCTTGGAATGCTGGCATCCAGCGTCAGAGCCCCTGAGTCTGGGTCTCAGGCCTGCTTCCGGTCCAGCGTCCTGCCCAGGTGGATCCTGGGAGGCCACAGAGGGCAGGTGCAGCGAGCGGCCCAGCGGCCCAGGGGCCCATGTTGGAGACTCGGTCTGAGTGAGCTCCTGGCTGCTGGTTTCCTCGTAGCCCAGCCCTGGCTGTTGCAGGCATGTGGGGCACTAATCAGTGGCTAGGAGATCTCTCTCTCTCTCTCTCTCTCTCTCTCTCTCTGTCTCCTTCCCTCCAGGTCCCTCCCCCCTCCCTTTCAAATAAATAAATCAGAAACATTGTAAAAGCACGATGGGAGTAAAGCACTGATTGCCAATGGAAGATTGAGTTCCTGGTGCAGCTGGCCTCCGAGTAGCCTGCACCGCAGGCGCTTCTTGTGCAGATACAAAGTGTCCCGAGGACTTGGCAAAGGAAGCAGCGTGGGCAGCAAGGCAGCATCCGGAGAGAGAGAGCTCCAAGAGCAGAAAACTGAGCCCCGTCTGGTGGAGGGGAGGGAAGGAAGCTGCGGTCGATTACAATAAATGTAAACGGACACAATTCATCGTCTGAAGGAGCTCGTCGGAATGCGTAGTAAAGCAAAAGCCGGACACGGGCACCCCGGAAGCAAAGGAAAGGGGAGAGCTGTGCTGAGCAGATTCTAACCCAGCGAGGGCTTAGCGCTGCCCAAGATCGATTGTAAGGTTTTACCTCCAGGCAAGGTGGAAGAACACGCTCCAACACGTCCGTCTCCAGCAACACAGCGTGGACAGGTCGGGTCTGAAGGGAGAATGGCCCGAAGCTCCCCACGCTGGGCAAACGCTAGTAAACCTACACTCTCAGTAAGCGCAGGGACCCACGAGCCAAAGCAGGGCCCACGCAGACAGGCCCTAGTGACACCGTTAGAGGGGAACGCAGGCCGACAACGCACCCGAGCCTGAAGCAAGTGCCGCATACGGCGCGGGGAGAAAAGAAACGTCAGCCCAGAACTCTGTGTCGTGAGGAGATCCCGGAGGACCTGAGGCGGAACGGAGGCGCTCTCGGGCGGGGAAAAAGCAAAAAACGTCTGTCCCCAGCCAACCTGTTCTGAGAGAGTTACCGCAGGGTGTTCGCAGGACCCAAGGGAGATCCGCAGTCCCGGGCAAACGCCACAGACTGTTTTTTCTTCTCTTGTATTTTGAAAACGCCGGTCAGGGGTCAGATGTGAAACTGTGTTTGGTGGGATTTCCCATGTGCGCCACTGCCCTGTGTGACAGCCACAAAGGCCCGATGTGGTGAGGGTTCGGCACCCTACACCAATCGGTAGCCACTGGGAAGCAGCAGTGTGAACTTACCCAAAGACGGAGAAGTGCATTAGATTAATGAAATCCCCCCCCCCAAAAAAATACATTTAAATAGCCAAAGAGATGACAGGAAAGGAAAAGTAGGGAAAAAAGAGAAAACAAAAAATAAAAAATAGCATCGCCGACTAAATCCAGACATTATCACAACCACATGAAATCAGTGCATTGATTAAAAGAGGAAGCTTGGGGTGGGCGCCGTGGCACAGGCCTGCCACTGCTTAGGGACTCCACATCCCGTGTCAGAGTGTGTGTGTCGGAGTCCTGCCTCTGCTGCCAGTCCAGCTCCCTGCACTGCACCTGGGCAGCAGCAGCTGAGGGCTCAAGGACTTGGGGCCTGCACCCACGTGAGACACCAGGGTGGAGCTCCTGGCTCCTGGCTTCCGTCTGGCCCAGCGCTGGCTGTTATGGTCATTTGGGGAGTGAATCAGCAGGTGGAAGACCGATCTCTCTTTCTCCTCTCTCTCTCTCTCTCTCTCTCTGCCTTTCAAATAAATTTTTTTAAAAAAAGCTTAAATTTTTTATTGAAATTAAAAAATGATTTTTTTTAAATAAAAAGATCGTCAGCAATGATTTGAATCGACATTTCTGCAAGGGAACCAGTCATCACGTGGTGTCGGGGAAGGGCAGATGAAGGCCACAGGGCGACCCTGCCTTGGGCCTGCGAGGACAGCCAGGACCGTGACGTGGAGTGAGACCAGCACGTGGGACACTGGAGTCCTCCTGTGCGAGGGTGTGAACGCGTGCCGCCCGGGGGGCAGAGGTCTGGCAGCTCCTCAGAAGCCTGGGGCCAGCAGACCCACCCCTGGGTGCGACCTCACCACGTCCACACGCACAGGAAAACTGGTGCAAACAAAGCCGACGCCTGGTGAGCCTGGTGAGCCGGCAGAGCCCAGCGGACCGCGGCAGACAGCACAGGCGGGAGCACCACAGCTCCAAGGTCAGGTGGGGATTTTCAGGTGGGTCCTCCGGGCATTCAAGGAACAGAAAACACTAATCGTTCACGAAGCGTTTGGAGGAAAAAAGCGCACCGGGACAGGGCAGGGCGGAGGTACCCGGAACCCAGCGGCTGCCAGGAAGCGAGGGGAGAGGACGCGGCCTCCGGATCTCCCCGACGCCGCGGGACCCGCTGCGGCTGCAGGCTGAGTCGGTGACCGTAGCGACTCTGGCCGGCAGTGTCCGGCGTTTCGTTAGGACGTCACGACGTCATGACCAGAGTTGCGGCCGCCAGACAGAGCGCATCAGAGAAAGCCATCTGTGGATCTACCGACTCCAGGGGAAGGATCACTTGGTTACCTAGGGAAATTCAGAAACGGGACACATACTTGGTAAATTACAGCCGTTTCTGTTTTTAAACGGGGGGGGGGGGGGGGGGCGGCGCTGTGGCCTAGCAGGTAAAGCTGCCGCCCGCAGTGCCGGCATCCCATGTGGGCGCCGGTTCGAGTCCCGGCTGCTCCACTTCCCATCCTGCTCTCTGCTGTAGCCTGGGAAAGCAGTGGAAGATGGTCCAAGTGCACCCGCGTGGGAGACCTGGAAGAAGCTCCTGGCTCCTGGCTTCGATTTGGTCCAGCTCCGGCCATCACGGCCAATTGGGGAGTGAACCAGCAGATGGAAGACCTCTCTCTATCTCTATCTCTCTCTCTCTCTCTCTCTCTCTCTCTCTATCCATCTCTGCCTCTGCTCTCTCTGTGTAACTCTGACTTTCAAATAAATAAATAAATCTTTTCAAAAAATAAAATAGAAAGAAAGTAGTATTTTAGGATGCAGGGGAGTCCTGTGGTTTTCCTACCTGTGGCCTAACAATTCTAGTTTTAGGTAAATACCCAAATGCACGTGCACACACACACACACACACCAGGACAAGAACTCTGCGGGGTGGGCTTCTGGCTTCTCTACATCTGATCGGCTCCCTGCCAATGCGCCCCCTGGGAGGCAGCAGGCGATGGCTCAAGTGCCTGGGGTCTCAGCTGCCCGGGTGGGAGACCCAGGCTGAGCGTTGGGCTCAGGGCTTCAGCCACTGGTCCATTCTCCAGGGTGGCTGGGCGTGGGACTGGGCCAGAGCTGGGAGCCGGGAGCTGGGAGCCGGGAGCCGGGAGCCAGGAGCTCCATCCAGATGGAGCCCAGTCGCCTGCGCTAGCGGGAGCCAGTGCCGGGGATCGAAGACAGGCGCTGCGATGTGGGGCCCGACTTGTTAACTGGCGCCTTAGCTGCCACGCTGGCATTTCCCCTTCTCACTTTCTCGCTGGTAACCTGTGCAGGCACAAAGGATGTTGTTTCTGACAAAGTCCGGTTTCATTTCCATTTCAAGCGAATTTTTGCCTACGGTATGAGGTAAGGATCCAACCTCTAAAACTGTATTTATTTTCACTTTATTTGAAAGGCAGAGAAACAGAGAGACTTTCCATCTGCTGGGTCACTCCCCAGATGCTCACAACAGCCAGGGCTGGGCCAGGTGGAAGCCAGGAGTCTGGAACTCCATGTGGCTCGCCCACGTGTGTGGCGTGCAGCCGGCACCTGCCGCCTCGCCGGGACTGCATCGGGGCCAGCAGACCCACCCCTGGGTGCGGCATCGCACGTGTGAGTGAGCCAAGCACCCGCCCCAAGAATCCACTGTAATTTTCCCATGTGGCTCTCCAGTTGTTACAGAGAGGCAGAGGCAGAGAGAGAGAGAGAGAGAGAGAGAGGTCTTCCATCCACTGGTTCACTCCCAAGTTGGCCGCAATGGCCAGAGCTGTGCCAATCTGAAGCCAGGAGCCAGGAGCTTTCTCCAGGTCTCCCACATAGGTGCAGGGGACCAAGCACTTGGGCCATCTTCTACTGCTTTCCCAGGCCATAGCAGAGAGCTGGATCAGAAGTGGAGCAGCTGGGTCTTGAACCGGCGCCTATATGGGATGCCGGCGCTTCAGGCCAGGGCATTAACCCGCTGCGCCACAGCGCCAGCCACATGTGTATCATTTTTTAAACGATTTATTTTAGTTATTTGAAAGGCAGAGTGGGGAAGAGGAGAGAGACAGACACAGAGAGACAGAGACAGAGGTCGTCCATCCACTGATTCAATCCCAAATGGCTGCAAGAGCCAGGGCTGGCCAGGCTGAGCCAGGAGCCTGGAGCTCCATTCGGGTCTCCCAGGTGAGCGGGAGGGGCCCGGGCACTTGTGGTGTCTCCTTTGCTTTCCCAGGTGCATTAGCGGGAAGCTGGCTCAGGAGCAGAGCAGCCCAGACTGGAACCAGGACTGCAGTGTGGGAGCTGGCGTTGCGAGTGGCCACCTAACCCACTGCACCACACGCTGGCCCCTGTGTGAGACAGACAGACAGACACTCCCAAAATACTCGCAGTGGTCAGGGGTGTGCCGGGGCCAGCGCCAGGAGCCAGGAATGCAACCCAGGTCTCCCACATGGGAAGCAGGAACGCGGTTACTTGGGCTCTCACTGCTGCCACCCAGGGTCTGCGTCGGCAGGAAGCTGCGGTTGAGAGTGGAGCAGGGCCGGCGCCGTGGCTTAACAGGCTAATCCTCTGCCTTGCGGCGCCGGCACACCGGGTTCTAGTCCCGGTCGGGGCGCCGGATTCTGTCCCGGTTGCCCCTCTTCCAGGCCAGCTCTCTGCTATGGCCCGGGAGTGCAGTGGAGGATGGCCCAAGTCCTTGGGCCCTGCACCCCATGGGAGACCAGGAGAAGCACCTGGCTCCTGGCTTCGGATCAGCGCGGTGCGCCGGTCGCAGCGGCCATTGGAGGGTGAACCAACGGCAAAAAGGAAGACCTTTCTCTCTCTCTCTCTCTCTCACTATCCACTCTGCCTGTCAAAAAAAAAAAAAAAAAAAGAGAGAGAGAGAGAGTGGAGTGGGGGATCGAACCCAGGTGCTCCAGTGTGGGATGTGGGCGTCCTCACCACTAGGCTGAACGTCCGCTCCTCCAGCAAACGTTGAAAACACTGCACTTGGGGCCGGCCTCGTGGTGCGGCAGGTTAGGGTGCCACTGCGGTGCCTGCATCAGACATCAGTGACATCAGAGGGCCAGCGCGGGTCCCAGCTCCCTGCTAATACACCTGGGAAGGCAGCAGTAGCTGGGCCAAGTGCCTGGGTCCCTGCCACCCCCATGGGAGACCCGGATGGAGCTCCAGGCTCCTGGCTTCAGCCTGACCAGCCCTGGCTGTTGCAGCCACTTGGGGAGAGAACCAGCAAATGGAAGATCTCCCAATATTTATTTCTCTCTCCTCTCTCTCTCCCCCCTCCTCTCTCTCTCTCCTCTCTCTCCTCTTTCTCCCTTTCCCTCTCCCTTTCTCTGCATTTCAAATAAATAAATGTTAAAAAAAAAAAAAAAAGCAAAACAGACAAAAAGATTGTCCTCATCCTATTACTCCTCCTGACAGCGTCGTCAGAACTGGCCACAGGCAGGTGTGTTTGTTCCTGGCCCTCAGGTCCGCCCTGCTCACCTGTGCGTCCGCCCTCGTGCTGACACCTGCTGTCCGGATCTCACCGCTCTGTGAAGTGCTGAAGCTGGGCCGTGCGTCCTCCGGCTTTGTCCTCTCTCCGCCATTCGGTCCCTCTGGACTCCTTGCGTTTCCGTATCATTTTAGGATTGTCGTGTCCATTTCCAGAGTGGGGGAAACACCACGGAAATCTTTCTAGAGGTTACGTGGAATCTTTTTCAATTTAAAACTTGAAAGGCAAAGCTACAAGTTGAAGCCAGGAGCCTGGAACTCTGTCCAGGACTCCCACGTGGGTGCAGGGGCCCAAGCACTCGGGCCATCCTCTGCTGCTTTCCCAAGCGCATCAGCAGGGAGCTGGATGGGAAGTGGAGCAGCCAGGGGCAGGGTAGGGAGGAGGGCATTGTGTTGTAGTGGGTAAAGCCACTGCCTGCAACGCCAGCATCCATATGGGCGCTGGTTCAGTGGGGGGCCGGTCTGTGTCCCGGCTGCTCCACTTCGGATCCAGCTCCCTGCTAATGCGCTTGGGAAAGCAGCAGAGGATGGTGCAAGTGTAGCAGAGTTTCTTGGACGCGTGTTTTTCCCTCTTTATATACCCAGAGAGTGCCTAGGTGCGGCGGTGGACAGAGGCCCCTGTCCCGCCCCCGGCAGGCAAGCAGTATGCTGAAGAAATGTTCTTCTGCGGCTTTTAGCAGTTTTTCTACATTTATTTTATGTGTTTGAAAGGCAGAGCTACAGAGAGACAGAGAGAGAGAGCGAGCGAGAGAGCTTCCATTCGCTGGTTCCCTCCCCCCATGCTCACAACAGCCCGGACTGGGCCGGGCTCAAGCCAGGAGCCAAGAGCTCGGCCCAGGTCTCCCACATGGGCGGCAGGGACCCAAGCACTTGAGCCCCCCCCCCTGCTGCCTCCCAGGGTGCACATCAGCAAGGAGCCGGAGTCGGAAGCAGAGCCAGGACTGGGACCCAGGCCCTCGGGTGTGGGAGACCAGCACCCCCAGAGGCGTCTCCCCCCGCCCCCCCGCCCCGTGCCCAACGCCCGCCCCGCGTCTGCTGTTCTGAGTCACTGAGAGCAGGGACTGTGTTAGCACAGCGACTTCACTCCGAGGCTCTCGAATCTGGGCAGGCGCGAGAAGCACCTGGGAGGCGGGTTAAACCGCGGCGCGCAGGGCTTCACCCCTGCAGGATTCCTGCTTCCGACGGCCATGGGCGCCCGGGTCCACACTCCCAGAGCCCCGGCCCCTCCCCTCCCACAGGCACCGGGGATAAACAAGAGCGGAGCAGCTCCAGCTCCGAGACCGTGGTGAGGCGAGACTGCGCGGGCAGCCTTGGTGCGCCTGTCCATCTGTGCCCAGCTTGTCAGAGAGAGACGCTCGCCGGGTTCCAGGTTCAAGGCCACCTGCCATGGGACTGATAGAGCCCAGGCGACTCGGCTGCCGAGCCTTTTAGCTGTCTCTTATTCATTAGTTCTATTTATAAAAAAAAAAAAAAAAAAAAAAAGTTGTTGGCCAGTGCCACAGCTCAATAGGCTAATCTCCATCTGCGGCGCCAGCACCCCGGGTTCTAGTCCCGGTTGGGGCGCCGGATCCTGTCCCGGTTGCCCCTCTTCCAAGCCAGCTCTCTGCTATGGCCCGGGAAGGCAGTGGAGGATGGCCCAAGTGCTTGGGTCCTGCACCCGCATGGGAGACCAGGAGAAGCACCTGGCTCCTGGCTTCGGATCAACACAGCACGCCGGCCGCAGTGGCCATTGGAGGGTGAACCAATGGAAGGAAGACCTTTCTCTCTGTCTCTCTCTCTCACTATCCACTCTGCCTGTCAAAAAAGAAATAAAAATGCTGTTTTCATTTTACTTGAAAGGGAGAGAGACAGAGAGAGAAGGAAAGAGAGACAGCTTTCATTCTCTGGTTCACTCCCCAGGGCTGGCGCAGAGCAAAGCCACAAGCCAAGATCCCGGTGACCCGAGTACCTGCACCATCGCCTGCACACAGGGCGCGCGTCAGCAGGGAGCTGGGTTGCGAGTGGAGCCCAGTGCTCCCACGTGGGATGCGGCGTCCACACAGTGAGTGTCCAGCCCTCTCCTGTCCCTCCCTGACCCCCCTGCAGCCCAGGATGCTCATCCTCGCGGCGCCGTCAGCCAGGTGCCACTGTCGGGGCTGCTCCCCTGAGTCTTTGTGCAGGCCCAGAGATCCTGGGGTTCGAGACACCTCATGATCACAACACCATCAGAGCCGGGCAAGGGTGGAGGCAGAGCCCAGCGGCTGCCGTGGGCTGAGTTCCCACACTTTGGGGCCGGCGCTGTGGCGCAGCCGGTAAAGCCACCACCTGCAATGCCGGCATACCATATGGGCGCCAGTTCGAGTCCTGGCTGCTCCACTTCCGGTCCAGCTCTCTGCTCTGGCCTGGGAAAGCAGGAGAAGATGGCCCAAGTCCTTGGGCCCCTGTACCCGTGTGGGAAGAAGCTCCTGGTTCCTGGCTTCGGATTGGCCCAGCTGCGACCATTGCGGCCATCTGGGGAGTGAACCAGCGGATGGAAGACCTCTCTCTCCCTCTCTGCCTCTCTGTAATTCTGCCTTTCAAATAAATCTTAAAAAAAAAAAAAAAAGTCCTTGATCCTTTTTTTTTTAAAAAAGTTGCCACATTTCCTCCTCTGTGGCCTGCTGTTCTGTCCTGGTCCCTCCACGGTCACGGTGGAGTCCTCAGGCCACACCCTGGCAGTCTGAGGAGCCAAGTGCCATGAGCTCATTAACCCTCCCTTGGGCAAAGCCCTGGGTGTGGGCGCCATGCACCCGGGCGCCGCCCTCGGCCCCGCGGGAGCGCCTGCAGGAGGAACTGAGAATTCCCAGCTGGGCCCGGGTCGGGGGGAGTGGGGGGATCCCTGCCCATCAGAGGCACAGAGGATGCTCAGGGAAGAGCAACGCCCCCCTCAAGGCGCCGTGGGGCGGGCCCCCCACTCCAGTCTCCTTTTGGGAGTTCAGTGCCCCCAGCCCGCACCGTACCAGCGGCCTCTCCCCTGGCGCCCAGGGCACAGCCCGGTTCTGCCAGGCAGAGGCCACTTCCCTGGGGGGAGGGGAGAAGGGCCTGGCCACGCTGGGCGTCCACAGCCTGGTCGCCCTGGGCGCTCTGAAGGCAGCCCTGTGCCAATGCCAAGTGGGGACACGAGACAGGGTGGGAATCTCCCTGGAAGCCAGGTCCAGATCCCGGTGTCCAAGCGGGGACAGCGGCCGCTGTGGAAACTGCGTGACGACGACCCGGGGCGTGGCACCAAGCGGGTCTCGCCCCTCCCAGCCCTGACCCCAGGGCCCCATCCTCCCCTGCGCCCCCAGCTGGGAGCGGATTTCCCCAGAGAGCGGCTAGGGCACTGGAGAGCCGGACCGGGGGGGGGGGGGGGGGTGGCCAGGGAGAGCCGGACCGGGGGGGGGGGGTGGCCAGGGTGTGCCCATGCCCCGAGCGGGTCACTCTCCCAGCTGGTCACTTTTTCCCACTGTTGCTGACCTAGAGACAGCCGGGAAACTGGCTGACCTGAGAGTGAGAGAGAGAGAGAGAGAGAGAGAGAGGAGGGAGGGGCACCTCGGCTTGTCCTACCTCTACCTCCCAAGCCCCCCTCTTATGGGGGAGTGGCTGGGGGATTCCAGTGGGAGTGGGAGGCGCTCAGAGCCTGTTTATTTTATTTTATTTTATTTTATTTTATGCACTTATTTGAAAGGCAGACAGAAAGAGATCTTCCATCTCGTGGTTCAGTCCCCCACATGGTGGCAATGGCCAGGGCTGGGCCAGGCTGAAGCCGGGAGCCTGGCCCGCCACCCCGTTGGGAGGCGGGGACCCAAGTACTTGAGGGGTCACCTGCTGCTTCCCAGGGTGCCCGTGGCAGGAGGCTGGGTCGGCAGGGGAGGAGGCACTGGACCCAGCTGTGCCCTGTGCCTGCCCCCCACCCCCGGTGTGGTCTGGCCCCGCCCCACAGAGCCCCGCCCACAGAGCCCCCAGGAGACCCTGCCGCCGCCCTCAGCGTGCCCTTGCAGACACATGGCCGGCCCCTGGCCCCTCCTCTGCCTCAGTTTCCCCGATGAGGCACCAGGCCCCGCCTCACCGTCCCCCACTGCTCAGCTCTCTCCGCCCCGGCTTTGCCCCAGGCTGTGTCCTGCGCCCTGGCTGCTGGCCTGAGCCCGGCCCCCGCCCGCGGCCAGCCTGGGGCCTGGCGGGGAGGAGGTGGAAACTCCGTGCGCGTGGTCACACGAGGCGCGACAGAGGGCGGGCGGCGGGGGGCCGGCCGGGCCAGCGAGCGCAGGACGCCGCGTGGCTATTTTTACTCCTGCCTAGGAAGGAGCGAGATTTATGGGCGGCTGCTCCCCTCCAGGCCCCGGTTATAAATACACCTGGCCCCACGCTCCTGTGCCGCGCGTGGCCTCGCCAGCCTCCCCCGTGTCCCTTCCCGGCTGGCCCGGCTCTGCTCGGTCCCCGGGGCCTCCTCGTAGGGCAGTCGATGAGAGCTTTGGCTGGGACAGGGACAGAAACAGAGGCCCTTGGGGTTGGGGCTCCCCCTTCCTTCCGGGGGGCCCTGGGCAGTGGGCAGGAGGTTGGGGGTGCGTCCAGGGCGCGGAGCAGGCGGAGCCAGGAGGGGTCCCAGCCGCGTGGTCCCGCAGGCCCCCTAACTTCTCCAGCCCCCCGTTTCATTTTTCCTTCTGAAACACGGACATCGGGGTCCCGGTGGGTTGATGTGTGTGACGTTCAGGGTGGGGCCGGCGTCCCATAGCGCAGTGCTGGTCCCAACCCCACCCAGCTGCTGCGTCTCCCACCCTGCCCCGCGCTAGTGCACCTGGGAAGGCAGAGGAGGATGGCTCACGTGCCAGGGAGCCACCCGGGGAGTTCCCGGCTCCGACTGTAGCCTGGCCCAGCCCTGGCCACGGCTGGCGTTCGGGGAGCGAAGCAATGGACGGGCGCTCTCTGGCTGGGCTCTGTCCCCACCCAGGGCCCCAGAGGGTGCTGGGAGTGGAGGGGGAAATGTTTAGTGAGGCACCAACCCCGGGCCTGATCATTGCAGAGGGGACACGGAGGGAGGGAGGAGCGTGCAAAGGCCCTGTGGCCGTCTCCCCAGACTTCACCCGCAGGGCTCAGGATGAGGCCAAGAACGGGGAGAGAAGTCGGGGGCCTTCCTCCCTCTGGGCCCTGAGGTTCATGGGAAGAGGAAGACGAGGGCTGGAGAGGAACTGGATTCGGCGTCCTGGTTCACGTGTCCCCGTCTGGGCCCCTGCCTGGAGTGGCGGTGGCAAGGGGCAGATGAAGAGGGTACTCGGACGGGGTCTCTCGTCCTGCTCCTCACAGCCGGTCCAGCGTGGGGGTCCCTGGGGTGAGAGGCAGCCACGGGACAGCTGTGGCGGGCAGGGCGCTGCCTCCATAGGGGACAGGAGCCGGTGGGCAACGGAGGGTGGGCAGCGGGGACCCTGCACCCCTGGGACCCCAGCCAGCGTCTCCGGGAGAAGAAGGTCCGAGGCTGAGCCACTTGGAGGGACCTCACAGTTCAGCCCCTCACCGTGGAACACAGGGCCCCCCACCCACAGCGTTCCCGGCTCTGCACCCACCCCCCCCCCCAGCTGGCTCCAGCGACTGCGATGGTGCCAGAGGCCTCCAGTTGTCCTTGAAGCCAGCGTGGTTCCAAGCCAGTCCTGGCCCACAGTTTATAAATAGCGCAGCCACCTGCCAGTGTCCGGAAGCCTTCCTTGAAGACACTGACATGTACCCTTGCCCCTTTCTTCTTCCCCCAGGCCACTGCCTGGAAAGTGGGTGTGATGGCTGGGACTCCAGCTGCCATCTTGGGCCAAGAAGTTAAAAAATTAAAAAAAAAAATTCCCAGAGGTGAGCTGGAAAGCACCTAGGTCCCCGAGGAACTCGGGGTGCTGAGTGGCCAGGCGGGGGGTGGGGGGGATGGTTCTGGTGGGGGAGGGGGACATCACACTCTCACAGGCTGAGCTTCCCGGCTCTCACACCTCCAGGTCTTTCCTTCTGTCACCACCATCACCGGCCGCCCAGCAACCCGGAGGACCCCCAAGTCCTTGCGGCGTCTTTTCTGCTAGGCCTGTCCAGCGTCTGCCATTGTCAGCACTTTTCCGGGGTGGGGGGAGCACAGGCAGGGTGGGCGGGGCCGGCCTTGGGCAGGGGTCCCCTGGGTGGGAGCAGCCTCCACTGTCTCCCTCCCATAGAGGGGCGCGGGGCGGGGCGGGTCCTGCCTGGCCTGACCGCGTGGGGGGCGTGGCCAGAGGGGCAGCGAGGTGACCCCACCTGCCCGCGCCCCCGGGACGCCCGGGCTGGGGGGGGGCGGCCGCCCTCACCCCGCTCCCACGCGCCCTTCTCTTACCGGGACAGCGCCTGATGCCATAGAAGCTGCGCCCCCAAACGCCCCCCAGCCAGTCTGGGGGTCTCGCTGTGGTCGGGAGGGGCCCCCGGGAAATCCCAAGTGCAGGTCCCAGGGCGGGTGGAGACCCCGCCCCAACACCCACCCAGGATGGAGCCGCGTGGAGGGCGTGGGCCGGCGTGGAGGGCGAACGTGGGCGAGTGTGGAGCGCGTGAGCGGGCGTGGGCAAGCGTGGAGGGCACGGGCGTGGAGGGCGTGGGCGTGGAGAGCGTGGGCCGGCGTGGCGGGCGTGGGTGTGGAGGGTGTGGGCAAGCGTGGAGGGCGTGGGCGTGGAGGGCGTGGGTGTGGGCGTGGAGGGTGTGAACGTGGAGTGCGCGGGCCGGCGTGGAGGGCGTGGGCGAGCGTGGAGGGCGTGGGCGTGGAGGGCGTGGGCGGGCGTGGAGGGTGTGAACGTGGAGGGCGTGGGCGTGGAGGATGTGAACGTGGAGGGCGTGAACGTGGAGGGCGTGGGCGGGCGTGGAGGATGTGAACGTGGAGGGCGTGAACGTGGAGGGCGCGGGCGTGAGGAGCGGCCGCGGCCACGCGGGGCAGGTGGGGCCCTAGGCCAGGCGGTCTCGGCGGGCGCCCTGCGGGCCCCTCACCCCGGCCCGGGCCCTGGAGGCTGCGAGGGCCAGGAGGGGGCGTGTCCCGCGCCCCGGGGGCCCAGGCCGGGGTCGGCGGGAGGGGGGGGGGCAGCCCCGCCCAGGCCGGAGCGGCGGGACGGGGGGAGGGGGCAGCCCCGCCCAGGCCGGGGTCCCTCCCTGCCGGGGGGTGGGGGCACCGCTGGGCCAGGAGCCCGGGGGTCGCCGCCGCGCGCCCCCGCCTGCGCACCGGCCGCGGCCCCGGGTTCCCAGCCCCGCGCCGTCCGTCGGGGCCGCGCGCCCGGGCGGGGGCGGGGAGGGAGACCCCGGCCGCCCCCCCGCCCGGCCCGGCTCCGCCGCGTTTGTTTATTTACCTTGGAGAAGGCCCCGCGGCCGGGCAGGAAGTGGGCCGACTCGAGGCCGGGCTGGGGAACAGGGAGCCGCATTGTGCTCGCTGCGGCCGCGGGCGCCCGGCCAGGCTGCGGGGCTTCCGTGCGGGCCCGGGCGGGCGGCGAGGGGCCGGGCGGGCTGCTCCCCGCGCCCCCAGCCCCGCTCGTCCATCCTCCGCCGGCTCCCTCCCCCCTGCCCCTGTCCCCCACCCCAGCTGCCCCCATTCAGGGCCACTGCCATGACGTCACGCCTCCCTCGCCGTCCCCCGAGAGCTCCTGCTCCTGGGTCCCCACCTGCCCCCACCCCCACCCAGGCTCTGCAGGCCCCGCCCCTGGCTGGTGGCCGCATCTGGAGGGTGACCCAGCAGATGGAAGGAAGAGCGCGCACTGTCTCTCTCGCTCTCTCCCTCTCTCTCGCTCTGCCTTTTAAATAAATAAACTTGTGAAAAGTGGTTAAGACCCCTTCTTGGGTTCCTGCTAATGAACTGTGGGAGGCAATAGGGTGTTGGGGCTGCACCCCAGGGTGTTGGGGCTGCACCCCAGGGTGTTGGGGCTGCACCCCAGGGTGTTGGGCCTGAACCCCCGGGTGTTGGGCCTGCACCCCAGGGTGTTGGGGCTGCACCCCAGTGTGTTGGGATTGTACCCCAGGGTGTTGGGGCTGCACCCCAGGGTGTTGGGCCTGCACCCCAGGGTGTTGGGGCTGCACCCCAGGGTGTTGGGCCTGCACCCCAGGGTGTTGGGATTGTACCCCAGGGTGTTGGGGCTGCACTCCAGGGTGTTGGGCCTGCACCCCAGGGTGTTGGGGCTGCACCCCAGGGTGTTGGGCTGTACCCCAGGGTGTTGGGCCTGCACCCCAGGGTGTTGGGGCTGCACCCCAGGGTGTTGGGCCTGCACCCCAGGGTGTTGGGATTGTACCCCAGGGTGTTGGGGCTGCACTCCAGGGTGTTGGGCCTGCACCCCAGGGTGTTGGGGCTGCACCCCAGGGTGTTGGGCTGTACCCCAGGGTGTTGGGCCTGCACCCCAGGGTGTTGGGGCTGCACCCCAGGGTGTTGGGCCTGCACCCCAGGGTGTTGGGATTGTACCCCAGGGTGTTGGGGCTGCACTCCAGGGTGTTGGGCCTGCACCCCAGGGTGTTGGGGCTGCACTCCAGGGTGTTGGGCCTGCACCCCAGGGTGTTGGGGCTGCACCCCAGGGTGTTGGGCCTGCACCCCAGCGTGTTGGGATTGTACCCCAGGGTGTTGGGCCTGCACCCCAGGGTGTTGGGGCTGTACCCCAGGGTGTTGGGCCTGCACCCCAGCGTGTTGGGATTGTACCCCAGGGTGTTGGGGCTGCACTCCAGGGTGTTGGGCCTGCACCCCTGGGTGTTGGGCCTGCACTCCAGGGTGTTGGGCCTGCACCCCCGGGTGTTGGGTTCAAGACCTGGCTCTGCTCTCCTTTTCGGCTTTCGGGAGGCAGAAGCTGATGGGTCAAGTCCTTGGGTCCCGGTCAGCTGTGTAGAAGGCGTGGCTAGAGTCCTGGGCTCACGGCTTCGGCCTGGCCCAGCCCTGGCTGTGGTGGGCAGATGGGAACTGCCTCTATCTATGTCTCACAAATAATTTTTATTTTTTACTTTTTATTATTTAAAAAAAAAATATTTATTTATTTGAAAGAGTTACAGAGAGAGAGACAGAGAGAGAGGTCTTCCATCCGCTGGTTCACTCCCCAATTGGCTGCAACGGCCAGAGCTGGGCCGGTTTAAAGCCAAGAGCCAGGAGCTTCTTCCGGGTCTCTCACACGGGTACAGGGGCCCAAGGACTTGGGCCACCTTCCACTGCCTTCCCAGGCCACAGCAGAGAGCTGGATTAGAAGAGGAGCAGCTGGGACTTGAACCGGCGTCCATATGGGATGCTGGCGCTTCAGGCCGGGGCTTTAACCCACTGCACCACCACACTGGCTCCTTTCAAATAACTTTGAATGTGTGCATCTTAATGGAGATTATACCTCGATACAAGAGAACTATATGCACATACCACTTTATTAAAATGAACCTAAGTACGTGAACGCACCCCAGTGCTGGTCATGTGTCAGCGTTAACGTGAACCCAGGTCTGTGATGTCTGGGGAACCCCCACCCCGCATCAGCGGGGCCCCTCCCCCAGAGATAGGACAGGGAGGGGCGTGAGCAGTGTGGCTTCTCACACTTCAGTGTTTACATTCATGTGGTCTAAAGTTTGCCCATAACATCATGCTTGTTAATCTTTCTTTTTTTCCCAAGATTTATTTATTTGAAAGGCAGAGAGAGAGAGAGATCTTCCATCCACTGGTTCACTCCCCAAACGGCCACAACAGCCAGGGCTGGGCCAGGCCAAAGCCAGGAGCCAGGAGCTTCTTCCCGGTCTCCCACGTGGGTTCAGGGGCCCAAGCACTTGGGCCATCTCCCACTGCTTCCCAGGTGTATCAGCAGGGAGCGGGATGGGAAGCGGAGCAGCCAGGACTCGAACCAGCGCTCCTATGGGACGCCGGTGTCTCCAGCAGCATCAGCTGTGTCGTAACACGGACTTCTTCTTCTTTTTTTTTTTTTTTCCCATAGGCAGAGTGGACAGTGAGAGAGAGAGACAGAGAGAAAGGTCTTCCTTTTTGCCGTTGGTTCACCCTCCAATGGCCGCTGCGGCCGGCGCATCTCGCTGATCCGAAGCCAGGAGCCAGGTGCTTCTCCTGGTCTCCTATGCGGGTGCAGGGCCCAAGCACCTGGGCCATCCTCCACTGCCTTCCCGGGCCATAGCAGAGAGCTGGCCTGGAAGAGGGGCAACCGGGACAGAATCCGGCGCCCCAACCAGGACTAGAACCTGGTGTACCGGCGCCGCAAGGCAGAGGATTAGCCTGTTAAGCCACGGTGGCGCCGGCCAACACGGACTTCTACTCTTGCTCTATTTAAAGAGAAAGCTCAGTATACGGTTGTCGAGCGGGGGGCTGGCTGCAGGACCTGCAGGATGTCCTTGTCCCTCCCATCCAAGGGCGCAGGATTGGCACAGAAGCTGCACACAGCCCCGGGGACTTTACGGCCTATATGGATGGCTCCTGACACCTACCGCGAAGACGAGGCTGGCCCAGAACAGCCGGCATGCGTTCCGTGCGGACACAATGCTTCCTCCAAACATCTTTCACCCTTGCTTGGTGGCGCCCACGGATGCCCGGCCTGCATGTGCGATTTCTAATATCGGGTATTTAAGACGAACAGCGCAATGTGGATTCTAGTCCCTGCTGCTCCGGTTCAGCGACCCAGCGGACGGAAGGCCTCTCTCTCTCTCTCTCTCTCTCTCTCTCTCTCTCTCTCTCCCCCATGAGTGACCTCACTAGGACACTGAGCTGAGCAAAGCCTTCGTCAGCAGGGGAGGGGCCCCCCCGCCTCGGCGGGCTGAGCTCAGCGACTCCTCGTGGGCTGGGGGTGTGGGGAGCCTGGGGAAGCCCCGTGGGCCAGATCCCCAACTTTTATCATACCCAGCGCCCCACTCCCTAAGCCCCGAGCCCCACGCCCCGAGCCCGCCGCCAACGTGTTCTCATTGCCTTAGACTTCAGAAGGAAAAGCGTGCACTCTTAGGCCGCCAGTGTTTTCATATACGATATTAATTATTCATCTTTCACCAGTGCAGCAGAAAATGTAAGTCTTCATTTATTCCCCCCCCCCCCCGTGGGACCTAAATCCCACGGAAGGAGGATGCTGGGGTGGCGGGGACGGGCATGTGGCTCCGATGGGAGGTCGCCGCTCGGGACACCCACATCCCACATCCAGCTCCCTGCTGATGTGCACCTGGGAGGCAGCAGAACATGGCCCCGGCGCTTCGGCCCCTGCTGCCTGCAGGGGAGCCTGGGTGGAGCGCCCGGCTCCTGGCTTCCGCCTGGCACAGCTCCAGCCATTGTGGCCATTTGGGGAGTGAACCAGCAGATGGAAGATTCTCTCTCTCTCTCTCTCTCTCTCTCCCCACCCCCAACTCTCCTTCCCTGTCTGTCACTCAACCTTTAAATAACCAATCTTAACCTGCTGAGCGCAGTACCGGCCCCCAGGCCTGGGACAGCCGAGGGCCTCCCCGAGCTATCCCCACGGGGACGCCTCTGAGAGCCCCCTGTCCGGAGCCGCGGCAGCCCTCTGTGCCAGGGAGGCCTGCAGACCTGCATGGCGGCAAGCGGCCCTGGCCGTGGGGTGGGGTGGGGGGGCAGGCAGAGACACAGCCCCACCTCTCGGCCCGACCCCGCCCCGACTCAGTTTCCACGTCCCTGAGGACCAGAGGAGCTCCTGCCAATGGGAAGCCCCCACAGGGCCCAGGGACGGGGTGGGGGCAGCTCCGAGGCGGGAGGGCAGGGAGGGCAGAGGGACCCCAGCCCCAGGAGGGTCCAGAGATGGTGGCGAGGCTGAGCTGCCAGAGCAGCAGCCGCCATGCTGTGGTCTCGGGGGCCACCTTGCGGTGCTCTGGGACTGGGCTGTGCCCCCTCCCCACCCCCGGCCATGGCTGTGCAGCCACAGCTCCCAGGCGAATGGAGGAGGAGCTGGAAGAGAGGCCCCCAGACCCCAGCCAGCAGGTCCAGGGCCGAGGCCAGCACCTTGGTTGCCTCCTGTTTCCAGAGGTCTTCATTCATTTACTATAAAGATTTATTTATGTATTTGAGAGGCAGAGAGAGAGAGAGGTCTTCCATCTGCTGGTTCACTCCCCAAATGGTCACAATGGCCGGAGCTGGGCCAATCTGAAGCCAGGAGCCAGGAGCTTCTTCCAGGTCTCCCACGCGGGTGCAGGGGCCCAAGCACTTGGGGCCGTCTTGCGCTGCATTAACAGGGAGCTGGATTGGAAGTGGAACAGCCGGGATTTGAACCGGTGCCCATATGGGTTTAGCCTACTACACCACAGCACTGGCCCCTAGTGTTTTAAATTTTATTTCCCTCTGGTTTGAGAGACAGAGAGCGAGATCAATCTTCCATCCTCTGGTTCACTCTCCCAATGATGCAACAGCCGGGGTTGGTCTGAGCCAAAGCCAGGAGCCAGGAGCCAGGAGTTCCATCTGGGCCTCCCAGGTGGGTGGCAGGGACCCAAGCACTTGGGCCGTCACCTGCCGCCTCCCGGGGTGCACATCAGCAGGGAGCTGGGACACACCAGGCCCTCTCAGGTGGGCTGCGGGCCTCAAAGCACCCTGCACCCCGTGCACCAGCCCCTCTGCTTGGCGGGTGGGGTGGAGGTGGGGACGACAGGGGCCCCAGAGACGCAGTGGCAAATGCTGAGGCGGGGTAGGTGAGGTGGGGGCAAAGCTGGAGCATGCCCTGAGGAGGCGTTGGCTGTGTCGGGGGCTGGGTGAAGGAAGGAGCCCCCGCGATGGGACAGCCTGGCCGTGCCCAGGCTCAGAGGTGGAGAGGGAAGCCTAGGACCCCGGGCAGCCCCCCCACCCCACAGGAGGGCAGCGCAGGCCGGGTGCGCATGTGCAGCTGTTCCAGCTGCACCCATGGGTGTCCAAGATGTTTATTTGTCACAGCCCCCAAAGGCTGGCGAGGCCGAGGCCGTGGCCGGAGCGCTGGCTCCGTGACACGGCAGAGGGCGCCCCACGGAGGTGCAGCCGGCTGCCAGCCGGGGTCGCTCTCCCTCTTCTTACACAGCCACTAGCGCCCCATCCTGCGGTCCCCCCTCCCATGACCTCCTTTGACCCTAATCCCCTCCCAAAACTCCCACCTCCATTGCACCAATGTAGGAATTCGGGGGGGTTACACTTCCAGCGCGGGGACACACACCACTCCGATCAGCTGGGGACGCGGGGGTGGGCAGCCACGTGCCCCGTGGGGAGGTCTCCTTGCTGTGCCAACCCCAGGGCGGTGGAAAGGGGGGCCTTTGTCCAGGCCCTGCAGCCCAATCCGGCCCTGGCCAGGCTGAAGTGCCCAGGGCGAGGTGAGGGGCGTGGCAAAGGGCTGTGTGCCCCTCCAACCAGGGCCTGACACTCCCCCCTCCCCGGGGCCCAGCCTTGCCCACCCCCACCCCCAGAGGTGGCCTGGGGTGGTGAGAGGAGGCCCCACGCCTTTCCTGCCATGCCAGCCAGCCGCTGGCCACAGGAGGACACGGCGTGCGGTGGCTGAAGGTCACACCACCACATCTGCCAGGCCCTGCTGGGATTCGGCTCTCCCGCCCCGAGAGGCCGCAGGGGCCCAGAGCCAGGCTCCGAGGCTGGCCACAGGGCTCAGAGTGGCCCAGGGGCACCCTGGGGACCACCTGCTCTGGAGCGGCCCCCAGGCCGGGGCTGGGCAGAGGGGACCCAGGAGGCGGATGGATGCTTTTCTTGGGAGAAGCCGGCGTCCAGCCTCCGGGATGGGGGGGCAGCCTGAGGCCGGCCGCTGAGCCCCCGCTCCTGCCTGGGCCCCCTGGGCAGGGCAGGGCCAGGAGGGGCGGCCAGCGGGGGCCTCTTTCCTGCTCCCTTGCTCGGCAGCCCGGGTTATTTTTTTTCCCCTGCCGCTGCTGAACTTCCCCTCGAGTTGGATAAATAAGCGGCGGGGTCCAACGTCAACGAAACAGGAGCTCGCCCGGCTGCACAAAAGCGACTTTGAGCGCGCTCGGCGCCTCCCGCCCGCCCGGGGCAGCCTGGCTCCCGCGAGCCCGCACGGGGCCGCCCTGCGCCCGGCCTACGCCCCTTCCCAGCGGCTCCCCCGGCCGGCGTGTGACCCCCGCCTGCCGGGCCCTGCACCCTGCACCCTGCACCCCCTCCCTGCCAGGGCTCCCTGTCTACCTGGCTCCCACCTGGCTTCCCTCTCTGGTTGCAGTCATCAGCTGGCACTGCAGGGGGCGCTGTTCTGGCTGGGCTGCCAGCTGCCCTTGTCCATCCCGTGTCCCCCAGCGCCCAGCCCAGCCTGCGCCCCGCCCTGAGCGAGTGCTCACTCCGTGTCTGCCGTGAAAAGTTCACATTAACACTGCGCTGAGATAAAAACAAAAGCAAACCAACCCGGGGTGGCGGCAGCTCGTGCCGGCCCGACCCCAGGGATGGGGTACACTTTTTGACACCCGTGCCCGCGAGGTGTCTGAGGACCCGGTGGACTGGGCAGTTTTTCTAGAGTGTCACCAACGCCCCTCTGTGAGGCCGTACGAAAAGTCACAGGCCCACCGACCCAGTCATCGAGTTCCCCAACTCCATGCCCCAGAAATAAGAGCGCGAGCCCACTGAGCCACCGGCAAACGTTTTCTGTAAACTGGATGGAGCTCCTGGCTCCTGGCTTCAGCCTGGCCCAGCCCCGGCCATTGCGGCCATCTGGGGAGTGAACCAGCAGATGGAAGACCTCTCTCTCTCTCTCTCTCTCTTCCTCCCTCTCTCTCTCTAACTCTGCCTTTCAAATAAATAAATACTTTAAAAAAAAAAAAAAGAGTCCTATCTCTTCTGTGCGGACACGGAAAGAAGTTCATGATGAAATTTTTTCTGATATTTTATTATGAAGATTAAACATTACGGAGGAGAGAGGGACAGAATTTACAGTGGGCACTCAGTGCCCGCCACCTGGGTTCCACCGCCAGCATTTCACTTCACCTCTTTTTAAAGTTGCTGTATTACTTATTTTTATTTATTTGTTTATTTATTTGAAAGAGAGAGAGAAGGAGAGGCAGAGAGAGAGAGAGAGAGGTCCTCCATCCACTGGTTCACTCTCCAGTTGGCCACAATGACTGGGGCTGCACCAACCCGAAGCCAGGAGCTTCTTCCAGGTCTCCCACGCGGGTGCAGGAGCCCAAGGACCTGGACCATCTTCCACTGCTTTCCCAGGCCATAGCAGAGAGCTGGATCGGAAGTGGAGCAGCTGGGATTTGAACTGGCGCCCCTTTGGGATGCTGACACTGCAGGTACTGGCTTCACCTGCTACGCCACAGCGCCGGGCCCTTGCTTTTACTTTTCTCACGTCCCCATGCAAGGTGTACTGTATATGGTATCAGCTCTCCGGGGAAAACGAAAGTCCCAAACTGGCGCTTGACCCCCCAGACTGCCTGTCCCAGGGCCTGCGCTGCCGGGGGCGGGGGGGGTGATGGTTGCTCTGCTTCACCGCCCGCTTCCAGTGTGGAGTAACTGGCGACAGCAGTCAGTGCCCTAAAGAGGAGTCGTTGAAACTCTTCCTTAGTAACGGAACACAGTCCAGTCCGCCCCTTGACACCCCATAAAGGGAAACTGAGTCAGAACCAGAGCTCAAGCTGCAGCCCCACCCCACCCCACCCCAGTCTTGCCCAGCCCTGCCTCTGTGCACCAGGATTGTGTGCACACACAGGTATAACCAGGCACCTGCACGTGCGTGCACCCGCACACAGTCACATGGGCAGCTCTGTCCCCAAGTCCGACCAACACCCCTTCCCCAACCTCGGGCCCCCCACGTGCCTTCGGTTTCTTCCAGAAGGACCTATGGCCCCCTTCTCAACCCCACATTCTTGGCACCCAACCCAGCACACGTTTATGGGAGCCAGGTCAGGTGCCCAGAGGGGTGAGGGGTGCGGAGGAGGCACAGCCTGGTCCTTACCTCCGGAAACCGCACCCCGCAGCCCCCAGCTCACAGGGAGCCAGACACAGGTGCAGCGGCCCGGCTGGGGGTGGGAGCCTGAGTCTGGGGTGTCCTGAGGGAGGCAACATCAGAGCTGAGCTGGGGGGAGGTAGGGGAAGGGTGATGGGGGAGGGAAGGGCTTGTCCCCAGGGGGCTGGCATGTGTCCCACGGCGGCACTGAGTGCTGGCCGTAGTCTAGAGGAGCCTGCAGAGGGCCAGGGCCAGGGTGGGAGGGCTGGGAAGGCTGGGCCTTCCCACACGTGCAGGGCACCTGGGTCCATCCAAGGCCCCCGGGGAGGGAGGCACCCCCCAGGGAGGCTCCCCCCACCCCGCCGCCCCAGGGGGTAGACTCCATTCCCAGGGCCAGCATCTCAGGGGCCCCATCTGCCCAGGGAGCAGGGCCGGGCTGGGCATTGAGGTCCTCATAGTCTCCCTTTCAGTGAGCGCCTTGGGCATTGTTCCCCTTTGTAAAGAGGGGATCCAGTGACAATGCCGGGTGGGTGGGCAGGCGGCCCCAGAACCCATCTGCACGGGGGCGGGGCCGGTCCACCCCCCACCTCTGGCTTCCCAGGAGCAGCTGTTGCCATGGCGACTGGCCTGGCATCCCACGGCCCCAGGGACGCCCTCCCCGCCCTGCTCTCCACCATAGGGGGCGTGGCATGTGATCACACACACACACACTCCCACAGCCCCTGGCTGGGGGTGAGGCGGCTGGGCGGAGCCACACTGCCATTCAGGCACCTGGATGCCTCTTCGGGCTAGAGCCAAAGAAACAAACATTTGTACGGGCAGGCGCAAGGCGGGCTCAGAGTGTGCGGGGACAGGGCCAGGCAGGGACCCCGGCCCCCAGAGCAGAGCCTCTGGCCCTGTCCAGGGAGAGCGGGGTGAGAGGGAACCAGAGGCTTGGAGGCTGGACCCTGCTTGTCTCTGGGGCGTGGTGGGGGGTGGGGGGCCCTGCCTGGGCTCCCGCTGCCACTGCCAACACAGTGAGGAGTGCCTGACATTCGGGAAGCTCTGGGTGGTCAAAGCTGGGTCCTTTCTCCAGAGGAGCCACTCTCCTGCCCTTGACCTCCCTTGAGAGGGGGGGCCCGGTGTGTGCTGGGGACAGCATTTCCCTGTCCTTGTCCCTTCCCGGACGCCAGCACAGCTCCAAGAGCACTAACTTAGGAACGTGTGGGAGATGGCAGTCCCGCGTTCTCCCCCTCACCACCACCACCGTCTCCTCACAGGCCCCAGCTCACCGGGCCAGCGGGGCGGGTGCCGTTCCTCTGGGGGTGGCGACGGGCAGGGGAGACTCTAAATGCCCAGCCCGCCCCTTGTGAGCTATGTAGTCCTGGACTAACACTCCAACTTCTCCGAGCCTCGGTTTCTCACCTATAAAATGGGTACCAGATTCCCTCTAAGACTATGACAGGTGGCTAAGCACTCTCTTGGAATCCAAGCCGGAGCTGAAGGGGTGGGCACAGCTGGGAGGGCGGGAATACCAGCGTCTGGGGGGTCCCGGAGCAAGGCCCCTTGGTGGCCTACCCGTGCCACTTGGGTTGTCCCTGTAGCGCTACCTGGGAACCACGGCAGCTCTGAGGGGCGCCCTCGGGAGAGGCGCTGGGGTGACAACAAGGATCTTGGGAGAGCCATGTGGGGTCTGGAGCCAGACAATCCCAAAGAGAAAACAGCAGCTGTGGCCAGCCCTCTCGGAGCCTCAGGTTACACACCTGGAAATGGGGACAGTGACTACGGGACGACTGGGGGGGGGGGGCGCGTCGCGGGCCCAAAGCAGGTGCACAGTTGTGTGACCGCCTGTCTGCTGTACACAAGAGGAAACTGAGGCTCGCAGACAGGAGCCCGAGGTCAGGTGCAATCGGTGAAGTGGCGGAGGCTAGCTCGGGCTGTCACTGCGCCCAAGGCGGAAAGTGGACACCTTAGAAGTGGTTTCCCCCCTGCTCCCCTGGGGTAGAGGAAGAGGCGGCGCGGACGGGCGTGTGGGCAGCGGGGGAGCCTCCCGCAGACCGGCCCTGCCGCGGGGACAAGCTGGGCAGCCGAGGGGCAACGCGTGGGGAGCAGGCAGACGGCGCCTCCCAGGCACCCTGGCCTCCCGCCGGGCTGCGAGATGCTGTGCCTTTAAAGTCCGGCGGGGGGCGTGCTCGGCGGCCAGGAGGCCCCGCCTCTGGGCGTGGCCCCCGCCGCGAGCCCCCGCCCCGGGGTTTGTAGCCGCGGCCGCGGGGAGACGGCGCCCGCTCTGGCTCGGCGGCGGCTGGAGCGGCGGCGGCTCGGCGGGCTCGGCCCCTCTTGCGCCTCGGGCGGCTGTCCGCGCGCTGCCCGCGGCTCCCGGCGGCGCCCGGACACACGTGGGTGGTGGCGGCGGGGGCGGCTCGGCGATGGCCCGCGCGCCGCGACGTGGCGGGCAGGCACGGGGGCGCGGGACGGCGCGGCCCGAGTGAGCCGGGGCTGCCCGGGATGGCCGCGCCGCCGCTCCGCGGGGCGCTGCTGCTGTGGCAGCTGCTGGCGGCGGGCGGCGCGGCGCTGGAGATCGGCCGCTTCGACCCGGAGCGCGGGCGCGGGCCGGCGCCGTGCCAGGCGGTGGCTATCCCCATGTGCCGCGGCATCGGCTACAACCTGACCCGCATGCCCAACCTGCTGGGCCACACGTCGCAAGGCGAGGCGGCCGCCGAGCTGGCCGAGTTCGCGCCGCTCGTGCAGTACGGCTGCCACGGGCACCTGCGCTTCTTCCTGTGCTCGCTGTACGCGCCCATGTGCACCGACCAGGTCTCGACGCCCATCCCCGCCTGCCGGCCCATGTGCGAGCAGGCCCGCCTGCGCTGCGCGCCCATCATGGAGCAGTTCAACTTCGGCTGGCCCGACTCGCTCGACTGCGCGCGGCTGCCCACGCGCAACGACCCGCACGCGCTGTGCATGGAGGCGCCCGAGAACGCCACGGCCGGCCCCGCCGAGCCGCACAAGGGCCTGGGCATGCTGCCCGTGGCGCCGCGGCCGGCCAGGCCCCCCGGCGAGGCGGGCGCGGGCGGCGGCGCCGGCGCCTGCGCCAACCCCGAGAAGTTCCAGTACGTGGAGAGGAGCCGCTCGTGCGCGCCGCGCTGCGGGCCGGGCGTCGAGGTGTTCTGGTCGCGGCGCGACAAGGACTTCGCGCTCGTCTGGATGGCCGTGTGGTCGGCGCTCTGCTTCTGCTCCACCGCCTTCACCGTGCTCACCTTCCTGCTGGAGCCGCACCGCTTCCAGTACCCGGAGCGCCCCATCATCTTCCTCTCCATGTGCTACAACGTCTACTCACTGGCCTTCCTCATCCGCGCCGTGGCGGGCGCGCAGAGCGTGGCCTGCGACCAGGAGGCGGGCGCGCTCTACGTGATCCAGGAGGGCTTGGAGAGCACGGGCTGCACCCTGGTCTTCCTGCTGCTCTACTACTTCGGCATGGCCAGCTCGCTCTGGTGGGTGGTCCTCACGCTCACCTGGTTCCTGGCGGCCGGCAAGAAGTGGGGCCACGAAGCCATCGAGGCGCACGGCAGCTACTTCCACCTGGCCGCCTGGGGCCTGCCGGCGCTCAAGACCATCGTCATCCTGACGCTGCGCAAGGTGGCCGGGGATGAGCTGACCGGGCTCTGCTACGTGGCCAGCATGGACGCCGCGGCGCTCACGGGCTTCGTGCTGGTGCCCCTCTCCTGCTACCTGGTGCTGGGCACCAGCTTCCTCCTGACCGGCTTCGTGGCCCTGTTCCACATCCGGAAGATCATGAAGACAGGCGGCACCAACACGGAGAAGCTGGAGAAGCTCATGGTCAAGATCGGGGTCTTCTCCATCCTCTACACGGTGCCGGCCACCTGCGTCATCGTGTGCTACGTCTACGAGCGCCTCAACATGGACTACTGGCGCCTGCGTGCCACGGAGCAGCCGTGCGCCGCCGCCGCCCTGCCCGGCGGCCGCAGGGACTGCTCCCTGCCCGGGGGCTCGGTGCCCACCGTGGCCGTCTTCATGCTCAAGATCTTCATGTCGCTGGTGGTGGGCATCACCAGCGGGGTCTGGGTGTGGAGCTCCAAGACTCTGCAGACTTGGCAGAGCCTGTGCCACCGGAAGTTGGCAGCTGGCCGGGCCCGGGCCAAGGCCTGCCGGGCGCCCGGGGGCTACGGCCGTGGCACCCACTGCCACTACAAGGCCCCCACCGTGGTCCTGCACATGACCAAGACGGACCCTTGTCTGGAGAACCCCACCCACCTCTAGGGGCTCATGGCCTGGCTCAGGCGGCCCAGCTGTCAGGGTCAGGCCAGTGAGTGTGCAGGGCCTGAGGACCCAGCGAGGCGCCCGTCCGCGTGCGTCCCCCCCTCCCTTGATGCAGGGGGCGGGTCTGGCTGAGGCCCCACAGGGTCCCGGGAGAGGGGGCGCACTCCAGGCAGGAGGGGGCGGGGAAGCGGGCAGGACGCAGCAGGAGTTTATTTAATGATGTAATTTATTGTTGCGTTTCTCTGGAAGCTGTGACTGGAATAAACCCCCGTGTGGCACCGCTGAGTCCTCTCTGGGCCGGGAAGGGGGACGGTCGCAGGGCGAGGGCCCCCGCAGGGGCTCCCTTGCGGGCAGCGCTGGCAGAGGGCAGGTGCTGGGCTCGCCACCAACCCGGAGGGAGGGGTCCGGGCAGAGCTGCTGTGCCCTGTGTCACTGTGTCCCAACTGCAGGGGGCGCTGTTCCTTCCTCTCCCCTTTGCCTGTCACCGAGCCCTGTGCTTTTCAAGGGAACCCAGGATGCCGGCTGGGGCGCCCCAGGTCGCTGGTGGGTCCCCCCTAACCTCCCACCATCTCTGAGTGCACACGGGGCCACACTGGGGACGTGGGCTCAGTGGGAGTTAGCCCCCCGGCTCCTGGCGCTGTGGGAAGACTGGGGAAGCCGATGGCAGTGGGGACAGTGGGGCAGGCGGGGAGCCCCACAGAGGCCCCCTGCCCGTGTGTGTGCAGGAGACCTGGGTGCTGGGGCAGCTCAGGGTTGCTGTGTGGGTGTGGCCATCCCAGAGACCCCTGTCACTTTGGGATCAGAGCCCACCATCTTGGGGGGGGCGTGACTCCAGCCAGGTGCAGGTTTTCCTTACAATCCCTGGGTGCCTACGCCACACGGCCAGCACTGACAGCACCAGGCAGACCCTCCCCCTCCCCACCCAGGGCCCAGCCAAGGGGCGGCCCCAGGGAGGGGGGAGCTCAATTAGCCCACTCCTCTCCCTGCCTCCAGGGTTTCCCAGGCCACACTCTCCACCCTGCACCAACCCAAGTGGAGTTGGGAAGTCAGCATCCGCAGGGCTGTCAGTGGCCAGGGGATGGCCTGGGGCTTGGTAACAAGCCCGGGGCTGGTGCTCAGGGCAGCAGGGTCCCGGGAGGCTCAGCTCTGAGGCTGGGCTGGTTCACGCTGGCCAGGACTTGGAGGGCAGGGCCATGGCCGCCGAGGCTTTGGAAAAGTCCCGGACCCAGTGGGAAATGGACCCTGGCCCAGGTCCTGCCTCCGGGCCTCTCCCCACGTGCAGGGAGGGCTCAGCCCGCTCAGATCACACGGCGGTCGGACGCTCCAGGCTCGGAAAAGCCAGTGCGTCCTAGGAGCTTCCGGTAGCTCCTGTGTGTGGGCGGCCTAGGGAGGTTGTGTCCAGAGAAGCTTGGGCAAGGCGGGCAGGGAGACGACCACCCTCCCCCAGCTCCACCCGCCCTCTGCTCCAGAGGGAACCTTCCAGAGCCAAAGGCACCTCGGCAACTGTGCTGCCACGTGCCCGGATGCACAGAGCCTGCCCCGTGGATCTGAGTGAGCTGGTCCACACTATGGGCAGGCAACCAGAGGCCAAACCCTGCAGGGAGTAGCTGGACTCAGGGAGCTTTAAGGTCCAGGGCAGGGGGGAGGAGAGGGAGGAACCCAAGCAGGACCCTCTTCCTGCCTGGTGTGTGGTGCCCTGCAGGTAGGGAGAGGCACAGGCTCTGAGCTTAGCTGCCTATTTGGAATCCAGCCACAGCTGTGTGAGACCACGCCCCCTCCCAACACAGGAGGTCTCAGGAGAGCCCCAGACGAAGTTCTCACATCCTGTGTGTGCCCGGACCTGTGGGACACACCCAGAGGTAGCTCAACTTTCTCCCCCAGGGCTCCCAGGCCAGAGCGGAATCCAAGCAGTGCCTGGGCCCCTGCTCACCAGGGTGGAACCTGCACCCAAGGCTGAGGGCTCCCCGCTGCTGCTGGCTCTGGCGGACACAGGATGCGAGTGAGATCTGGGTATCTGTAGCCCCTAGGCTGGGTGCTGCCCACAACCGTTGTGACTTCGTGAGGCTGGCCTGTGGCACAGGGGTCCATGCCAAGGCCGCGGGGATTCACTGCTTTTCATTCTGTGTTGAGATTCTCCTTAAAAATCTTTTTAAAATGTCAAACTTTCCCTCAAAATTAAAGGACCACCCAAGGGGGCCGGCACTGTGGCACAGCAGGTAAAGCCACTGCCTGCAGCACCGGCATCCCACATGGGTGCTGCTGGGTGTCCTGGCTGGACCAATCCAGCGGCCTGCTATGGCCTGGGAAAGCAGTGGAAGGTGGCCCACATGCTGGGGCCCCTGCACCCGCGTGGGAGACCTGGAGAAAGCTCCTGATTGGCCCAGCTCGGGTCTTTCTGGCCATTTGGGGAGTGAACCTGCAGTTGGGAGCTCTGTCTCTCTCCCCTAAATAAATAGATCTTTTCAAGGACCACACAGATTCCCAAAGTGAAGCCTGACCAGACGTGTTCTTGTAACCTTGTTTCCAGTGAGTTGGGGGGGGGGCGCTGAGAAAAGACCAGGAGAGGCTTGGGGGTCACCATTCCGTCGCCCAGGACGTCGGGAATAAGCCTGGAGGCCGAGGCCCTGCAGTCAGGGACAAGGCCGGGCGGTGGGGAGGCCCCGGCTCCCAGCCCCGAGCATGCAAAGGAAGGTCCGGCACCATGGTTCTTCTTTATAAACACAAGTACATAATGTTTATTTGAAATTCCAATTTATTACAAGTTCACCCTTGAACGGGGCCCTTCCTCCTTAAAGACGACTTAAAAAAACAACCACCGGCTCCGATGTCACTTAGGTGGGAACGTAGGATTCTCACTACCAACAAGGACAGACTGGACCTGGGACAGAGGCGGGGGAGGGCGCAGCGGCCAGGGTCACGGAACTGGACATCGGGGCTAGCTCCAGGCCTGCGGGAGGAGGGACGGTGAACGCGCGCGCGCCGGCCCCGGGGTCCTCGGCGGGAGCCGGTCTGCAGCCGGGCGTCACCGCCCAGAGGCCCTCTCCCCAGTCCTCCAAGCATGGTCCCCTTCCCAGGCCGCTTCTCCTTTAACTTAAATAGGGACAGGAGCGCCGAGGGGCTCCAACCTCCCGGATTCAAAGCTGATAGAAAAGAAAATGAAACCCTGTTCTGTACTTTTATCAAAATCTGTCATAAAAGGGAAAGACGACTACAAAGCCTGGCCTGCGCGCGCCGTGAGCGCTCGATGGCTGCGGGGAGGGGGCCCTCCCACGCCCGGGCCCTGACCACGGGCGCGCAGGCTCCCAAGGAGCCACAAGCTGAAGGCTGAGCGGCTGGGCAGCGGCAGCCACCTGCTGGACGGGCCCAGCCCAGCCTCTGCGGGAGGGAGTAGAGCAAACACCATCCTAGAAATCGTACTGTACATGTGCCAAAGCAAGGTGACAAGTATGTTACAGGATGTTCTTTATACAACGTCACTGCTGAAACAAGCAACTTTTAATAACTAGAAAAGTCAATTTAAAAAACGTCAACAATTCCATTCCTCCTGCTTGTCTTCTGCTCCCCCAAGAGCTTGTCTGGTGTGGGCGGGCCAGCCCAGCACCCGCGGCCAGGCCTCACAGTAAGGGCTACATGCATGATTAGAAGCAGGACGCCAGTCTCGCGTGAAGTGCCTTCGTTGTTTTTTTTTTTTTTTTTTTTAAATTTTTGTTGGGGGGGGGTGATGGCACTGGGGAGAGGTATTCAGGAATGGCTCGGGACGTGACCTTTGCCCCCGCAATGCTGGTGAACACAGATCCTGCGTGCATGGCACTCACCGACGCTGCCGCGGGGGGAGGGGCGTCCGGGCTGAAGGCAGTGAGGCTGCACAGCCACAGCGTGCGGTCAGCCCACGCCCGCCGACCTGCTGTGGTCGCCAGAGTGGGAGGGGCCCTAGGGAATGGAAGGGATAGGGACCGGGTTCCCAGGACAAGCTGTGCCCTCGGCCTCTCTGGAAACTCAGAAAGGAGGCGCCTCTGGGCAGAGAGCCCCGCCCAGGCCAGGAGAGCGCGGCCACCTCTCCTGGGTGCCCCCAACCCTCTCCTCCCGTTCCTGTTCCCTTGCTGTCTCCGGCTACCCACCCCCCAACTCAGCTCCCTCACCGGGGCCCGCCTCTCTACTTCCTCTGTCTTCGTCCCCGGGACTGGCCCGCGGGCTCGGGCTCACTGTCCGCTCCGTCCTCGGCGGGCCGATCGGGAACCTTCTTGCGCTTCCTGCGGACGTAGGGGTGGCCGGGCAGGTGCTTGCGCAGCAGGGCCACCAGGCACTGTTCCGTCTTCGCCATGCAGCTGAGCACGTGGCTGCCGCGGCAGTTGTAGAGCTCGGCGTTGCTGAACACCTGCTTCATGTCGCCCAGGAACTCCTGCACCGAGCGGTAGTCCCCGCACGAGCACTTGTTCTGCATCGTCTGGAAGTCCATGGGGTGGCTGATGACGTCATAGTAGTCCTCGGCCTCATCCCGCGTCACGGGCTCCCTGGGGGGAGAACCCGCAGGAAGCCCGCGTGACTCAGCCAGTCCGGGACCCCCGCGAGCCACGCCCTCCCAGGGCCCAGGGGTGGGGCTCACCTGAAGGGCCAGCTGAAGCGGTACTTCACCACCTTGTGCAGGATCTCCTCGCACTTCTGCAGCTCCAGGCTCTGCCTCCGGGAGCCCCGCTTCGTCTGAAGCACCTGGCATGGGGAGAAAGGACCGTGAGTGTGGGGGAGGGGGGAGAGGGGAGAGGAGGAGGAGGGGAGGGGGAGGAGGGGCAGCACAGGGCAAGACTCGGGCATCTGCAGAGGGAGACAAGGACGGAGGTCAGGTGTTTCCGGGCGCGCAGGCGCCGGCATCGCCCCACAGCGGGCCAGGCCACGCCCCAGCAGCCCCGTGTCCCCTCCCCGGGCGGCTGCTGAGCCGAGAGCAGCCCTGTCGGAGAGCAGAAGGACCTGGGGTCAAGGTGATGCCGCGGGGGCACCATCAAGCCACTGCACCGAGCCCAGAGGTGTGTGGGGCTGGGGCGTCTCCAGGGTCTAAGCAAAGCGAGAGCTGTGGCTGCCCCAGCTCTGCCAGCGCAGGCCAGGCAAGCGAGGGGCCCCTTCCAGGTAGGCACAGGAGCCGGAGTTCACCGGGGCAGGGCTGGGCAAACAAAGGATCTGCCGGCGCCCTCTGGCCTCCCCAGTGGCTTGCTTTGTGCCCCAAGCGCAGTGGAATCTGTCGAAACAGGCACATTTTCAAGAGCTGCTTTTTATTCCTTACAGTGCAAGCGAGACCTGAAACAAAAGTGCTAAGACACGGCGGGCTGGGGGCAGGCAGGCCCCGCCCCTGCCACGACAACTGTGGGCAGAGCCGCGCCAGCCAGCGAGGCCCCGGCATTGCCCACATTCCCGCAGGAGCCCCGGCCCCTGCGCCCAATGCGGACACATGGGAACTATTTTAAAAACCTTAACAAGCTGCAGGCTGCCTGCTCCCTGAGGCCACGACGCAGGCCACAGCAGGGGGAGGCCGGACATAGCAGCCTGGAGGGTCTGGGGCCTCTGTCTGCTTGCGGCTGCCGGTGCCGCCCAAGCTGGGGGGAGGGGGGGAGCTCCCACCTGTTGCTTGACAAATTCCTAGTGCTGGGGTGGGGTGGGGTGGGGAGGACGGACAGAAAGTCACCCTCACCAGCTCATCCACCTCAGCGTCGTCCCCAGGGGGCGCCTTGGGCCGCGCCCGCCGGGTGGGCTTCTTCCCCGGGCGGCGGCCTGGCCTGGCTGCAGGGGTGATGACGCTCTGCTTGCCCCGGATGGTCTTGCGTGGCCTCACTGCAATGAGAAGAGAGGATCAGCGCGGAAGAGCCGCGCATGGAGGGCGCAGCCACGGCACTGCAGGAAGGGGTGCGGAGGTCTCCAGGGGATAGGGTGCCCCTGCTCCTCCTGCGACGGGGAACGGACGCTGGCACCTCGCTGGCACCAGCTCCTCCAGGACCTCCGTCCTTGGGGCGGCGCGGTCACTCCAGGAATGAGGCCTCGAAGGCGTTAGCTGACAGGGCAGCTACAGGACGTCCTCGGGCCAAAGCTCGGCCTCACGTCCGCAGGCCCCGAGCCATCCTGCACTGTGGCCGCCTCTGCACCCATCCTGGGTTAGCCTCATTTCTGCATTTCTGAATACCACGGGCAATGGCCAGGGCACTTCCACCACAGCCTCGTCCAGGGTCCCCACAGAGACCTGCGGCTCAGCTCTGCGGCAGGCACACCACAGCGTGCCCGCAGGCAATGGCCAGGGCACTTCCACCACAGCCTCGTCCAGGGTCCCCACAGAGACCTGCAGCTCAGGTCTGCGGCAGGCACACCACAGCGTGCCCGCAGGCAGCAACGCCCCAGCACCGGCCCGAGGCTGCTCCATCAAGTCCAGCGACTCTCCTCACTAAGAGCCTGGGTCACTCGTGGGGAGTGGGGAGACGACCTCTGGACAGACGGGGCACAGAGCTTCCATGAACAAGGCGGCCACAGGCTTCTCAGACCCCTCTGGGCAAACGGAGGTCCTAGACACCCAGGTGGGAGCAATCCCTTGGAAAGGGAGTAACAAGTCCTAGGCAATCATCAATGTGAAAACAGGGGCTGGCAATGTGGCACAGTGGCTTAAGCCACCACTTGCAGCGCCAGCATCCCGTATGAGCACTGGTTCAATTCCTGGCTGCTTCTCTTCCGATCCAGCTCCCTGCTGGGAGACGGCCTAACTGCTTGGGCCCCTGCACCCACGTGGGAGACCTGGAAGAAGCTCCTGGCTCCTGTCTGGCCCAGCTCTGGCTGTTGCAGCCATTTGGGGAATGAACCAGCAGATCGAAGACTCTCTCTGTAATTGTACCTTTCACATAAAATAAACAATTCTTTAAAAAAAAAAAAAAAGCGTGAAAACAGAGAAGACATTCAGAATCTGTTCGCAGACAAATGTGCACCGAGCCGTGAGCCCAGGCCAAGCGAGGCCGGCCTCGTCGGGACACCAGGCGAAGGCACTACGTCTGCCTCCCAGGGGGACTCCCTTCGACAATCTGCCCCAGTGAACAAACAGAAGGAGCTCCTGCAAACACAGAGACCCAGCGTCGCAGGCTACACCACGGGGGACGGCAGCAAACTGCCAGCCCGTCGCCTGACTGCGACCAGAGTGGGCCAGCCGACCCGAGAGCAGCTCTGCCCTCTTCAGGAGCTCTCGAATCTGGAAGGGCAGGCAAGACGCCCCCTGGGCTGGAGGCAGGGCACAGCACTTGGGGAAGCAGGTTGGGCCGCCCGGCCAACATCAGCATGAGCGTCAGTTCAAGTCCCGGCTGCTCCACTTGCAGCCCAGCTCCCTGCTAGTGCGCCTGCCACCCACACGGCAGACGTGCACCACGTTCCTGGACGCCAGCTTTGGCCCGGCCCAGCCCCAGGCACTGCGGGAATCTGGGGGTGAGCCAGTGGAAGGAAGCCTTCTCTGTCGCTCTGCCTTTCAAATAAATCTTTTTTTTTTGACAGGCAGAGTGGACAATGAGAGAGTGAGAGAGAGAGAGAAGAGAGAGAGAGAGGGAGAGGTCTTCCTTTGCCGTTGGTTCACCCTCCAATGGCCGCTGCGGCCGGCGCACTGCACTGATCTGAAGCCAGGAGCCAGGTGCCTCTCCTGGTCTCCCATACGGGTGCAGGGCCCAAGGACTTGGGCCATCCTCCACTGTACTCCCGGGCCACAGAAGAGGAGCGACCGGGACAGAATCCGACGCCCTGACCGGGATTAGAACCCGGGGTGCCGGCACCGCAGGCGGAGGATTAGCCTAGTGAGCCAAGGCACCAGCATAAATAAATCTTAAGAAAAAAAAAAAAAGACAATGCTTCGGACAACCTCAATCCGTAAGGAAGTGCCTGGGTCCAAGTCCCAGTCCTGTACCGAGTCTAGCTTGCTGTTAGTGTGCGCAGGGCACAGCGCAGCCGGGACCCCTCCAGCCGTAACACGAGCACACAGCCAGCAAGGCGGCAGCACCCGGCCTCTCCACGGCAGCTGGGCAGACCGTGAGAGAGCGCAGACAAACCCAACACTTACATCGCAAACCAGCCACCTCATAGTCTTCCTCCTCCTCGTCATCGTCCTCTTCCTCCTCCTCCGAATCGCTCTCGGCGTCTCCACTGTCTTCAGAGGCCGACTCTTCGGTATAATTCCTGCGAGGAGGAACCACACGGCGGTCCTGAGAAGAGGAGGGCCAGCGACCCCCAGGACCCCCAGCTTCTCAGAGACCAGACTGACAGCTCTGCTCCGGGCAGGGAACCCCAAAATCCAGGCCAGGCCAGCGCTCTACTCGAAGAATAACCAAGTGTCAACAGCTGTCTCCTCTAGCAGGCCCCAAATGGCTTGGTGACAGAAATCAAGACCACAATACAACGCTCCCCTCCCCCACAAAACAATGCCTTTGCCTCACACAAGGAGCCAGATAATGTAACACTGCAGGTAGTGGAAGCTGCCGGCGTGGGGGGGGGGGGGTGGACTGCAGAGCCCCAGCAGCCAGGCAGGTGCGCCTCTGGCCCGACTCCACCTTGCTGGCCCGGTTCCATGACCAGCAGCTTGCAGATGACCCTAAGATCAAAGCGCGGTAATCCCAGCTCAGAACAGCCGCTCCCAGCCCCGCGTCTCAGAGCAGCTGGAAGGCAGGGAGAAGCCGCTGAGGACACCGCGAAGGTGGGGTCAGATCAAACAGCTCTGCCCTGAGAGAGCACGCCAGGGTCCACACTGCAGGGGGCTGCCCTTTGATGGCCTCACGTTTCAGTGTGAACTCAGCAAACATCAGCACTTGGCCTCACTGATACTCAGTGAAGAACAAAGTGGCGGGGTCGGCGCTCTGGCGTGGCTGCAGCACCGGCATCCCATATGGCTGCCAGTTCCAGTCCCAGTCCCGGCTGCTCCACTTCCTGTCCAGCTCTCTGCTAGTAGCCTGGGAAAGCGACGGAGATGGCCAAGTGCTTGGGCCCCTGCTTCCCCGGTGGGGCGCCCAGAGGAAGCTCCTGGCTCCTGGTTCCTGCCTGGCCCAGCCCTGGCTGTTGTGGCCATCTGGGGAGTGAACCAGCAGACAGAAGACCTCTCTCTCTTCCTCTCTGTAACTCTACCTTTCAACTAAATAAAAACAATCTCCCCAGCGACAGCAGGGGTTTAGCTGGGCGCGGGGCAGGCTACGCGGAGATCGTTCCCAACACGGAGGAGAGCACAGGAGGCAAAGCTGAATGATGAATGAATGTCCAGAACACACACAGACGTGATGGCAACCGGGGCTCAGCAAACCCTGGGCCAGTGTTAAGAGTCTCCAAGTGTAGGCCAGGGACGGGGGAGTGGGGGTTCCGCAGGGGAAAGGGCCGCCGCCGACCACAGTGGACAGGACGCTGCTTAGCCTGCCTGAATCCTCTGCCAAAGCACAGCGGTTCAAGTCCTGGCACTATTTCCTTTTTTAAAGATTCATCTATTTATTTGAAAGTCAGAGTTACACAGAGAGAGGAGATGCAAAGAGAGAGAGAGGTCTTCCACCCGCTGGTTCACTCCCCAGTTGGCCGCAGTGGCCAGAGCTGCACTGATCTGAAGCTAGGAGCTTCCTCCGGGTTTCCCACGTGGGTGCAGGGGCCCAAGGACTTGGGCCATCTTCTACTGCTTTCCCAGGCCATAGCAGAGAGCTGGATTGGAAGTGGAGCAGCCGGGACTTGAACCGGCGCCCATATGGGATGCCGGCACTGCAGGTATCCACTACGCCACAGCGCTGGCCCCTGGCTCCACTTCCAATTCCAGCTTCCTGCTGAAGCACACCCCGGGAAGCAGTGGCGATGGCTCCAAGTATCTGGAGACCTGTCTGACTGAGACTGAGTTCCAGGCTCCTGGTTTTAGCTTGGCCCCGTCCCGGCTGCTGTGGGCGCTTGGAGAATGAAGCAGTGATGGAAAAGTCTGTCTCTTTCTGCCTTTCAAACAAATAACTTTTTTTTTTTTTTTTTGACAGGCAGAGTGGACAGTGAGAGAGAGAGACAGAGAGAAAGGTCTTCCCTTTACCGTTGGTTCACCCTCCAATGGCCGCTGCGGCCGGCGGTACCACGCTGATCCGATGGCAGGAGCCAGGTGCTTCTCCCGGTCTCCCATGCGGGTGCAGGGCCCAAGCACTTGGGCCATCCTCCACTGCACTCCCTGGCCACAGCAGAGAGCTGGCCTGGAAGAGGGGCAACTGGGACAGAATCCGGCGCCCCGACTGGGACTAGAACTCGGTGTGCCGGCACCGCAGGCGGAGGATTAGCCTAGTGAGCCGCGGCGCCGGCCACAAATAACATTTTTAAGAAATTGGGCTAGGAGCCAGTGTTGTAGAAAGCAGATAAAGCTGCCACCTGACATCCCACATGGACACTGGTTTGTGTCTCAGCTGCTCCATTTCTGATCCAGCTTCCTGCTATGGCCTGGGAAAAGCAGCAGAAGATGGCCCAAGTACCTGGGCCCTGGCCACCCACGTGGGAGGCCTGGAAGAAGTTCCTGGCTTCTGGCTTTAGCCTGGCCATTGTGGCCTTTTGTGGAATGAACCAGCACACAGACAATCTCTCCCTCTCCCTGTTACTCTTTTATAATAAATATTAAAAAAGAGCGAGCGAGCGAGCAGTCAGGCTAGTGAGTTTAGAACGGGCAATGGAAAGCTGAGCCTGCCCGCTGACACATGGAGAGCGGCGGGCAGCAGGCTGATTCTACGGTTCCTGGACACTGGACTAGCCACACCTGGCCAATCAGTGGCTATGTAAAGCCAGGGAGAAATTCACATCCAAGCTGGCATCAAAGTTCAATCCTGACGGGGAGGCAGACAGTGCGCGTGGGGAAGAGGGCGCCACGTGCTGACTGGAGACCTAATTGTGAAGAAGTGAGACGTGGGCAACATGGAAGCAGAAGGCAGAGCACTTCGCCAAGTTCGTGGAAAATGTGTCTTATGAAAAATGCAGAATGACATTTTTTGCATCAAAATAGTCTCAACCTTTAATCCCCTTCTTCCACAAGCTCTCGTGCAGTGCTCTTTCTGGAGATGGTCTGGCCGAGACAGAGAACAGGGCAGGCGGGGAACACCTGACACCCCAACATCAAGCTAGAGGCAGACCAGAGCCCTCTGGGCCCCTCCCGAGACGATCAGGTCTGTACCAAAAACCCCACTCAAAGCTCCCCTGAACGATCCGGTGTGAGCCACCGCAGCTCTACGGTGACAGCTCTTTGTTCATTTCTTTTGAGAACAAAGACTCCTCACCTGCCGCGGGAGTTGCGCCGGGCAGTGGCTGGCTGGCAGGCCGGGCACTGCCACTCGCCATCTGGCACTTCGTAGAGGGCCGGCCGCAGACAGAACAGGTGGAAGGCTTTATTACACTCGTCACAGAGGATCAGCTTGTCGTCCTCACCTGTGGAGAGAGAGGCTTGCAGAGCACCGCGGGCAGCCTGGCCACAACCACGGAGCTGTAAGGCAGAGCGCTCGCCCCGCCCACACCGCCACAGGGCATCACACGCTCGAGAACAGGGGCACCCTGACACTCCAGGCAGTCATTTGCTGAAAAGAAACGTAGCATAAACTAGGACAGGTAACTGAGGGCCCAGGTCTCCTAACGCACATCGTCAGATTGCGCAGGGCCAGGCTGGGCCAGCTAACGCTGACTGAGGGGTGCCAGGAATGCCCCTTAGTCTGCTCTTCTCTGAGACCCCCACACGCCCCCACTTCCCATGAAAATAAACCAATCAACTGAGCACGGCCATCTCCCCGCTCCCACCTCCCTTCTCTATCAGCTTGATCCTGAATGACTGCACGGACTTTCCTATCCTTGGAAATTAAACTTTAACCTACGGCACACAATAACCCCAGTCCCCGAGGACACAATCACTCGGCTTTTAGCAATGCAGTTCTCTTTGCACACAGGGACAGCGGGAAGATCTTGGCCTTGCCCTGCAGAGGCCCCATCTGAGCATCCTCACCACACAGACTGCCCCCTGCTGGCCGTACCCGCTCTGACCTCACAGATACTAAAATTCTGAGATAACCGAAGGACTCGGTTTTAGATTCACTAAACTGCTCCCTGATGGCATCAACTGTGCCTGTGTCACTGAGAGCAAAGGGCCTGATGGGACTCACTGTGGGACCTCAGACCCTCAGAAGGCGAGGTCTGCCCCAGCACACTCGGGGGAAAGAGCATCGGGAGCGAAGATCCCACCCCAGGACGCCCAGATTGGAACGCCGTCTGGACATACCCTTCTTTCGGCAGACTTTGCAGCGCGCGTTCTCTGCGGACATATCCCACTTGATGCACGCGTCCAGCATCCCGAGCAGAACGTGCATCCTGGAGAAAGTCTGAGCCTCACGGATTGCCGTCTTCCATTTTTCCAGTGCAGACGCAACCTAAACAGAGATCAAGTCAGGCCAGCATTACGACGACGACGTCCAAACCAGGCACACGGGAAGACACTAGGGTACCTGCCTCCAAGCACTTCCCGGTTTCACTCAGGGATCCTGGAAGAAATGGCGGCTCCAAAGCGTGGGGGAACCGTGCCAAGCGTCACAGAAGGGAGAGGACAGTCCTCCACCTGGAGACCGAGCGTCACTCAGAAGTCGGAGCTCCTAGGTGCGGTAAAGGCTGGCGTGCAGCCTGTCCAGCTGCGGTTCCAGGCGCTGTGCCCGCACTCACACGGAGCACGCTTCTAGACTACGGGGCCAAGATGCTAAGTCACGTCTGCAGCACTCCTCGTTCACGGGCGAGTCCCAAGTCCAGGACCAGCCTGCCTTCACTCTGGACACTGGCCTCAGCCCGGCATCAAAAATGCCGATGAACTAACAGGCAGCCTGAGCACGCACAGTAGGGACACGGGAGAAGTGGACTTAGCAGTTCCGTAATAGACACCCTCTTCCCTATACATGCTCTAAGGAAAACAGAAATGCCATTTAGCCTGATTCATTTATAGCGTTTTGTTAATCAAAAGGTGATTTTTAAAAAACATTTCAACGGGGCCGGCGCTGTGGCACAGCAGGTTAAAGCCCTGGCCTGAAGCGCCGGCATCCATTATGGGTGCCGCTTCGAGACCTGGCTGCTCCACTTCTGATCCAGCTCCCCGCTATGGCCTGGGAAAGCAGTGGAAGATGGCCCAAGTCCTTGGGCTCCTGCACCCACATGGGGGACCTGGAAGAAGCTCCCAGCTCCTGGCTTCAGATTGGCGCAGCTCCAGCCATTGCGGCCAATTGGGGAGTGAACCACCGGATGGAAGACCTCTTTCTCTCTCTCTCTCCTCTCTCTGTGTAACTCTTCCAAATAAAAATAAATAAATCTTAAAAAAAGAAAAAGTTTTCAAGTGTTTGCGACCTAAAAGGTAAGCAAATGCCAGCGTAGGGGCGTCGCTCTCCCAGTGGGGAAAGGTGCCAGAGATGGGCGTGGCCAGGCTCAGGCGGCACCCGACAGCACAGAGCAGCAGCACCAGCTGGGTGGAGGTCCTGTGTTCAGCTAGGTCAGGAGTGAACAGGCGCAAGGAGGCCCTTGCTGCTCTCAAGGCTCGCACGCCCTAGTGCCAACTAGCTGGCCCCCACCGCTCACCGGCACCACAGGGGACCTCACCACGTGGCCCTAGGCACTGAAGTCCCCTGGAAGTGACAGACCTATAGGAGAGGCGATCGGGCAGGGAGAGCTGGGCTCCCTCTGACCACAGCTGCCCTCTAGTGGACAGTCAGCTCCCGTGCACACACGTATGGGAGAACACAATCCCACACTTCCTGATTATGTCCTAAGTTATAAAATGCGGGCACCCAGCAGCTAGTCTGGCTTCAGTAAATTATCTTTTAAACTTGAAGAGATCTTGGAAATAAGCTTGTCTAGCCTGGTGTATTTTAAGCGGATCACACACTTCTGTGAGTGGCTTCTGTCACGGAGCGTGTTTCTAGGCCCATGCACGCGCACAATCTTCCTCCCACTTACTGCGCAGTAACATTCCACTGCACAGACAGATCACATTCTATCTACTCAACAACTGGTGGACATGTGAGCTGCTTCCCTATCTGAGCTGCTCAGAACAACGCTGGATGCCTGTGTAACATTCACTTGTTATTTTCCACGGGAAGAAAGTCTGCCTGAAGTCTCACAGCAATTTAAGGTGCGGGTTCCCTGATCCCCATTCCACACACACGGCATGGCGCCTACTGGACAATCATTAGCATCCCCTCACCCACTAAACCCGCCTTGACTCCAACCAGCTTCTGATTTTGAGGGGCAAACACTTTTATTAGACACTCAAGATTTGAGAGAACATCCTGGTCTCTGATGACACAAAATCCCAAACAGGCCAAAGAATGCCAAAGAAAACCCAGACAAGACATCTACCACGTTCAAGGCTGTGTTTTCAAAAGCAGATAGGAGTGGGTGTTTGGTGTTAGGAGGGTGAAGACTGCTCGAGACTCCTGTACCCCACACAGGAGAGCCAGGGTTTGAGCCCTGGCACTGCTCCCTGCTAATGCACAGCCTGGGAGACAGCAGGTGACGGCTCGAATACTTGGACTTCTGTCACCCACAAGGGACCCAGACTGAGTTCTTGGCTCTCGGCTTCGGCCTGGCCTAGCTCCAGGTGCTACGGGTATTTGCAGAGTGAACCAGCCGATGGAAGCTCTGTCCTTCAAAATGTCTTTAATAAATAAAAAAGAGCAAGCGAGCTAAACAGCAGCCAGTGTGCTTCCCCACCCACAGCTGGTGGCGTCCTGCAGACGCTCTGTCCCGCAGTGCTGCTGGGGGCCGGACACACTACCCTGGTGGGAAACCACACCAGGTTTTTATAACTGTTGGGCCCACCCGAGAAGCAGGTATTAACGACAGAATCGAGAGGGGGCGGCGTACATCCAATCACCAGGAACGCCCTTGCTCAGCACTGGAAGGGCAGGTATCCCGTCCCGGCAGGGATACCAGCAGCTTCGGGTCAGTCTTCCACGGAAGACCATGGAAAATGGAAAAACAGCAAAGCGATCAGGACAAATGCAACCAAAGTAAACAGAAAGTCAAGCAAAACCCAGCCTTCGCCAAATTCTACATTACATACTGTCTTCCACTTAACTCAAGGAAACAAAAAAGCATCGAATATTTGAGATAATCTACATCTGTAAACAAGGAACTAACGCCCGGATTAGAGACTGATACAGTCTCTAATGCAGCAGGGATGGGAGCCCTGGCCCTGCTGGGTGGAAACCTTCACAGCCAAGGACTGGAAAATTCCATGCTGCAGGGCGCTGGCCCTGGGGAAGGGCAGGCACAGCCGGCTGGGAGGCGCCTCGCTCATTTTCCAGGGAGCCGTCCCAGGCTTTCCATCCACGCCTCTGGACGTGGAGGGCTCAGGTCCTCCCCAGCCACGCGGAGGACAAGTCTCACCCGACAAGTTGCAAGGCCACTTCCCGGTGGGGCTCAGACGCACAGAGCTCACTGAGAACACCACGAAACGCCAAGGGAAGAGGCCACACCTGGAAGGGTCACGTCAGGGAAGACTGCTCTGTCCTCAAAACCCAGGCCAGACTCAGCAGCACTGACGACGATGCCCGACAGACGGGTCCTCTATGCGGCACCTCAGTATCGCCTGGCAGGTAGCCTCGGTCATCAACAGCCACTTGAAAGGCGACAACTCAATCCCAGCCAGATAATACACGTGTGCCATTTCTGAGCAAGTGTGGACTACAGCTTTACCTAAACCCCCGCTCTGCTGACCTGTCTCATCCCCACGTCTTCCTGTATCACCCGCATCACCCTAACGAGGAGCTCTGGGAAGCAACGCAGACCAACAAAGTGCGCGCCGGTGCTGGGACAGAAGCCGGTTCCGACCAATCTCTGGGCCGTCCTCGGGGAAGTCCTGCCTGCCCTGGCCGTGCCTCCCTCACAGCACTTTTCCTCATCAGTACTTGTCACTCTACTGTCACTGTCTCCTGCTTCCACCTCTAGCGTGTGGGCCAGGACCCAGGGCTTTTACTCAGTTCCTTAAAGCCTCCAGACCCAGCCCTGTGCCTGGCACCGGCAGGCTTCATCAGATGTCTGTGAAAGGAAGGGAGGAGGGCAACCTAGAATAGGGACAAGTACGCCATGTTAGATGAGGCTGGGGCCTCTCCCATAACAGAGGGTCTTCAAGTGCTTTTCTTTGTAAGTCCTCATAAGCTGACATTCAACATACAAAAATGGAGCTGCCCGTTATTATATTATTTATTCCTCCACTTAAAAAGGCAGGGAGACAATGAGAGAGACCTCCCCCTGAGGGAGACAATGAGAGAGACCTCCCCCTGAGGCAGGGAGACAATGAGAGAGACCTCCCCCTGAGGGAGACAATGAGAGAGACCTCCCCCTGAGGGAGACAATGAGAGAGACCTCCCCCTGAGGGAGACAATGAGAGAGACCTCCCCTGAGGGAGACAATGAGAGAGACCTCCCCCTGAGGGAGACGATGAGAGAGACCTCCCCCTGAGGGAGACGATGAGAGAGACCTCCCTCTGAGGGAGACAATGAGAGAGACCTCCCCCTGAGGGAGACGATGAGAGAGACCTCCCTCTGAGGGAGACGATGAGAGAGACCTCCCCCTGAGGGAGACGATGAGAGAGACCTCCCCCTGAGGGAGACGATGAGAGAGACCTCCCTCTGAGGGAGACGATGAGAGAGACCTCCCCCTGAGGGAGACGATGAGAGAGACCTCCCTCTGAGGGAGACGATGAGAGAGACCTCCCCCTGAGGGAGACAATGAGAGAGACCTCCCTCTGAGGGAGACAATGAGAGAGACCTCCCCTGAGGGAGACAATGAGAGAGACCTCCCCCTGAGGGAGACAATGAGAGAGACCTCCCCCTGAGGGAGACAATGAGAGACCTCCCCCTGAGGGAGACAATGAGAGAGACCTCCCCCTGAGGGAGGGAGACAATGAGAGAGACCTCCCCCTGAGGGAGACAATGAGAGAGACCTCCCCCTGAGGGAGGGAGACAATGAGAGAGACCTCCCCCTGAGGGAGGGAGACAATGAGAGAGACCTCCCCTGAGGCAGGGAGACGATGAGAGAGACCTCCCCCTGAGGCAGGGAGACGATGAGAGAGACCTCCCCCTGAGGGAGACAATGAGAGAGACCTCCCCCTGAGGGAGGGAGACAATGAGAGAGACCTCCCCCTGAGGCAGGGAGACAATGAGAGAGACCTCCCCCTGAGGGAGGGAGACAATGAGAGAGACCTCCCCCTGAGGGAGACAATGAGAGAGACCTCCCTCTGAGGGAGACAATGAGAGAGACCTCCCCCTGAGGGAGGGAGACAATGAGAGACCTCCCCCTGAGGGAGACAATGAGAGAGACCTCCCCCTGAGGGAGACAATGAGAGAGACCTCCCCCTGAGGGAGGGAGACAATGAGAGAGACCTCCCCCTGAGGGAGACAATGAGAGAGACCTCCCCCTGAGGGAGACGATGAGAGAGACCTCCCTCTGAGGCAGGGAGACAATGAGAGAGACCTCCCCTGAGGCTTCCCCCCTCTTCCCCGCCAAACACCTGCAACAGCGGGCTGGGCCAGGGTGCAGCCAGGAGCTGGGAACGTCACCCGCACGTCCTATATTCGTGGCACCAACCCAACTACTTGTACTGAGAAGAGGGAAAGCTTCACGACACTGAATCGGCAATGATTTCTGAGATCCGACAGCAAAAGTGGAGGAGGTGACAAAACGAAAAATGGGGAGGGTGACACGAGTGTTGCGGCACAGCCGGCTCCAGTCCCGGCTGCTCCACTTCCAATCCAGCTCCCTGCTAACAGCTTGGGAAACAACAGAAGATGGCCCAAGTGCCTGGGCTACTGTTACCCACTTGGGAGACCTGGATGGAGCTCCTGGCTCCTGGGTCACTCCCCAGCTGTTGCAGCCATCTGTTTCTCCCTCTATAACTCCGCCTTTCACATAAACAAATATTTTTTTTTTAAAAAAAGGAAAGATAGGTGAGTTGCACTGACTTTATCAAAATTTAAACTTTAATGCATCAATTACTATCAAGACACTATCAGGAGAATGAAATGGAACACCTGGAATGGGAGACTGTATTTGTAAGTCGTTTATCTGAGAAGACTAAACACAGAAAGAACTTCAACAACAAAACAACCCAATTAAAAAACAAGCAGGGCCGGCGCCGCGGCTCACTAGGCTAATCCTCTGCCTGTGGCATCGGCACCCCAGGTTCTAGTCCCGGTTGGGGCGCCAGATTCTGTCCTGGTTGCTCCTCTTCCAGCCCAGCTCTCTGCTGTGGCCCAAGAAGGCAGTGGAGGATGGCCCAGGTCCTTGGGCCCTGCACCCGCATGGGAGACCAGGAGGAGGCACCTGGCTCCTGGCTTCGGATCGGTGCAGCACCAGCCATAGCGGCCATTTGAGGGGTGAACCAATGGAAGGAAGACCTTTCTCTCTCTCTAACTTTGCTTGTCAAAAAAAAAAAAAAAAAAAAAAAAAAAAAGCAAAATACCTGAATATACATTTCTCCAAAGATTTCAGGCACATGGCCATTTTGAAGAGACTCTCAACATCACTGATAATTAGGGACACGCAAATAAAAACCACAATGAACTACCCACTTCACCCAAGCCATGGAGCCTAACGAGCGCCAGTGAGGATGTGGAGAAACCACAATGCCTGTGCACTGCCAGAAGGAAAATGAAGGTAAGACGGCGAGACGGCGCAGCCCCTGGGAAACCGCAAGGTGGCTGCTACAGCTCTCAACGCCGAGTCACCGTGACCCGGCAAGTCCACCTCTGGGCACAGTGAGGTGCAGGGACCAAAGACACGGTCACAGTAGAATCACCGCAGCAGCTGCAAGGCAGGGGCGCCCGCAGTGCCCCTCCGCGGTGACCAAAGTGTGTGCACACAAATGTGGCACGGCAAGGACCGGGCCGGGTCTGTCCTCGGTCCTAACGCTCTCGGCACTTCCTCCCAGGACCACCTCTGGTGTTCACAGGAACCCTCGGATCTCACTGAGCTGATGTTACTGCGATGACCTCGGTGGCCCCTAAGCGACTTCCAGATGGAGCTGGCCGCCAGAAAGACCAAGTGATAGGAGAGCTGGAACTCTCAGCCCTGTCCATGACCCCCTGGAAGGGAAAACCGAGGGACCTGGCGCTGAGGCTCTAAACAAGACGGGATGATCCGCAGTGACGAACATAGCGGGTGCTGTTCGAGTGGCGACGGTGGAGAGAGCCTGGTGCTCTGTGCGCCGCCCTACCTCACCCCTGGCCTGTCCTACGCATCTCTTCCAGCAGGCTGTTTCGGCCTTGCATCCTGTATGACAACACAGTAAACCCAGACAAAAGGCTGTCCTGAGTCCGTGCGTCACTTCCGCAAATCATCACACCTGAGGCGGCAGTGGTTGTGCGAACCTTCAATGTAAAGCAGGCTCAGGTGGTAACACGGGACTTGCAGCTGGTGTGTGAAATGAAAGCTGCCTCGTGGGGGAAGCCCCCCCTTTTTTTAATTTTTTTTTTTATTTTTTTCTTATTTATTTATTTATTTTGACAGGCAGAGTGGACAGTGAGAGAGACAGAGAGAAAGGTCTTCCTTTTGCCGTTGGTTCACCCTCCAATGGCCGCCGCGGTAGGCGCGCTGCGGCCAGCGCACCGCGTTGATCCGATGGCAGGAGCCAGGTGCTTTTCCCGGTCTCCCATGGGGTGCAGGGCCCAAGCACTTGGGCCATCCTCCACTGCACTCCCTGGCCACAGCAGAGAGCTGGCCTGGAAGAGGAGCAACTGGGACAGGATCGGTGCCCCGACTGGGACTAGAACCCGGTGTGCCGGCGCCGCAAGGTAGAGGATTAGCCTAGTGAGCTGCGGCGCCGGCTGGGAGAAGCCCCTTAACCCTGCAGGCTGACGCAGGCCCACGCACAGAGCGTGGGGATTCACTTGTGGGACTCAGTGGCGCTGGCGGAGAACTGGAGAACTGCTCGGTGCACAAACCCCACATACGTGGTATCTAAAGCGCTGTGTGAGTAGATCAGGTTTTAACATACAATGGAATATTAATCAGCCTTAGAAAGCAGCTCTGGTGTGTGCTTCCACATAAACCCTGAAGACTTGCTAAGTGCAGTAAACCAGGCACAAAAGGACACACTGCATGATTCCATGGATAGGAGACACCTAGAGTAGTCAAATCCATAGACAGAAAAAGGACAGTTTGGTGGCTGCCGAGGGCTGGGGCAGGGGAAGCAGGGAGTTACTGGTTAATGGGGACAGGATCAGTTTGGAAAAATAAAAAGGCTCAGGAGATGGATGTGCTGACAGCTGCAGAACTGTACATGTAAAAACAGTCAACGTTACATTAGATATGTTTTACCACAATTTTTAAAATATTTTTAAAGCCACCACCATCTTTTAAAAGAGATGGTCAAATTGTGCTTAAAGAAAGGGGGTGGGGTGGGGGGACTGCACAACCACTCTATTATCCACAGACTAATTTGAAAATTATTAATTTAGCAGAAAATTATTAAGAAAAAAATGCAAAGTTAGCTCCGGGCACCATACTGATGGTAGCTAAAAGGCAGAGTTAAGGCTATTTTTAAAACCAAAGGACACTCTCGCACAGCATCATAAACTGTCACTTCAATCGCTGAGTACCTTTGCTTCCTCTGCCATTTTCTTCTCTTCGTCCACTTCCTCGGCTTTTGCTGAATCTTCACTTTGCAATTTTCTTCTCTTTTGCTTGGGAGCCATGAAGCCCTGGAGAAATTTCTTTATGACGCTGGCCTGAAGGGCAATGACACACTCACCGAAGTCCTTCAGCTTCTCTAAGGAAACGACCTGCACGGAACGATGTTAAAGCCAGGTGAGAAAAGGCCGAGAGAAAGATGAAGCGGTCCATCCCCAGCTGGATCAGACCAACTGAGACTCCCGCACCACCAGGGCCGCGCCACTCATCCAACCGTGCTCTCAGCTCACTGGATGGCTATGGATTTGAAAGCAGTCGACTAGCTCCATGTCCCCAGGGAAGGGATCCAAAATTTTCTGAAATTTCTTCAGCTTTAGGAGAGAGCTTTCATGCAGTAAACACCGAATGCCTACAACGTGCAGGGACCATCTTAATGCAAAGACAAGCTGAGGAGACCCAGGTGTCCCTGGACTTCTGGCGCCGTCCGGCAACAGGCCTTGCACGCCCTTCATCTGAATCAGGCTGCTGAGGATCGTACACTACAGTGTCCTTCACAAAAGACGGACGAATTAAAAAATTTCATTCTATAGCAAGGGAAAAATTAGGACAGCTCAGTTGTCAACTAGAATCAGGTAACTTACAAAACATTTGCTACATAAAAAAGTCAATGTGTAGCATTTAAAGCTGGCAAAATCCTTTGGCGTGACTCTTCAAAAATCATCAAGAACCATAAATATGCTTAAATCCTTTTTTTCTAGAAAACGTACCAAGAAATATCACCAAAAAGAAAAACAATTCCATGCAGTGGATATGTACGTAATTTGCTAGCTCTCGTCACAAAGACAATTATGCAGAAGAGGTGGGAGGTATTTATAAGTCAGGGCTCACGGGGACACGGGCCGCTCGTAAGTCACACACACGTAATGCAGGACGTGGTCTCTCGGCACCCACAAGGACACTGGCTGCAGAAGCCTCCTGACACCAAGATCTGTGGAGGCTCAAATCCTTCTATCAATGGCACAGGTTCTGCAGAAAACCTAGCACATCCCCTCTCCTCTTCAAACCGTCTCGAGGTGACGTCTAACACACAGCGGCCACATAAGGGCTGTTTAGATAGTTGTTATACTGAACTGTGTAGGGAATAATGACCCCCTGAAAAATGTCCATGTTCAGCACAGAGTAAATTTCCCCCCCAAATATTTTTGATCTGCAGATGGTTTAGTTCATGGATACAGAACCCATAGAGGGCTGATGATAACTTGAAGAGACACAACGTTGGCATGTGTGGGATGATACAGGCTTTATGACTTTAAGGCAGTAAAGACTTCACAGTGGTGACTGATGGGTAGTATTCCCCAGTGTGGGCCCTGAGGGCTCATCCGTCGTGTCAGGTGGCATGGACCCACACTACTTCAGGGCCCTTCTAGGCAGTGAATGGCAGGATGGGAACCAGCCCTGACATGGAGTAACGCCCACCGTAAGCCGCGCTCTCCTGTGCTGGCGGGCTGAGGGCTGAGAAGCAGGACACACAAACATGGTGCGTGCTCCTCAGCACAGGCACCCAGTGTTAACCAACCAGTTCTCCATCCAGCTTAACAGAAGAGCGCATTTTGAACAGATTCTGAGCCAACTATTAGGTTTCCTAGAGACCAACAAAAGATGATACCACCTCCCACCCCAAAAAATGTACTTGAAGACTTTTGGTCCTATCTATACCTTTCAAACAAACCACCCAAACATGCCCTCCAGGGTCACCTTGGAGGTTAGGAACAGTATCAGGAAACAAGCCCACCCCACTCCAAATGGAGTTTTGTGAGCGACAGCTCCTGGTCTTACCCGGGCTTCAAACTCTGATGTCTCCTCCACGTAGCCAAGCCCTCCTTTTTGTAACCTTGTTGCGACTTCAATGAGGTCGCTCCTGAGGAAGTTTAAGAGCTCCTGGTTGCCATCACAGGATTTCAGCCCCAGATTTGGTTTCCGAGCCAGGTGAATGGAGTGAATGATGTCCTGGTACCTACAAGCGTTGGGGCGGGGGAAGGGTGGGGGCAAAGTTACTCTTGCATGTTCTAAACTTATCTCCCAGCTCTCGTCAATCAAACCCAAATTCAACCATGAAAGTATGGAGTCAATAGTGCCCTTAGCCAAAACCTGGCTTTGATAGAAACGAGGTTAAACAGAAATGGCACAAACCGGTCTAGATGGAGCTGATGCTACTTTATACATCAGAGTTTTTTGAAAGCTGCAATGAATTCACATAACGTAAAACTCACTATTTTAAAGCATACACTTCAGGTGTTTTTATGTTGTAAAACCATCACGACTGTCCAATTCCAAAACATTTCCATGACCCCAAACAGGGAGGACTCTTTACCCCTAACAGCTGGCACTCCCAATGCCTCCCCCGTCCCAGGCCCTGGCCACCACTAACCCACTCACCTACTTTGTTTCCAAGCTTTCGCCTATTCTGAATGTTTCAAATGCCTGCAATCACAGAGCAGTGCTTGTGCCTGGCTTCTTCCACTGTGTTTTCAAGGTCACCCCTTTGTAACATGGATCAATACAGCCCGTTCCCTTCTCAGGCTGAAAACCATCCCAGGGTTTGGATAAACCTACCCCATGATCTTTTTTTTAATATGATTTTATTCATTTATTTGAAAGTCAGAAATACAGAGGAGAGACAGAAAGAGAGATCCTCCACCCATGGGTTCACTTTCCAAGTGGCCCCAATGGCCAGAGCTAGGCCAGGCCAAAGCCAGGAGCTTCTTCTGGGTCTCCCACGTGGATGCAGGGGCCCACGCACTTGGACCATCTTGCCCTGCTTTCCCAGGTGCATCAGCAGGGAGCTGGACTGAAGTGGAGCAGCCACAACTGGAGCCAGAGCCGTGCCGGTGCTGGGGAGACTTGACCTTCCATGGCACAGCACTAGCCCGCACCCCGTATTAAACTGAGGGTGCTGGCTTGCTGTGAACACTGAGACCACTTCAGGACACCCACTGACCACAGCACTGCGTCGGCAAGGCTGCCTGACTGCAATGATGCTCACAGCCTGGCCACGCACGCATCGCTCCTGCTCCCCTCTGTTACGCCTGCTTCACAGGTGTGACTTGTGGTGTCGCAGGTAGAGCCACCGCCTGTGACACCGGCAACCCACTGGTTCAACCCCCGGCTGCTCCACTTCTGACCCAGCTGCCTTGCTAATGCTCCTGGGAAAGCAGTGGAGAGCGGCCCCAGTGCTGGGGTAGTTGTCACTCGGGAGACCTGGAAACTCCTGGCTTCAGACCAGCCCAGCTCCAGCCATGGCAGCCATTTGGGGAGTGAACCAAGGAATGGAAGACCTCTCTCTCTCTGAGACTCTTTCAAATAAATAAATAAATCTTAAAAAGAAAAGAAAAACATAAACGCATGACATTTTATTTCAATAGCCCGGAAACGAGCGCCCTGAGACCTCGGGAGGAGAGGAGAAGGAAGGGAGCCGTGAGCACAGGAGCCTCACCTCTTCTCCAGCCTCTCCTTCAGCTGACTTTCTCGGATTCCCTGAGGGTGAAGGCAGTTTAGCAGCTCATCCAGCTCCTTCTGACTATCACACAGAAACCTGCAGACGACAGACATGGTCAGCTCGGGCAGACATCCACGCCGGGCACCAAGCAGGACATCTAGGACTGGTCTAGAGTGGAGAGCAGAATTCCAAACTTGCCTGAATAATTTAATGTTTCCAAGAGGCTAAATGTTAATTTTACACTAAGATATTGGGGCAAAAGTTTTCTACTAAAATTTAAAAGACGACACATTTTATAGAAAGTTGATATGAACACTTATTCCTGTATTTTCAAAATGTAAGCTTGCATCCAAACCCAACGGCCACGGCAGCTAACACAGCCACAGACCAAAAGAGGCCCTCGTGAAATCTCACCCCCGCCTCAAGAATGACAAGTGGCCACCCGCGCCACCCCAACTCTCACGCACATATGGTTAACTTATAAATGTGCTCTAAACTCAATCTGTACATTGCATCGAGCCATGAGCCATAAGTGATGAATGAATTTGAGTTGACTGGGTTTGATTACGGGGAAAGCTGAGTGCCTCTATCCTCACGTTCAAGAGCGTAAACCTTACCTACTGCACAAAGTTATATTACAGAGGGCAAAATCAAATTCCAAACCTTAGAGCGAACAAGTACCTTCTTACCACTTACTTATTTTGTAAATATGTTGTCAATGCTTAAAAGGAAGAAGAGCAACCAGATGAATGCTCACGTTACCATAGGTTCTGTCCTTGTTTGGGTACGGTGGTCTCCACAGCAATTTCTATTGCTGGTCCATGGGAATTCAAGTTGGCATTTTTGCCTAAGTTTGCTTTCTTATCTAAGAAAAATTTATACATTAGATTTAATAAAATAAATACTCAATTCTTAGTTTCAAACCTAAGCAACACCCAATGCTGAAGTCAACAACAAATAAGAGATACTGTCTACTAAATATAGCCATGTGTACAACGGCAAATTCTCTTCAATAACTTATACACAGCATGTTATCTGGGATGTAGATGGTCTCTGGCTGAAGACGGTTCCACTTCAGGTTTTCTGACTTTGCACGGTGTGAAAGCAATACACATTCAATATTCTGAACTCTTCCTGGGCTAGCACTTGTGCAGTGGGGGCAGCCGTGGAGTGAGCTGCAGCTCACAGCCAGCCAGGGGTAAACAGTCAGTGCTCTCCAGTGTTATAAACTAGGATGTTCAGCACTTTGGGCATATTAAATGCATGTCTGCCCAGGTATTTTCTGCTTAGGTTTACCAGGGCATACCCGCACTGGAAATCCAATAGTATCTGGTATTTGCTCTGTACAAGTATAGCTAAAGAGCTGTAAAGTTCAAAATTTCAAGAGTGCCACCACTTAGAATGGAGAAGCATGGGGCAGGTGCTGTGGCACAGCAGGTAAAGCCACCGCCTATAGTGCCGGCATCCCACATGGGCGCCGGTTCAAGTCCCGGCTGCTCCACTTCTGATCCAGGTCTCTGCTATGGCCTGGGAAAGCAGCGCAGGATGGCCCAAAGTCCTTGGGCCCCTGCGCCCCGTGTGGGAGACCTGGAGAAAGCTCCTAGCTTTGGATCGGCCTAGCCCTGGCCGTTGCGGCCATTTGGGGGAGTGAACCAGCGGATGGAAGAACCTCTTTCTCTCTGTAACTCTGCTTTTCAAATAAATAAATCTTAGGAAAAAAAAAAAAAAAAAAAGAATGGAAAGGATGACTAACTTTATATCAAAGCAAATAAAACCTGTATTGCTTTTATTGCTTTTCCGTGGCATTAAGAGGAAAGGCGTCATCTGCACGACAGCAGAGGAGACACAGCCACACCATCTAACTGATACCACTCACCACTGGAGGCAGCAAACGCCACGCATGAACTGTTCTGTAACCCACGACCTTAATATAGCTATGTGGGTTTGGTTTTTTTTTAAGATTTATTTATTTATTTTACTTGAAAGTCACAGTTACACAGAGAGGAGAGACAGAGAGAGACAGAGGTCTTCCATCCGCTAGTTCACTCCCCAGAGGGCCGCAACGGCCGGAGTTGTGCCGATCCGAAGCCAGGAGCCAGGAGCTTCTTCTGGGTCTCCCACGTGGGTGCAGGGGCCCAAAGACTTGGGCCATCTTCCACTGCTTTCCCAGGCCATAGCAGAGACCTGGATCAGAAGTGGAGCAGCCAGGTCTCAAACCAGCACCCATTGGGATGCTGGCACTGCAGGCAGCAACTTTACCTGCTACGCCACAGTGCCTGCCCCATGCTTCTCCATTCTGAGTGGTGGTACTCTTGAAATTTTGAACTTTACAGCTCTTTAGCTATAGCACCAGGCCCCGTTTTTTTTTTTTTTTTGTTTGTTTTTAACATTCATTAATTTATTTGAAATGAGAGAGAGAGAGAGAAAGAGAAAGCGACAGTATAGAGATCTTCCACCTCCATGTTTATTCCCCAGATGGGCAGCTTTATCCAGGTAACCCACGTTAGTGGCAGGGGCCCAAACACTTGGGTCACCTTTCACAGCTTTGGCCAGGCCATTAGTAGGGAGCTGGGTCGGAAATGGAGCAGCTAGGACACAAACAAGCGCTCATATGGGACATTGGCATCACAGGCAGCAGCTTTATCCACTACACACCTGTGCCACAACGCTGGCCCCAATACAGCTAGATCGTAAGCCAATTCATCAGGGCCCATTTCAGGGTTGGCAAACATTTGAAGTCTGTCCTAATACTACACGAGCTTCTCTCTTTGCCCCCACTGCTCCCCCTTAACCTGCAGTGGCTTCCCTGCAGTACTAACACAAAACCTCATTTGGCTGGAGAAGGTGTCTAATTTTGAAGAGATACTGCCATTCTGGAAATAAAAAACATGAAACACCAACACCCACCAGACTGCTCTCAAAGCCGGTAATGTGGAAGCACAGTTTTCTCTCAGAAGGTTCAACCTGGGTAGAGCTGATTTCCAAGGAATACCACTACGCATTTGAAACATAGTAAACATAGTAAAAATACGAGGCCCTCCCCCAGCTGGAATCTTTCCCAAGTCTGAAGATCCTGACTCCACAGTGACTGCTCTCAAACTGTCCTCACCTGGGAATTTATAAAGTCTACCCGTACTAGATTTTTCTACAAGGTGACAGTCTATGCTTTTATGTAATTCAACATGAAAAACGGGTTTTGACTACATAAAAAAATAAGTTTCCTTATTTAACAATTTTGTGAGTTTAAAATTTGGGTTAGGAATTTCTCTAAAATGAAGAAACACTTAAAAAACAGAAGGAGGGGTCAGCACTGCGGTGCAGCAGGTTACACTGCGGCTGGCAAGCCCCTGCGTCACACATCGGAGCACTGGTTCAATTCCCACTGCTCTGCTTCCAACCCAACTCCCTGCTAATGGACCTGGGAAAGCAGCAGGAAACAACCAGGTGTGCCCAGGCCCCTGCACCTTAGGGAAACCAGGGTAGAGTTCCTGGCTCCTGGCTATAGCCTGGCCCAGCACTGGCTACTGGAGCCCAAATGGATCTCTGTTTCTCTCTCCCTCTGTCACTCTCCCTTTTAAATAAATAAATAAGTAAAAAAACCTTAAAAAGAAATTTTAAAAAGGAGACTTCTCGGCCGGTGCCATGGCTTAACAGGCTAATCCTCCGCCTTGCGGCGCCGGCACACCGGGTTCTAGTCCCGGTTGGGGCACCGGATTCTATCCCGGTTGCCCCTCTTCCAGGCCAGCTCTCTGCTATGGCCCGGGAAGGCAGTGGAGGATGGCCCAAGTCCTTGGGCCCTGCACCCGCATGGGAGACCAGGAGAAGCACCTGGCTCCTGGCTTCGGATCAGCGAGATGCGCCGGCCACAGTGGCCATTGGAGGGTGAACCAACGGCAAAAGGAAGACCTTTCTCTCTGTCTCTCTCTCTATCCATTCTGCTTGTCAAAAAAAAAAAAAAAAAGGAGACTTCTCAAAGAAATAATGATCAAAGAGTTGGCAGGAAATTCACTGATTGTCAATCCAGTGGTTCAACAGGGAGATGCTGGACAAGTACTGAAGACATTAATGTCTGAAGTGGAGGGGCCAGTCAGCAGCAGGTGCAGCAGGCAGGACGGCCGTGGCTCTGAACAGCCTGCCTTGTATCCAGGTGCCTCCACCCCGGCTCCAGCTGCCTGCTCACGTGCACCCGGGAGGCACCAGGTGATGGCTCAGGCTCCTGGGTCCCCGCCACACACTTGAGGGTCCCAGATGGAAGTTCCCAGCCCCCAGATGCAACCTAGCCCAGCCCAGCTGTTGTGAGCATTTGGAGAGTGGACCACTGGATGGGAGCTGTCTGTCTCCCTCTTCCTCTCAAATACATAATGTTTAAAAAAATAAAGTGGAGAGAAGGAACGTCTGAACCTGCCTTCCTGTCCCCCTTGAAACATCTACTAAAAAACTTCCAAGAGACAAAATTTGGAAAGTACTTCTATAAAATCTAAGTCCAAAGACCCCGACACGAAAGTTCTTTTCTCTCAAAACCATGCCTGGAACAAAGCTAACAACCAAACATTAATCTTCCTCTCTAGTTCTCCAGCGTCTCATGTCTGCTCATCTCACTCCATACATCGGGCTAAGGCAATAAAGAAATTTTGCGGGGGAGCTGTTGTACGGGGGATGCATCCATCCCATATTAAGTCCTGACTGCTCCGCTTCCAATCCAGCTTCCTGCTAATGCGAACCCTAGGAGGCAACAACTGACGGCTTGAGTACTTGGGTCCCTGCTATGGCCCAAATGAGGCCCAGATTCAAGCTGGGGCTCTTGGCTTCAGCCTGGTCCACTCCAGCCGTCACAGTCATTTGGAGATACACCAGCAGATGAAGATTTCTCTCTGCCTTTCTGCGACTCTTTCAAATAAATACATAAATTTTAAAAGAATTCTGCCAGTGGGAAAGGTGAGAGAAAGGCAGCCCTTCACACTGACTACGTGAGCGGAGTGAAGTAACCACAGGCACCCCCACTCACACTGCTTCCACTGCACCACCCGCCCACTCTGTGATGGTGGCCAAGCGGCACACTCGCTAGGAACCGTACTTTCAAGCTGAGGCTTTTCCCTGGCCAATTTCACGCAGCCAGGCAGCGGCGTCAGAGCCGCAGCTCCCCGGCAGCGCAGCAAGCGTGAGGGGAGACAGTCGACACTCAGCAGTGTGCTGGGCTGTGGAGCGGACGCGGGGCAGGTGCTCCTGACTCGCTTTTGCCTCGCGGTGGGTTAGGACGCCGCCGTATGAATCAGGGAGCACCTGGAGTGGACAACTTACTGCGGGGGCAGGAATCCTCGTCGGGAGGGTCCGAGTGCTTCTTGCGGAGGTGGCTGAATCGGTAGTCAATGCTGTCATGTACCCAGCCCTTCTCGATGAACAGTCCTGGAACTTCGTCCGAGAAGAGCCAGTATCTACAAACCACAACCACGCGTTAGTCAGGGCTGCGGGCCGACTGCGCGTGTCACAGAGCCTCACGCACCAGTCACAACCACGGGCAGGAACATTCTCTCTGCTCAAAACTCAACAGACACCAACCACAGGGGAAAGCGAAGGATACTCCATTTTCTGCAGTCTGAGACTCATATACGTCTGTAATTTTTATAACATCTAGTGTTTCTCTGTCTTTATGTTCCATGTAATGTATCCCTTTAAAATAATCAACAATATTAAAGACCTCTATTTGGTCGACATTTCTCTTATTTTATGCGTTTTATCTGAAAGGCAGACAGACAGGTATCTCCCATCTACTGGTTCATTTAACAAATACATATAATGGCCGGACCTGGACCAGGCCAAAGCCACAAGCTGGGCAGTCAACCCAGGTCTCCCACATGGGTGGCAGGTACCCAATGACAGGAGCCATCACCTACTAACCCAGAGCAAGAATTGGCAAGAAGCTGGGATCTGGAACAGAGACAAGACTTGAACCCAGCCACTCCAACGCGGACACAGCGTCTGCCCCTATAACGTAAGCTTCAGACCTGTGGTATCTTCAAAGGGTAATTTTGCTACCCTAACATTCAGCAGTTAATATTCAATAAATGTGTGATAAGCACTTCTGTCTCCAAACAGATCTGGGAAACTCAGCAGGAACACGACACAGTTTCATGACTAATAACGTAAGACAGCAGCTGTCTTAGTCACTGACCTGTTATGGTTTCGATCGGTGCCAATAGGAGTTCTGCGCATGACGAGCTTCGCCTTGGCGATGCCTTCCTGGAACGCCTTTTCGGCAGCTGCTTTGTGCTTCCGTATCCGTTCTTCTTCAGCCTCCCGCTCTAGTTTGACTGTTGAAGACAAAAGAAGACTTACTTTTTTCCTAATAATGCCACTCTCACAAATTAAGAAATATACTGAGGCTGGCGCCGCAGCTCACTAGGCTAATCCTCCGCCTGCAGCGCCGGCACACCGGGTTCTAGTCCCAGTCAGGGCGCTGGATTCTGTCCCGGTTGCCCCTCTTCCAGGCCAGCTCTCTGCTGTGGCCCGGGAAGGCAGTGGAGGATGGCCCAAGTGCTTGGGCCCTGCACCCCATGGGAGACCAGGAGAAGCACCTGGCTCCTGGCCCCGGATCAGCGCGGTACGCCGGCCGCAGCAGCTATTGGGGGTGAACCAACAGAAAAGACCTTTCTCTCTGTCTCTCTCTGTCCACTCTGCCCAAAAAAAAAAAAAAAAAAAAAAGACATACAGTGAAAAGTGCCAGGGAGAAAGGAGATACCCATCGAATCATAATATCCTCCTAACTCTGCTCTAAGACGTGACCCACAAGACAGCAGTTTCTCTGGCCCTGCTATGCTCCTTCTGTCTGGGTGAGGTCGCATCTGTCAACTCAATGCAAAATCCTTTCTTTCCAAAACTTAACTTCTGGTTAAGACATTTTAAACAACCCTGGTGAAATTTCCTAACAGTCGGTAAAACGGAACACTTTTAGACAGATATAATCACAGGATCCTCCAAAAGACCATGATGAATAAAATAGTTATTTCAAAAATGAACCATATTTCAGTCCTGAGGAATCAGACAGCTACTCAGCTCAATAGCTTTGATGACAAGAAAAAAGAACTGAGAAAACACGGGCAAGGGGCACCTGTGGATCACACTTACTGTACACGGAATATCACTTTTCTACACTGTTCAGCAAATTACTACTGCTAATAGGAAAACGCTTTCATCAATCACGGCATGGGTTTATTTCACTTCCCTGAACAAAAGCCTGTAATCTTGCCTTCAAACTGTCTCTGCAACTGTCAGACTCCAATACTGCAGAGAGTACTGGTTTACAATGCCAGGTGTTTTTTTGTTTTGGACAGATAAGAGTTAGAGAGAGAAAGCGAGACAGAGAGAAAGGTCTTCCTTCTGTTGGTTCACCCCTCAAATGGCCGCTACGGCCGGAGCTACACCAATCTGAAGCCAGGAGCCAGGTGCTTCCTCCTGGTCCTCCACGCGGATGCAGGGCCCAAGGACCTGGGCCATCCTCCACTGCCCTCCCTGGCCATAGCAGAGAACTGGACTGGAAGAGGAGCAGCTGGGATTAGAACCTGGCGCCCATACAGGATGCCGGCGCTGCAGGTGGAGGATTAACCAAGTGAGCCACGGCGCCGGCCCCAACAATGCCAGGATTTTTAACCCTTAATCCTCTACTGAAGATAACAACTTCAATATTAGTGAGGATCTAGACAGTGCCATCTGTCTAAAGATGTTACTTTCAAAAATTAAAAAAAAAATACTATTTTAGTATTATATTAATCTCACCTTTAATAAAGTGTGCTAATGATATTGAATGGTTGTCAAGAATGAAGGTAAATGATACAAAGAGACTCAGAGTAACGGCCACTTCTCAATCAAAGAAAAACTCATTCTCCTGGGGCCGGCGCCATGGTGTAGTAGGTTGAACCTCTGCCTGCGGCACCAGTAACCCATATGGGCACTGCTTCAAGTCCCAGCCACTCCACTTTCGATCCAGATCCCTGTTAGTGTGCCTGGAAAGCAGTAGAAGACGGCCCAAGTCTTTGGGTCCCTGCACTCTCGTGGGAGACCCAGAAGAAGCTCCTGGCTTCAGATGAGCCTGGCTCCGGCCATTGTGGCCATCTGGGGAATGAACCAGCAGATGGAAGACCTCTCTCTGTGTCTCTAAAATAAAGAAATAAATAAATCTTTTTTTTTTTTTAATTGCAAAATTTAGCCCAGCGTCCGCCTCTCACACTGGAGTACCAGTTCAATACCAGACTCGATTCCCGAGACTGCAAACCCTTGGATGCAGCGGTAATGGCTCGTATAGTTGGTTCTGCCACCCACTCTGAGATCCCAGGTCCGGCCATTTGAGGAGTGAACTAGCAAATAGGTACAAGCTCTGTCTCTCTGCCTTTCAAATAAATAAAACTTAAAAAAAAAAAAAACCTCATAGAACTGAAGGAGACCCAGAATAACCAAAATAATCTTGACAAAGGGAAAGCTGAAAAAGGAACACGTCTCTATTTCTAGTTACTAGAGCATACAGACATAGAGAACACACTAAAATTCACAGTCCACAAATGAACTGAAGTGCCTAATAGTCAAGTAATTTTTGACTCAGGCAGCAAAACCATTCCATGAAGGAAAAGATAAAGTTTTTTTTTCCTTGACAGGCAGAGTTTGACAGTGAGAGAGAGACAGAGAGAAAGGTCTTCCTTCCATTGGTTCACTCCCCCCCAAATGGCCGCTATGGCCGGAGCTGCGCCGATCCGAAGCCAGGAGCCAGGTGCTTCCTCCTGGTCTCCCATGGGGTGCAGGGCCCAAGCACCTGTGCCATCCTCCACTGCCCTCCCGGGCCACAGCAGAGAGCTGGACTGGAAGAGGAGCAACCGGGACAGAACTGGCACCCCAACTGGGACTAGAACCCGGGGTGCCGGCGCTGCAGGCGGAGGATTAGCCTAGTGAGCCGTGGTGCTGGCCAGGATAGAGTTTTTAACAGATGATGCTGGGACAGAAGGGCAGCCACATAAAAGAGCAAAGCTGAACCCTTAACTTATACCACTATACTATAGATTAAAAATTAACTCAAAAATAATCAGAGACCTAAAAGAAATAGCTAAAATTATCAAACTTTTTAGAAGAGAACTTAGGGGCCGGTGCTGTAGTGTAGCTGGTAAAGCTGCTGCCTGCAGTGCCGGCATCCCATATGGGCGCCAATTCGAGTCCCGGATGCTCCACTTCCAATCTAGCTCTCTGCTGTGGCCTGGGAAAGCAGTAGAAGATGGCCCAAGTCCTTGGGCCCTGCACCCATGTGGGAAGACACAGAGGAGGCTCCTGGCTCTGGATCGGCACAGCTCTCTCTGGCTGTTGCAGTCAATTGGGGAGTGAACCAGCAATTGAAAGACCTCTCTCTCTCTCTGCCTCTCCATATCTCTCTGCCTCTGTGTCTCTTCTGTGTAACTCTCTCAAATAAATAAATCTTTTTAAAAATTAAAAAATAAAAAAATTTTAAAAATTAAAAAAAGAGAAGAAAACAGCACAAATCTTCATGATTCTGCATTTGGAAATAGATTCTTAGCTATGACATCAAATCTATGAACAAAAGAAAATGAACAGGGGCTGGTGCTGTGGCACAGTGGGTTAAAGCCCTGGCCTGCAGGCGTCACTCACATCCCATATGGGGGCCAGCTGAGTCCTGGCTTCCGATCCAGCTCCCTGCTAATGCACCTGGGAAAGCAGTGGAGAACTGCCCCCAAGTCTTTGGGCCCTGTACCTACGTGGGAGACCCAGAGGAGGTTCCTGGATCCTGGCTTCGGACTGGCTTAGCCATTTAGAGAGTGAATAAGCGGATGGAAGATCTCTCTCTGTCTCTACCTCTAAGACTCTGTTTTTCAAATAAATAAAATAAATCTTAAACAAACAAACAAACATAACTTAGACCCCACCAAAATGTAAGACTTGGTTCTTCAAAGGACAGCATCAGGACTGGCACATGGCGTATAAGGTTAAGCCTCCTCTGGCAGTGCTGGCCTTCTACGTGGGTGCCAGTTCCAGTCCTGGCTGCTCCTAGGCTAACAAGTCTAGGAAACCAGCAGAAGATGGCCCAAGTGCTTGGGCCCCTGCACCCCTGAGGGACACCTGGATGGAGCTCCTGGCTCCTGGCTTTGGCCTGGCCCAGACCCAGCCATTGTGGCCATTTGGAGAGTGAACCAGTAGATGAAAGTTCTATCTCTCCCTTCCTCTATCTGTAAATCTGCCATTCAAATAAATAAATAAATCTTTAAAAGGAAAAAAAAAAGCATTTGGGAAGTAAATAAGTGGACAGGAAGTTTCTTTACCTTTCAAATAAATAAAATAAAAACTAAAAATATAAACAAATAACAGGCAAAAGATCAGAATTAACATTTCTCCAAATAAATGACCACTAGCACATGAAACAATGCTTGCCATTAGTAGTCACCAAGTAACTACAAATCAAAAGCACAATGAGATATTAATTCACACCCACTAGGATGGTAAGAACTCGAAAGTCAGACAGTATCAAGTGCTGGTAAGGATGGAGCAGTCAGAACATTTCCGCATTGCTGGTAGGGATATACGACTATACAGCCACTCTTGTGAACAGCCTAGCCTGTCAGCTCCTGAAATGACCACATGACCAATTCCATTCCTAGGTATTTACCCAAGAGAAACGAAAATATATACCCCCACACCAAACTTGTACATGAATGTTCATAGCAGCATTATCCGTAAAAGCCAAAAGGTGGAAATAACCTAAACGTTCTTCATTGGATGAATAAATAAGATGCAATGCAGCCCAACAATGGGCTACCACTCAGCCCCAGAAAGCAGCCGAGTACTGACGCAGCCCGTAGCATGACGAGGTCAAAGTACTGACGCAGCCCGTAGCATGACGAGGTCAAAGACGCCAGACACACAAGCCATGTACCCTGTGATTCCACTCAAAGAGACAGCCAGAACACATAAGTCCACAGAGACAGAGAGCAGACGGGGCTTCCGGGGTGATGAAAATGTTTTAGAACTAGGCAGAGATGGTCTTTCTAAACTGGCTTCCTTAATGTGACATGTTTTACATGCTACAACGTGAACAAACCTTGGAAACCGGCTATGTGAAAGAAGCCAGTCACAAAAAATAACATTTATTATACGAGTCCATGCATAGGAGAAGTCTAGAACAGGCAGTACAGAGACAGAAAGCAGATGAGTGGTGGCTCCCGGCTTGGGGAGGATGGGTGGATGATGACACCCAAAGGACACGGGTTGTTCTTTTTAGGTAAAAAAAAAAGACATAAAATTGACTACAGTAATGGTTTTACATATCTGTGAATTTATTAAGAAACAGTGAATTAATACACAATAGATGAATGAATGTTATGGTATGTAAATTATTTCTTAATAATGCTGGGGTTTTTTTGTTTTTTGTTTTTTGACAGGCAGAATGGATAGAGAGAGAGACAGAGAGAAAGGTCTTCCTTTGCCGTTGGTTCACCCTCCAGTGGCCGCCGCGGCCAGCGCACTGCAGCCAGCACACCACACTGACCCGAAGCCAGGAGCCAGGTGCTTCTCCTGGTCTCCCATGCGGGTGCAGGGCCCAAGTACTTGGGCCATCCTCCACTGCACTCCCGGGCCATAGCAGAAAGCTGGCCTGGAAGAGGGGCAACCAGGACAGAATCTGGCACCCCAACCGGGACTAGAATCCGGGGTGCCAGCGCCGCAAGGCGGAGGATTAGCCTGTTGAGCTGCGGCGCCGGCCAATAATGCTGTTTTTTTTTTTTTTTTTTTGGACAGGCAGAGTGGACAGTGAGAGAGAGAGAGACAGAGAGAAAGGTCTTCCTTTTTGCCATTGGTTCACCCTCCAATGGCCGCTGCGGCCGGCGCATCGTGCTGATCCGAAGCCAGGAGCCAGGTGCTTCTCCTGGTCTCCCATGCGGGTGCAGGGCCCAAGCACTTGGGCCATCCTCCACTGCCTTCCCGGGCCATAGCAGAGAGCTGGCCTGGAAGAGGGGCAACCGGGACAGAATCCGGCGCCCTGACCGGGACTAGAACCCGGTGTGCCGGCGCCGCAAGGCGGAGGATTAGCCTGTTAAGCCACGGCGCCGGCCAATAATGCTGTTTTTATAAATGTTTGGATTTGATGAGGTTATGAAAGCTCAAAATTTTTACGCCTCTTAAATATTAGTAAGGGAGGCAACTATCTGAAGCGGTGACTGTGCTTGGGGCTTCAAATAACCTGCCATTCAGGTGCCACAACTGTTACCAAGCACCAAGTGAGGCGTGGGTAAGTAGCTTGCCAAGGCCTACAGCCAAGGCCCAGCAGCTCATGGTGTTGCTTCCACTATGCCCACCTGTGGACTTGGTCCTCCCCTGAACCCAGAAGGATGCCACCAGCACATGAACACATCATTAGCTGCAGAGTGCCGGGCTGAACACTCCCACTAAGAGGAGACACATCTGCTGGTGCTGGGTTACCACCCGGAAGTGGAGAGTTATGACACACAGAGACCCTGCCACCACACCTTTGACAACGCCTGCCCGGCCCCCACACGACAAGTTACCTTTCATTTCTCTTTCCTGGATTTCCCTTTCCTTCTTAGCTTGCATGGCAAGCAGCCTTCTGCTCTTCACGGCACTAATCATGTCTTCGGCTTCCGTATCTACTTGGGGCTCTAGCTTCACGATCTCTTTCTTCCTGTCAGTTTTGCCTAACCCGTTCTCCTCCTTTCCATTTTCTTTATTTCTGGCTTCCATTTCTTTCCGCTTCTGCTTCTCTGCTCTCTTCTTGTCATTCTCCTCCTTCAGCACGGCAAGCCGCTCCTTCCACAGCT